>NC_062217.1:36163099-36469898 GCF_902686445.1 Sciurus carolinensis
GTCCTTAAAATCAACTTTCGAGTCCCATTCCCATTGCCTCTCTGTATCACCACCCATGGCTGACAGCTGGGTCCAGAGACAGCAAGACAGTCACTGAGACAATTACATGCTTCACTATTTACCCTCAGAGTGTCTCTGCAAGCAAGAGCTACCGTCCCCATTTTACAAATGAGAATGCTAAGGCTCACAGAGGTTCAGTAATTCAGCCAAGATCACGTAGCAAATATGTTTCAGAGGTCAGATTTGGATTCCCACCAAGGGCATGGCAGGATTCTCATTTTTAACAGACTCACCACATGCTGCATTCTCTCAAATGTGCCTGAGTATTCATGCCTGTGTTTACTGACCAACTGTCCCTTCAGCCTCACATGCCTCATGACATCCTAACCCTTTGACAACATAGAAAATGCAAATGTCTTACTGAACCCCCAAACTTCCATGGATCCCACTGAAGAGTATTAGCTATCCCCTTCTTGTGCTCTGTTTTAGTCAGATTTTTGCTGCTGTGACTAAAGGATCTGCCTAGAACAACTAGGAGGAGGAAAGGTTTATTTGAGGGCTCACAGTTTCAGAGGTCTCAGTCCATAGAGGGCCAGTTCCATTCCTCAGGGCTCAAGGTGAGGCAGAACATCATGGTGGGAGAGCCTGGTGCAAGAAAGCAGCTCACATGATGATCAGAAAGCAGATAGAGAGATCTCCATTTGTCAGATACAAATATATACCCAAAGCCACCCCCATTTCCACCTCCTCCAGCCACACCCTACCTCTTCAGTTACCACTCAGTTAATCACTATAAGGGGATTAATTCACTGATTGAGTTAAGACCCTTACAACCCAATCATTTCTCCTCTGAACCTTCCTGCACTGTCTCACACGTGAGTTTTGGGGAGACAGCTCACATCCAAACCATAACAAGGTCTACCAGCCTTCTGTTGGCATCTCCATCTCCCCGCTGTGAAAAATGTACCTTGGTGGTTTAAGTTCCAACATCTTTTACTGGTCTTTAAAGATTCCCAAGACACAAAGGGCTGTGAAACTTTTCTGTGAACCTACAATGAAGACACGTCACCATACACTCATCCAAACGCAGAGAACACACGGCAGCAAGAGTGAACTATGGACTTTGAGTGACCGTGACACATCAGTACGGGTGCAACAATTGTAACACATGCAGCTTCTGTTGGGGGATGCTGGAGGCTGTGCTGTGTGGGGTCCCGGAGTAAAACATAAAGTCTATTTAATTTTCAAAAAATTCTAACACTTGACTCTTTACCTCCATCACCACCAATCCCATGCCTGGCACACAGAAGAGGTAGACAGACACACACTGAATGAAAGCAGAGTGGCAGGACAGCTGCTCTTCCCCGGGACAGAGAAAAGCAGAGCTGAGCGGGGCCCAGCCAAGACCAGGGGCCAGGGAGACCAGAGAAGAGGGAAGTGATGGAAATTTTGGAGCAAACTCCGAAGAGACGAAGAGGGAGGTGCCCTGGCTGCAAACCTGTAGAAACGAAAGACTGGTGACTGTGCTGTGCACCGTGGGACCTGCTTCAAGGGAACAGGAGGAGGCCAGGGCCGAGACTGGAGGAGCCGGAGTGGAGAAAACAGGAGGCACACTGGAATGTCCAAGTTCCTTCAGTGCAAGTGCTTCTGAGCCCTGACCACTCCAGAAAGCAAGAGGGCCATGAAGGGGAAAGAGGAGCCCTGCGGTGGGTATTGGAGGGCAGGGGGCAGATCCTGGGAACACCAAGGGACCAGTCATCATCCAAATGCCATGCTAAGGCCAAGACGGGCAAGCGGGATCATGCTGCGGGAAACCAGGCTGTAATAACCCGGAGCATGACTCCTATGAACGTTTTGATGGCGGTTCAGATGCCAGGGAGCAAAGGCTAGGACATACGCTTTTCAAGGACAGTTAATGCTTTAATTTGGAAGGAAAATCTGGAGGAAGGAAAAGAAAATCATCATCCATGTAGTAATATCACTTTCTAGACCAAAGACAAAGCCCTTACACAAGAGATCGGAACCATGATGTCCTCGTTCTTTTTGTTTTTGTTTTTAAATGTACTGGGGATTTAAACCAGGGGTGCTTAACCACTGAGCTACAGCCCCATTTCCCTCCCCCTTTTTTTCATTTTGAGAAAGGGTCTCCTTAAGTTGCTTAGGGCCTCTGTAAATTGCTGAGGCTGGCATTGAACTTGCGGTCCTGCCTCAGAATCTAGAGCCCCTGGGATTACAGGTGTGCTCCATCCCAGCTCACGCCTCATTCTGCCAGTGCATGTCCACAACTCACATCAGAGTCGGCATTAGATACCCTTGGGTTGGACATCAGGTCTTCCATTTACTAGTCCTGTGACCTTAATCTCCCCGAAGTTTAGTCTCCTCATCTGTAGAGCAGGGACAGTAATACTTACCTTACAGGTTTGTCATTAGGATTGCATGAGATAAAATATGCAAAATGCTTTAGAACAACAACCAGCTTAGTGTTCTATAAATGATGGTGGTGATGATGGTTGTTATTCTATAATTACAGGAAGAAATCTTTACCATGTATCCATGACCTTTTCCCCAAGAAGAATCCATTTCCCAAAGAAGTCGCCAAAATTTGTCCAATTGCTTCAACTCAAGTTACTTCAGAATCCCTTTTTTTAGTCTGAGCCTTCTCTGTGCAAGATAATGTGCAAAGTCTGATTGAAACACCCATGACAGGGGTCTTATGCCCCCATAGCTTTTATTGTAGTGCCAGAAAGGAGGCAGAAGACCTCTCCATGGTCCACGGCACAGCAGCAGAAGTGCCACATGAACTTCCTAACCAACAGGCCTGGGGGTCAGAGGAGACTGGTATCACAGAAGAAGGGGGAAATTTGGTGAACAGAATGAATGGGCACCAGAGAAGCCAAGTTCATGTGCACCTTTTATACATCACATTTCCAGGACATCTTCAGAGAGTCAAGCTTTGTACAATTCACCCTGAACTAGGGCAATGGGTCCAGAGGATACACTTGACCAAGGACACACTTCCCATCGGCCAGCTGGGGAAGAAGAGATGGACCGAGACAATCGGATGTGGTGGGGGGAGGAGGTGAATTGGGCACATGGCAAGACTGAGTCAGAAGCTTGGGAACAACCCCCAAGGGGAAGTCAGGATGCAGCGTTGGGACCATGACACATATTAATCATGAAAGAACTGAAACAGGAAATTAAGTCAAGAGAAAAGTTAAAACATAATGAGAGAGAAACTGTGTGGATGGTTCAGAAACAATGACAGAAGGAAGAGAGATGGAAGGAGAGAGACCGGCCAACAGAGAAAAGGACTAACAGACAGCCTGGCCAACAGAGACAGAGCGTGAGGAGAGAGCAAATCCAACACGCCAGCCCCACTTCTTGGTTCCCATTCTGGGCTGAGTTGGGGAGGGACATCAGAGAAGGTGGAGCATGGGCTGGGCCCTGCCGCCCCGAGGTGACACCACGCAGGTCAGGGATGAATGCGATGAGATCTCTCCTTTCGAGCATCTCAACATTTTCTCTTATAAAATTATTTTTCAAGTTTTGTTTTGTTTTTAATTAACATAATAATCATACACATTTATGGTGTAAAGTGTCACATTTGGATACCTCTATGCATTGTGTTAACAATCAAATTAGAATCACTAACCTGTCACCTTAAATATCTATCATTTCCTTATTGAAACAAATATTCTGCCTATTTCATATATATGTCACATTATGGTTAACTGTGGTCACCCTGCTGTACAACAGGACACCAATGCTTGTTTCCTTCTATCTGCTTGTAACTGTGTCCCCACTGACTCACCTCTCCCCATCTTCCTTCTCCCCCAGCCCCCACAGCCTCTGGTTTCCATTACACTACTTTCAGCTTCTACAGGATCAACAGTTTTAAATTCCACATCAGTTTCTTTTACATAATCACAAAAGCAACACCTACTCTAGCACATGGTCCTTGTTGTCCTTGCTCTATGCTGTTTCCCGACTCTAGGTCACCTGAGAACGGTCACAGATACTTCACTCTATAAGAAGACAAGGAGGCGTTCCAGAGAGACTCGAGGAGGGTGTTCTGGTAAGGAAGGTGGGAACAGGATCTGGACGTCCCAAGGGGAAGACGAACTTTTCAGGACACATTGTCTAGCAGAGGCAGGACCGTAAGCCCATGCTGATGTCACAACACCAGCGTGAAAAGGGCTTTGAGGACAACGAGTAAAGAGGCCTGGCCTCTGCCCTGGCCTTGGCCACAAACTAGCTCTGTGATCTTGAGCAATTGACTTAACCTATCTGGACATCTGTTTATAAATTTGCAAAATGAGGAGGCTGAACTGGATGTCTTCCAAGCTTGCTTGTAGTGCTAACATTCTAGATTCTGTGGTTCTATGAGCCCATGGTTATTTATACATCAGACATTTTCGCAACGCCCAAACGGTATTAGCAGTCTTGCCAGCCATGTCAATAATATTTTATTTATTATATTACTATGAAGTGAATAGGTTATTTATCTTCTCCAGGGACAACTTGTACTTGCATACAATTCCAACATGCACAGTAAATCTCTCCTCCTCTGAACTCCCAAGCTTCTCGATCCAGACATCTCTTAGTGTCCTTACCACATTCTGCTATGGTTATAGTACGGTTATTCAGGAAAAGGCCTGGTGTCCACGTGGATGGTAAACTCCCAGGAAACACAGTCACAGAGAGAAAGAAAAATGGAAGGGTTGAGGTTGCTGGCAACTTCTTAACCCCAAGATCCCAGGACAGTACCTTGCCCAGAACTGATTCTCAGTACGTGCTTGTGTGATAAACCTATACTTGAAGAGAAGGTAAAACACGAGAGGAATTTGTTACACGAGGCTCCCATCTTTTGCTCCTCCTCCAATGCACCAGAATGGTCAATCTGAAAACTTTGCCTACAACTAATAAACAGTGACCCAACTTCTGGTCAAAGGACCCCCAACCTGGATACTGCTGCTAAAGGATTTGGGGAGTTGCAGGAAGCAGATAAGGGCATGCTGAGAGGGTTAGGAGGAAAGGGACGGCAGGAACCATGTCCGAGTCCTTGGCTATAGGTCTGACACAGCACGCAGTCATACAAAAAGGAGCATTACATGAAGCCGAAGGAACCAGAGGGTGTCAGATTGGCTGGCACGTCGTATCTCCTCAGCTGAGAAAATAAAAATGGAGGGGGGAAAGAAAAAATTCTCAAGGGCCCACTCTAAGTCTCCTTAGGCAGTATTTTCTAATCATCCTGTAAAAAGGTCCAGACTGGGACTCAGTGGTCTTATTTCAACAAGATTTAAGCAGTCCTCGTATTATATAGGCAACTTTTGTTTCCCAATTCCCAAGGAAAGCACAGCTCCCCGCGGCAGGGGATTCCCCAACACTCTTAGGAGGGCTCTGAGTTCCTGTTAATAATCCACTTCCAAAAGCTGCCTCTGTGTCCTCATCCTGGCCGTCCTCTGCCCTACCTCCTGGCCTTGTTCCCCTGTGGCCAGTCAAGGGACATTGACCTCCTTTGTCACCAATGATCCCTGCACTTCCTGGGGTCAGGGGCCCTGCCTCACCTCCTCCTCCTCCTGCCATTCAGGCTCACTTCCTGTTCCCTCCTCCCACCTCAGCGACCTCCACAGTGCTGCCTCCCATTCCAGACACGCCTGTTCTCCCTGTGTCCCTTCTTCCACCATTAATGCCTTTTTTAGAAACATGCTGGGTTGGGTCTCCACTAGCAAGTGAATGAGGACATCTTGCACCATCCACGTGCCTGCTAGGCTTGATTTCTGTTAGCTGGAGTATCTTCTGTGTTAAATTCCAAGTTCTTTTTCACTTCCCTCCCATGTTTATCCACATTTAAACAGAGCTCAAACTTTGGGATGGGGGGAATGGCATTCACTCCACAGAGGTTGGACATAGCCACCAGGACAGCCCAAGAGGGCCAAGAAGGGGCTTCCAGCGCTGGACAGAGACATTAAGCCAGGCCTGCTGTGGTGGGCACCAGGCACTGGGCTTCAGCTAGCTTTTTCCCAGCAATGGTCCTCAAGGACAGGCAGCTGGCCATAGGTTTCAAGGCTGCTTGCTTCTGGCTGAAAAACTCACATCGTTAACTCTCCGGGAGTAGCAGGAAAATGAGAAGCTGTTAAAGACAAAGAGGTCTGTGGATGATGCCAAGAATCCTGTATCACACAGTCCCAGGATGCTGAGACAGGCTGCAAAGGGCAGGCTGGCAGGAGAGCTAAGCTCTGGCCACATCACCAGGCTGCTAATGCTGCCTGCTCTCAGAGCCGACAGGAACAGGACGTTCTAACGTGGCTACACCCCAGAGCCACCACTCATCAATCACAGCACAGAACACGCAGCGTTGGGTTCGGACTGGTTCCTGCAGACTCTCTCGCACCTCCCTGCCAGGCTCCTGTTTTGTTAGCTCCTAATTAGCTCTAGGGAAACTGGGAATCACTCTGAGTTTCATCCCTGGCGTCTCCCAGTGTCCCACACGTTGGCAGGCACAGCACAGGGAGCCCACGAGTTCATAAATACAAACGCGATTGCCCCAGTTGGCGGCTGTTTATTCATCTGTCTTGATGACGGACATGTGTTCAGGTTGCCACACAGGTTGTCTCTGAAACATCTGGCCAGTTGTTTATCTCCCCAGCTGCATGACAGCTGGCAGCCGCCCATCCTCTTTCCCTTCAGCCTCCCATGAAAGAAGTCCAGCCTCACGCCTGGAATTCCTTCCTTCTGTGGTGTGGGGTCCACTGATACAGACTGAGAGTGGCTGCCCCTCCACCAGCCGCTGGAGGGGTGCCACCACCAGCCACCACCGTCCTTATTCTTTTCATTAGTGGCTTTCCCTCCATTAAGTTTTCATGCCAAACCTATTTTCCCAAGAACTATTTAAGAAAAACCACCCAGGGTTTCTCTGACAGATCCAGGAGGAGTCATCTGATCAGACAGTTTGTATTTCAGCAAGATGAACCCAAATTTCAAATTACCTTCCAGGCGGACAGTGAGGGCTCACCAAGAGTTTCTCATGGAGTGATCTCCTTTTTTTTTCTCTCAACAGATGTCTATTTCTCCCCCTCACACACCTAATTCCTCCAACGTCTCTTCTTCAATAATAAAATCACTCTAAGTCACTCTAAATAGCAACCTAGAATTTTCAGGACTTTTCATAATTGAATGTGGTCTCGCTGCACGATATTTTTTTTTTCCTCTTTGATTCTGCTACCGGTGCCCACTAAGTCTGACCTTCACCTTCCCTTCGAGGTGTGATTGTGATGCAGGAGATGATGATGATGATGATGATGATGATGATGACCACAATGGCTAACATTTATTGAGCACTGGCTATGATGGTGATTCATCAGGTCTCTCTGCATCTCAGGGTCTCTGCTTACCTGAGAAAACCACCAAAGTGGGCAGAGGAGGCTTAATAGTCATTCAGATCCCTTTCAACACCTCTGGATGTTCTGATCTAGCATGATTTTTGTTCTTTGTCTTTTTAATCTATAAACCCCACTTATTCCTGACTTAAGTTTTTGGTCCTGAATATTTAACCTTGTTTTCATTTTATTTATTTATTTATTTGGTACTGGGGATTGAACCCAGGGCACGCAACCACTGAGACACGATCCCAGTCCTTTTTAATATTTTATTGAGACACAGGAGTTGTAGGGCGTTGCTCAGTTGCTGAGGTTGGCTTTGAACTCATGATCCTCCTGCCTCAGTCTCCCCAGTCACTGGGATCACAAGGTGTGCACAACCGCACCCACCTCAACCTTGTTTTTAAATGAAGTGATCTTTTATTTTTAAAAACTGCACGCTTTTATAAAGATCTCTGGATTTCTAATGGTAAATCAAGAAAGCACAGATCTGGGACAAACAAAGATACCTATTTTTAAGTCCCACCTCTACCCACTATGCTCCCCAAGCTAATAAGGAATTACATCCCAATAAACTCATGGCAAACTCAAAATATCATTCATTCAAAAATGCACTTATGTAACCAATTCATCACAGCTTAGCACACTGACAGTGACGGTTTTTCCTCCTTGTGACAGCGGGGCTGAGTGGGAGCTGCAGCTGGCGGCCACTGCCCAGCCTTACCTCCTACTAAACGTTATTTCTTTCAAACCGTCATAAAGTATTAAAATTGTAAGTTAACTATCAATACGTCGGGACCCTCTGTACTAGCTTTGTGATTCCGGGTATGTCTCCTAATGCTTCTGTGTCTCAGTTTCCACCTTATAAAAAATAATATAGATCTCACAGATCTTGACCGTCACAGGAAGTGGTGAGGGCAAATACTTATCACTGTGCACAGTACCTAGTACATGCTACCTAAGTGCCCTCTCCTTTTCTAAGAAATTTTCTAATGTCTCAGGTGGGTATGAACGACACGGATTTCTTTGCATTGGTATTTTCTTTTCTTAGGGCCAGGTCTTTCCCAGAAATCAGGGGAAATCTCTGCATCTGACATATAACAAAGAAATTACCTTGCCTACAGCACCCCAGAGGGCAACTCTAATAAGTTGACCTAAAAAACATTATCCTTCTTGGCTTCAGGCAGATTGGAGGTCTAAAATCTTACCCTGTTCCCAACTTATCAGGAACTCTCAACAAGTTTACTTTGGGATCCTTAATAGATTTTGTCTGACTTGCTCACAAGGTCAATGTCTTCTTAACCTGAGAACAGTGATGGGCACTTCAGCAAGATTCACAGAGATGGTCCTGAAAACAGGGTAGTCAGAGCAGTAGCAGCATCCGGGAGCCAGTCAGAAATGCAGATGCTCAGGTCCCACCCACTAAGCACTAAAGCAGAAAGTCTGGGAGTGGAGCCTGGAGGTCTGTGTTTTGCTAATCGCCCTCCAGATGATCTTGATGAAGCCTCCAGTTTGAGAACCACCAACTGAGATAGTGACCTGGAAAATCCTCCACCCAGAATCAGTGGCAGCAGTACCAGCAAGATGGCAGCAGAGCAAAGAATCCAACTTCTGGAGGCCACTCTGCAGGCACACACTGTTATCTCTGCGTGTGTTTCTCACGTAAAAGAGTCACCATGTCTCCTCGCAGAGCAGCTTCTTCCCCACACACCCTCTCTCATATCTCCCCAAGCTGTGGTCCAGAGCCCAATCCAGAGGCCCCCATCATTGCTGAAAGGTTTGTCATCCGTTCCCCCAGCACCACTCTTTACTCATGCTGAGACCGGTGACGCGCCTCCAGCGTGCACCTGGATTATTCTCGCTCAGCTTGAGGAGCATGGATTAATTAGAGGTATTATCAGTCACCACGCCAGGCATCCACGTAATGCTTAGCTGGCTCTTGCCCTTCTGCCTTCTGCCAAGTGAAGACATGGTTCAAAGGCCCACACCAAATGCCAGCACCTGATCTTGGACTTTTCAGTCTCCAGAACTGTGATAAATAAAATTCTGTTCTTCATAAATTGTCAGATCTGTGCTATTCTGTTACAGTAGCACAAATGGACTAAGCCATCAAGACTAAGGATGTCTTATTCACCCCAAATCTAATGGACTCGATTGTCCCTAGCCCCTCTTCCCCTCTTGCCTGAAACCTGAGCTTCCTAGGACTGGTCTTCCTCTACCTCACCCATGGTCAGCCACCCTCACTGCACCTGGATCCTTCCCATTGTAGGCAGAAGAAACCAGAGTCCATATTTACAGTTACCCAGCAGGTGACTCGAGGGACCCCAGGTTTGACTGGAAAGGAAGGACGAGGCTGGCCCAAGACAACCTGAGAGAATTGTTGGATTATTGTTATCTTAACTCTGGAAGACAACAAAAAACTGTGACTTCTGACAACAGAGCTGATGGCGGGTGACCACCTTTCCCCGCTCTGCACCTTCACTTCCCACCGTTAAGAGTTTCTGCCTTAGCCCTCTTTCTCTCCAGTTCCAGGCACCGGGAGGAGACTTTCAATTAATTCATCAAGTGAACCTAAGTGGGTTTCTTTTGCCTGCAAAGAATCTGGTGGATACTGCACTTGGTCCCCAGCTCCTCCACAAGGACCACCCAAGCTCTCCTCCAAGATCTCCCCACCCCTCATTTGGAAACCACAGGAAATCCTTCCCCCGGTGTAATACCCTGAATCACAGAGCATGCGTGCAAGGCCAGGAGGTGCAGTGAAAGCCCTGAAGTGACAGAGCGACCTGCACTGGAACACTGCCTTCCCCGCGACCTAACGCTGTGACTGGGAGCAGTTGTTTAGCTTCTGGACTTGTATCTATGACACACATGGATTACGAAGAATAAACGAGTAACAACCGCGAGAAGGTCGGTGCGCTCTCTGCACACCTAGCGGGGTTCCTATCTTCCTGTCTACCTGACATCCCACCCAGGTTGGCCAGGACCTTGGCTTCCTCGTCTGTAGGCATGCACACAGTAGGTGGGCTTTGTGGCTGATTTCCTGTGTGGAAGTTCAATCCTGATCCCAGCTATTCCCTGCAGGATCTTTAGAATCTATTGGGAGCTGCTGGGGCACTTTGAGTTCTCTGATCATGGCGCCATCGATTGTAATTTCATTTGCCAGGAGTTGTACTTGGAGCACAAGTTTCTAACTATATTTTTGAAAGCTTTGTTTTGATTGCTAGTCTATTAATATGCAGTTGCAGAAAAGCTTAAAACTAGAAGAAGAAAAAAAAAGATTGGAAACCAGAAGCAGGACAACATGCTATCCAAGTGTTTAATCATCCTTAGAATCATGTTGTCCTTAATGGTGGTCTGAATCTTCCTTGCTGAAATTCACTCTTACTTTCTATCACACTCTACCTTTTGCATTACATACTTGAAGATAGTCTTTGAGTCGCTTTCAAGCTTTTATCTCCAGCTTTTTTCATTTTTCTCATAGTGGTTCACATCAATCAAAGGACAGTGATATACTAAGCCTGTGTCTGAGTCCTTGGTACACATTTTTCCCATAATCAAAATCATTCTACGAGTATCTATCATATTATATCAATGTTATTATTACCCCAATATTATTTATGAGAAAACTTATTACCCCCATTTTATTTATGAGAAAACTGAGGCTTAAAGAGATTGTGTAACTGGCCCCGGGTCACATAGCAAGTAGCTAATGGTGCCAACATATGAATCTGGGTCTTCTGACTCCAGGACCCCAACTGCTTCAGAGATTCCAATTCCTTAACTTTAAAGTTTCAATACTTTTATTGGTCTTTCCACCATTTCTCTTTATCTGTTATTAATAAATGTTCACCAATATCAATAACAACTCTCCTGATCTTAAGAGTGGCAGGAAGACCTTTGTACCTACATGGACCACAGGACAGAATAGTAATGGATAAGCATTTTTAAAAGCTTGCCTTTTTTTTCCACTTTTTAAATTTGTTCTTTTTAAATATACATGACAATAGAGTGTATTTTGACATACTGCACATACATACATGGAGTATAACGTTCTTGTGCTTGTACATGATGTGAAGTTACACTGGTCATATATTCACATATGAACATAGGAAAGTCATAGCCAATTCATTCTACTGTCTTTCCTATTCCTCTCCCCCGTCCATTTCCTTCATTCTCCTTTGTCTAATCCAATGAACTCCTATTCTTCCCTCCCCAACCCCCATTATTGTGTGTTAGCATTCGTATATCAGAGAGAATATTTGGCATTTGGTTTTTGGCAGCTGGCTTATTTCACTTAGCATAATAGTCTCCAGTTCCATCCTTTTACTGGCAAATGCCATAATTTCATTCTTATTTATTACTGAGTAATATTCCATTGTGTATATATACCATATTTTCTTTAGTCATTCATCTGTTGAATGGCATCTAGGTTGTTCCATAGCTTAGCTTCTTTGAATAGAGCTGCTCTAAAAATTGATGTGACTGCATCACTGTACTATGCTGCTTTTAGATCCTTTGGGTATAAACCAAGGAGTAGGATAGCTGGATCAAATGGTGGTTCCATTCCAGATATTCTGAGGAATCTCTATACTGAAAAGCTTGCCTTCATGTAGCTCAAAAATTGCAGGAATTACTGGACAAAGACGGCAGGCAGAACCTCAAGCTAAAGCCCGACACCAAAGAATCCTTGCTAGTAATTAATAGTAACTGATTTCATGAACACTGACAATGTGCCCAGTGCTTTGTAGCACCAGGTACCGTGTAGGATGGCTCTTGTAGATGAAATATTGGGAATACGGAGTTACTAAGTGATTTACTTTCAGCCATACAGCCACAAGTAAAAGAGCTGGGATCTGCTTTATTTTGACCCCTGCATGGCTTGGGTTCCTCCCCCAAGTTCAGCTTAGTAGCTGAAGGGTTCTCTGGAACCTGATAGAAAGTCTGGCCAGAGTGACACTCCTTGTCTATCCCAGGAGCCTGGTGGGAGGGTGGGCTCACACTCTTCCCATCCAGGATTCGTTCATTCATGCCACACCTAGCCGCCTGCACCTCAGCCTGATACTCCTTCACCCACACTTATCTTGGTGAGTGGATGCCAAATAATGACACCATGTATTCACAGAAGGCTTTGCAGGGCACAGCGTTTTCAGGATGGAGCATAGGTGAGCTCAGGAGGGAACTGAGTGACAGGTAGCTCAACGACTGAAATGTTCCTAATCCTAATCCAGTGCTCCCCCATATTTGCTTTGCTGTCTATAGTCCATGCTATCAGTGTTAAAATAAAATAAAATAAAATGGCATTGCAGTAGATGTTAGTAAAGAAAAATTGGGACCTCGTTTCTCCTATACCAACTGAGTCATCCCTCAGCATCCATGAGGAATTGGTTCCAAGATCCTCCTGTGGATGCCAAAATCTGCAGATGCTCAAGTCCCTTATGTAAAACGACATAGTATTTTTTGCCTATAACCCACACACAACCCCCTATAGACTTAAAGACATCTCTAGATGACATAACACCCAATACAATATAAATGCTATGTAAATAATTGCTATACTGCCTTGTTTAGGGATTAAAGACAAGAAAAAATGTCTGCACGTGTTCAGTACAGACAAAATCATTGTAGGTCTGACTACATTTAGTTGACTCCCTGGATACAGAAACCATGGATACGGAGGACCAACTGTAGACTTTTCACAACATGGTATGGGGACAATTTAAGAAGCGCCTCCTTAGAACAAAGTCCTAAATGCAATTTGTGAAAATATGATTGCCAGATCGCCCCCATATGGTTCCATCAAATACTGGACATTGAGAAGGCTTGGGTCCATATGACCAAAATGACCACAGCAATCATTCCAGTCTCCCTTGGGTGCATGGGACACCAGGCTGAAGGCCTCATGAGCCTAGGCTGGCTGTCATTCCCCTGTCATAAAGGAAGCAAAACCACTGAGTAGCAAAAAGAAGATGGAAGTATTTTCACAGGCTTGTCAACATGGGATCCAAGCGTTTCTGTTCTGATGGCATTTGAAATACAGCCAGCTGCTCAAACAGAAGAGAGTTATTGGCTTCTTGATTGAGGTCTATCAGTCAGGCCACGTGTTGGGTGTTTTGGGGGCTGAGATGGAGGAGCCAGTATTGCATCAATGGCATGAAAGAAGCTTTATTCATGGGAAGCATCCAAAATAGAAATGTTGCTGTAAAAGTAATTAGACTTGGATTTAAAAGGATCAGTTCCTCATTAAGGGTTTCCCTCAAAGGCTTTTTACAAGCTTACAGCTCGACTCTAATCTCCAGTGTCAGCTGCGGAAAGGAGCAATGCACAGACGTGAATTTACATACCAAGAAGCGTGTGCTCTGGCTTCCCTGATCGAACACAGTGAGGATTCTGTTGTACACAAATATAAATATTTGCTTTCCACCACCGCCATCCCACTCCCTCACCAGAAATGGTAGACCCTGGAGATCAAAGTCAACTCTTACATGTAGAGAATCTAGAAGAACACTCTAGTCAGGGTTAGATTCATCATTGATTAGTCCCCAGCAGCCTAAAATGTTAATGGAAACCCTTTTCTGTCGGCATCCATTGTCATTCTCTCTTGGCATTTATTGGAGGTTTACTATACAACTTGCTCTGTTCCAGCTCAAAGGATACAAAGATGTGCAAGACACGTTCCTGCCTTCAGGAACTCATGTTCCTCTGAGCTTGTTGGCATTCACACCCAACTACGTGCAGTTCAGTGGCAAAACACAAAGCAGCAGGTCTGTTACCCTCCATCCACAGCCAAAATCAGAATCTCTACACATCGGCTCAGGAATTTTTATACAATTATAAGGTGATTCCTATGTACACAGAGGTTAAGTCATAGACTTAGAATTTTTGCATATACACAAGGAGGTATCTTGGGGAGGGAACCCAAGTCTAAACATGAAATTCATTTATGTTTCATATATGCCTTACACACATAGCCTGAAGATAATTTTACACAAAAATTTTCAGTGTACCTTGAGTTTTGACTATCTGCCTTCACATGAGATCAAGGGTGGAATTTCCATCCGGAGCATTCCAGATTTCAGATTTTGGGGATTAGGATTGCTCAACCTGTAATAAAAGTACCTAGGACATATTAGGATTATTAGGATTGGATGAAATAATGCATATTTAGAAGGCTTGGCATGTGAGGAACATTTAATAAAAATGTTATAGTGATTACCAAAGTCCTGGGTAGAACTCTTAGATTAATGGCTCAGAGAGCTCAAGCAAAAATCTCACAAAATTCACAGCATACTCACCTTTTCTACAAACAAGACTTCCAAGAACCATGAAGTGTAGGCACCTAGCAAATGGACAACAATATACTTCTAAAACATACCATGGAGTTTGCAAGTCATAGGTCAGGATAATCTGTGGTTGGGTGAAGGAGGGCAAGCAATGGTTGATATTTAAAATGGACCTTTTTAAAAATTTAAATTATAAAAACAAGTAAGTATATGTACCTAACACAAACCAGATGTATAAAAATATGGTTTTATTTTGCAAGTCTTGATCAAAAGATAGACCTTTCACTCCCATGTAATGCATGATTTTATTTACAAAATCTTTACCCAAACACCAAATTCCAGGAGGGCATCCATTACATAGTTCAAACGGTGTTACTGAATTTAGCAAATTAAAATACAGGCTACCCAGTTAAGTTCGAATTTTAGATAAACAAAAAATATTTTTTTGTGTAAATATGACCCATGCACTATTTGGCAACTCTAACAAAGCATGATTATATTTCACCTAAGCTCATGGTTTTAATTCAATATCATTAATAAGGTTTACGGTAGGAAAAGAACTGATTAGAAACAGACTTATAAGTTTAGTAAATTAATAAAGTTGTAGGTGCGATGAGAAATTAATCAATCCAGCTCACTCACAAGGATCAAATTAAACTTGAGGTTTTCTTCAAATGCTAAGAAGTCAGAATTTCCCTTCACGTCTGGGGAAATTCCTGGGATAATCTGTAAACTATAAAGTGCTATTTGAGTTCTAGAGGAATAAGTGGAGGAAAAGTTAACCTAAGAGAAACTCAACTGCTAAGCTCAGGAGCCAAGGTTCATCCTGGTATCTGGGCACAAGGTTCACGCTCGCTTTAAAGCCGCTGACCCCTGCTTCTTGCCACCTGGTATGCAAAAAACCAATCCAGCACACGTTTTATCTTATTCCTTTAATTTCCTCTAACTCAGGAATAGGTAAAATGTTTTTTTCTTTAAGTTTACTCTTGAATGTTACCAAAAAAATCTCATTTTGGAACTGCCAAATAGTTTCCATGGTGAAGGTTTTAAGTAATGCTTCAGAAATTTTCTAGTCTTTAATAAGCTTTGCATAGCAATGGGATAGGGGGCGAACAACCAAGAAATTTTCAGCATTTCCTTCATTATACTTTATATTTTTTAAAAAATGCTCTTGCCATTGATGTTCATGCTGGCATATTTTTTATTTCTCCTCAATTGGCAGGAAATTATTCCACTTGAACTGAAAAGACTCAATTGATCAAAAGGAAATTAGATAGGAGTATTAGAAGGAAAACTAAAAACTTGAAATTAGAAGGCATGGTCTAGGTTAACCCCTTATCAGATATATGGTTTGCAAATATATCCTCCCATTTAAAGAAAAATAGAGAAGATTATTTAAAAAAAAAAAAAAAAAAGAAGAGGGAGGAGGAGGAGGCATGGTCTAGGTCCCTCCTCCCTAGCAAATCCATTTTCTCCTCCAGACTTAAGGTCATTTTTGCAGTCTGAAATTCTGCAATTCTTCTTCTAATCATTTGAATCCAGATCTCCTGTCTATAACTAATATTTGGAGAAATCTCCTCCTTCCCTGCCTCTGGAAGCCTGCTATCTCAATGACAAGCACTCACCCCCTCTCTTCATCATGTGGATGAACACGGGCTCTTTCGACACCACTTTGAAAATAACTCTCAGGCAGCTCAAGAGACATATTAGCCACATGTCCAAAGACAGAAAGTGGCTTTAAGTGACTGTCACCAGCAAGCAAGGAACCATAATATTAGAGGTGAGGCACATCAGCAAAGTGGTGGTTAAGACTCAGACTTCAGCCCTTGGAACTGCTTAAGGTTGGAGATCATGCGCTGCAGGACAATGTCCTGTGGGGAGCTGTAGGGGACAGGAACTGGCCCACAGAGACACAGGGGACAGGAACTGGCCCACAGAGACACAGGGGCCAGTCATGGCTCCCCTCTCAACTTACAGGGCCTTTTGTCCCCACCCTAACCCTCACTCCCAGCTCAAAATCCAAGGTCTGCCACCTCTGAGGTCACCTCCACTGCCCCAGTTCCAGGTGACACTCAGTTCTGGAGGCCCTCCTCTGCTCCACCCATCTCTACCTCTGTAACAATTCGACGGGTCAGAGACTTTTAGGGATACCATGTCAAAGAGAGATTTTATTCCCTTTGAATTCCTGAACAAAATTACTTTTGTCCTAACCAGCGTGTCATTTGAGTTATTTCTTCAAGAGTGGTTATGACCTGTCTGATTCACACTGTGATTTGTGACAAATCTTCAAATGAGTTGGCAAACAGTCCATCCATTCTCAGGAACTGACAAGAAAGTAAAAGTTTTCTGATTTTAGGGGGGAAAAAAAATGCCATCAGTAAAATAGAAAAAAAAAAAAAAAAAAAAAAGATTGACCAGTAGAAACATTTTAATGTAGGAAACACTAAAAGGTAGCTCTATTCCTTAAATAATTTCTGTCCATAAGGAATAAAAACATCAAGCAAAGTAGTACAACGGGAGTACACAGGAGATGAATTCCAAGATCTCCTGTGGATGCCTGAACCCCCAGAGAGTAACAATCTTATATTTAATGCCCTTTCCATCTTAACTCTTAAGCACTTATGTACTAGGACCAAGTCTTTTGCATTTCAAAATCCAACAGCAAAACTTGCATGAATTTATTTTTCCCTCCTCAAAATTTCACAGATAAAAGATTCACTCCCATTACAGACCTTAGCAATCTCAGAATACAGTATTTTTCTTTCCTTGAGTTGAGAATTTTTACCTTTTAACTTGAAGAAAGCACTCTATGGGTTCTCCGGCATATTTGAATTGCCAGCATCACACTGTAGCATTTTGGAGTTGTTTTTAAGAAAAATAAAGTGTACTTGAACACAAGTACTGGGATGCGTAGACTGATAACTGAGATGGCTACTAAGTGACTAACAGGTGGGTAGTATATACCGCATGTATACTCTGGACAAAGGGATGATTCATGTCCTAGGTGATATGGAAAGGAACGATGTGAGATTTCATCATGCTACTCAGAACATCAAGCAATTTGAAACTTAAGAATTGTTTATTGCTAGAATTTTCCATTTAATATTTCATAGTCAACATCGGGTAACTTAAACCATGGAAAATGGGGAAACTATGGTAATATGCATTCTTTTTAGAAAGATTTCCATCCAGTATATTGACAGAGATTTAAAGTTCTGTGCTTAAATAGTTAAACTGCAGCTATTGGGCAATGTACTTCTGAGAACACAGTGGACACTCTATATACTGCTGTTTGGTTGCAATGACGGTGACAGTGTACTTCTGCCTTTTCTGCAGGCATCACGAATGAGATGTGATGAAACTATGCACAGCATAATTCTGTCATCTTGCCTATTACTCATTGGCTTTATAAAAAAACGATAGACACCAAAGTCAATATTTCTGAATTGTCCAGGCTCACTTCAGAGAAGACTAGAGGAAAAGCTGATTACAGGATGACCAGAGAAGGTGGCAGTCACCTGTGAAAGAAGGATTTCTTTGGAACCCTGAGTAATGATATGCCTTTCTCTTCCCATTAAAAAAAAAAAAAAAGAAAGAAAGGAAGGAAGAAAAAAGCTCTAGATCCTTCTGTCACTCATCTCAGCAGAATTTCTCCCAGGCGTTCTTCCAGCTTTTAGGCAGTCTATAATCTCTGAAAGATTTGAGAATATGCTATGATTATTTTTCAAGTTCAGTATCTGACAAAGACACTTACTTAGTTCCTTCTTCAAGTTGAGCTTGCCTTTTTTGTTACTATCATTTTTGGCTTCCACTGTCACTTTTGAGAGGTAACTCTTTGCAAAGGAAATTAAGAAAAATAAAAATCTCTGGATCACTTTATAAAAGAAAATCAAATTCCACTGAAACTTTTGTCACTAGATATGGAGACCTATTGTGCATTCAGTATCTTTTCCTCTTTTCTTACAGGTAAAAGCATTCAACATATTGCTGAGTGAGTTTATGTGTCCTCTGTCCTCATGGCCCATGGTCTGTCATGGTCAGTGCCTTACCAATATGGCAGCCCTTGCTCGGGGAATGGAAGATGCTGTAGCTTATGGGGAAGGTTCCAAGGTACTTCCAAGAGATGGATGGGTGCCTCTAGACTTCCTCTACGTATGTCTACATTGTCTAGAAACTACCTGCAAGGTCACAAGTCACCTGCCATTCTCTCTGCCTTGAGAAGTCCATTCTCCTCATTTTGGACCCATTGGTTGGGGCTAGAGATTCCCAGTAGTCCGGCAGTTTTCATTCTTGTTCACAAATTCAGCAGCTTCTAAGCAAGCTTCCATGATGCTAAAGCTTCCATATAAGGCTGCTCTCAAGGTCCCCTCCAGGGGCTGCTGGAATACAGAAGCAATATAGAAAGCTGCTGTGGCGCCGGACCACTTCAAATCTATAGCCCTAGTCACATTTCATATGAATTAAGATCTGTTGTGACCTTTGGATTTTCCTACCAAGTAGAAGTCAGATTCTGGAGCCTGGTTCCACCACACATTTGATTTGTGGTCATGGGCTGTGGGTACCTGCCCGCCATACCACTAAATGTTGCTTAGCTTCTCTCTATGGTGGGAATTAAAGTAGACAAGGGCTACATGGACACAGGTCCTGTAAGTGTTTGGGATTGTGCTTTATGACTGTTGGTTTGTCTTTATGCAGAGTTCCAAGGCAGATAAGTGTGATGGGAAGATAGATTGGCTACCAGGGAAGAGAACAGGCTTTGGTATCAGCTGGGGAAGGGCTCAAACCCACCTTTGTCAGTTACTGACCATGGAACTGAATTTGACGCTTCACCTCTAAACTCAATGAGTTCTTGTGAGAATATAATACGAAAGCACATGAAGAGCAATGGTTCTCGACAGGTGATCCCACGACCAGCTGCATGATCTACCTGGAAACTTGTAGGAAACTCAAATTCTCAGACCCCACCACAGACCTATTGAATAAGGTCCAACAATCTGGGTTCTAACAAGCTATCATCCTGATTCTGATGTAGTTTGAGAAGCACTAAAGTAAGTCCTCTAACACAGAGTCTGGGGCACAAAAAGTATTTGTCTAGCCTTGTAAAGATTCTGAACCCAACTAATAGTTTGAGGGGTTATTGATTTGGAGCCTAATACATCAACAAAACATACTGCTAGGGTCCAGACAGACTCTCCAGTCTCAGGCGTAAAGTTTAACTGTGAGGGCACATGTCCCTTGGTATGGTGTGCAGGTTTGGATTCTACAGTGTGTATCAATATGCATGAGAGTGACCAGGAGCAGTCTTTCAGACCCTGCCCACTGCCCCTCCCATGCCCACCTCTCTCTCCCATGCCCATTCTCTCTGCTGGGTGTAGGGAAGCTCTCCTGGCCCTGGAGGTCCCAGGGAGTACAACCAGCACTTCAGACGCAGCAAACAGGAAACTTCCAAGACTGGGTGGGAAGCAGGTCTGCCTGCTTCTCTTCTTTAGTATCAAAAACCTGAAAGACCCTCAGTTAAGGTCACCAATATTGGCCATTTTTGGTTGATTAGTTGGATGAATGGTTTTTATTTTAGCAGCAAGTGCTTACCTCTCGATGAGACTCATATCCATGTTGTCACGGATGTCTGAAGTCTGGAGCATGTTACCGGACAAACTGGTGATAGGCTGACTCCAGTAACTTGTCCTCTGGGTTAGAGATTTGTCTAGTGGTTCCTAAAGGCTGCCGGGGGCTGGATCCTGGGTCCATGAGGGTGGAAGAAATTCTCTTGATAAGAGTCTCAGGGCGTGGGCAACCCATCTGTCCTGAAAAACAGAAAGAAGATATTGAGTCCCCCAGATAAGGGATAGCCAAGATTTTTGTTAATGGAAAAAATCCTGGTCAACTTTGGAGGTGATAAAAGTGGAACAATCCCATGCGGCAAATGTGAAAAAAAGCAAGGACCAGGCCCAGAGGAAGACCATGCTCATCACAGGCACTGGGGCCACTGGTGACAGATATCAAATCCAGATGTGGCCTGAAACCATCAGCCAGGAAATGCCACCAATCAGTAAGAGCAACCAAACAGTCCATTTAATATGACTTGAACAAATAAACCTCCATCATCCGTTCAGCAAACAGATAATTATTGAGCACACACTAGGTCAGAGGCCTGGGCTGTGCCGTAGAGGCTCATGTGAAACCCAAGACTCCGTGAAGGAGCCCCCCCGCTCCCCCGTGAGGGACGCTGACATTGAAGGATCAGTGCCCTGAGCCAGGCAATGCCAGGAGACTGGGCAGAAAGGCGTCCCGGCGACCGTCTGTAGTCCTGGCAAGGGTGACATGCACAGGCCATGGCTCCACATCTGAACCTTGGCTGTGCACCTTCTTCGCTTATAGAAGTTGGGCAAGTCCCCCAACTTCTCAGGGCTTCAGTTCTCTTTTCTACAACATAGGGTTTCTGGCCAGGCATGGCGGCACACGCCTGCAATCCCAGTGGCTCGGGAGGCTAAGGCAGGAAGATCGCAAGTTCAAAGCCAGCCTCAGCAACTTAGTGAGGCCCTAAGCAACACAGTGAGACCCTGTCTCTAAATAAAATATAAAAGAGGACTGGGGGTGTGGCTCAGGGTTAAGTGCCCCTGGGTTCAATCCCCAGTACCCTCCCCTCAAAAAAATAGGGTTTCTGTTATTTTACAAGGTTTCAATCAGGAACAAATACGTCTTAAACACTAAGCATGGTGTTTGGGATGCAAACTTGCAATAAATACTAGCTGCTGTTATTGGGAATCAAACGGTGCTGATGATAGTCACTGGGAGTTGGCACAGCTCTGTCCTTCTCCCTGCCCATCAAACTGAAGTGACCAGCCCCTCTCCCCTCTTTCCCTTTTTGCAGGAAACGATTCTAGTTCTCTAGCATCGGATCTAAGGAGTCACCAGATTGTGCTAAGAGATGTCAGGGCTGAAACCCTCAGGTCCAGGGTGGGGAAGAAAGTCTCCCTGGGCCGTCTCCAGATCTGAAGCATATCGAGCCTGGAAAAGAGAAGACACTGAGATCCCTAGACAAGGGTATCTGAGATTTATTTTTCAGTGGGGAAAAAAAATCGGTCTGTTTTGGTGGGGATGGAGGGAAGGAGAGAGGTGGGGAGAAAAGCAATGGGGAGTTTGAGATAGGAGGGAAACCTGGGGGAATCTGTGACAGGCGGGGGGTCACTGGGAGACTGAGTGGAAGGCCAGAGGGAATTCCATTCCAAGTAGCATTCGGGCCCCTTTTAAACTTTTTTTCCTAAAGATGCAAGAATGAAATTCCCTTTGAATGAGTTTGGCTCATGGCCTGTATTTCTTTAACAGGGACTCTACGTGGAGACTGAGCCACGCAGGCTGCTTGGCCGGGCTGTAGTCGAGTTATAGTATTAATGTGGAACTGGGTATGTGAATACCTAGCCCAGGGCTGTTCTCAGGATTAGATGTGGTCATGCACATTGTCTCCACCGGCTTTCACCAGATTAGGCTGCAAATAACCATCCAATCTGAGTGGCTTAGGACAACAAAGCTTCCCTTCTAAGCCCTGGTGTGGGTTCCTTGTGGCTTGGCCGCCATCTTCACCCCAGGGACCCGGAAGACAGACCCACTCCCACCTGACCAGCCGGGTCGGGCAGAGAGCAGAGAGGTAGATCCGCAGCGGCTCTCCAAGCTTCTACTCAGGAGGCCGGCGCTTCCGATCCCATTCCATTAGCCAAATAGGTCACCTGTATTGTCAACAGGGCGGGAGCATGATTGTCCCTGGGAGGGATGGGCGAGCCCTTGCCTGGTGTGGGGGAAGCCCCCAGCAGTGTTGGGGTCGTTGCTATCAGTCCCTAGGAGAGGGCCCGAATGGCACCAGCCTCAAAGGAATTGGAGGCTGAAAGGAGGCCACAGGTATGAAGCGCTCAGCTCAGGGCCCGCCAGGTAGGACGGTGCTCAACAGCAGGTCTGGGTGACTTTAAGGGAACAGAAATCCCGAGGACAAGGAAGGAGAGACAGGGTAGTTAAAGAAGGCACCGTCCGCGAGGCAGACAGATCTGCAGCTATGGAGGATGTCTGCAGCACCCGTGGGAAATGACACCCCTATTTCAGGGGGACAGGGACAGGGCAGGACCCCAGGGTGCCAAGAATGATACGATTTCACCACCTTCCAATAGTGCCACAGGCTGGCCACCAACCCTTTCAACACATGGGCCTTCGGGGGCACATTTAAGATCCAAATCAAAATAGCGAGTATGTGAGGAAAAAGAGCCGGGGCTCAGGGTGGCCACGGGAGGTGTTTATTCAGAGTTTCCTTCTCCCCCAGCCAACTCTCTATCAGGACCACAGGTTAAGGAAGGAGCCAGGGAAATCTCCGTGATTGCTTCAGTCACTCTGGAGTTGTTTCCTGGAGCCATGCCACCACTCTCCTCTGGTGTGTCTGCACATGGCAGAGCAAAAGGGACTTGAGGTTGAATCTTTCTTCAGGTCCATTCCTTATTCTGCCTCTGAGAAGCTGTGTGACCTTAAGCAACTTACTTCACCTCCCTGTGCCTCCGTTTCTTAATCGGTTACATAGAAACAATAATAGCATCAATCCCATGATTTCGTGAAGATGAAATACGTTAAGACTTATAGCGCACCTAGAACTGTCCTGCTTCATAAAAAGATGCGCACACGGGTTTATTGTGCCATTGGTGATTGTCCTTATAGGAGTGTTTACCTTCATTTTAGTCTTCTGTCATTTTCTGCAGTGCAGAGTGTGCGACCCTCTTTCGCCAGCCCCTGTGGCATGTCTCTCTGGTACCTGCTCCAACAGACTCTACAGGTTTGTCAACAGGAGTGTTTTAATTGCATAAATAATTCATGAAGGCAGCACGCAGAGTTAAGCAGCAGACAGAACAAAGCCCAAAGTCCCTCCAGCCCGGTCCCCAGCCGGGCGGGTCCTCTGGGTTCCCTTCAGACACCAGCACAGGTACAGGGACACTTCTCTTGCACGGTAGCCTGCGACGACGTGGAGCCCACTCGCCTTGCGGCTTGCTCTCTCTCCTTCACGCGTTCTTTCTGGTTTTCCCGAGACGACGCAGGACACCTGCTGCACCTGCGGAGTTCCCAGTGGACCTGCGCCTCGCGGGCTCCGCAGATGCCCTGGTGGTGGCCGGGCGTGCGCTCGCCAGGCTCCCGGCGCCGGCGCCCACGGCCCTGCACATCCTGGTGCAGATCTTGACGCAGGCCACTGAGGAGTGCTCAGAACAGACCCAGGACGTGGGTTCTCCGGGTCACATGGTGTGTGAATTATTTTATTTTGTTTTGTTTGGCTGCAGAGCGGCAAAGGGCCTTCCCATTTATACTCTTACCAGCGCTGGGGAGGAAGCGGGCTCATTTTTCTTTCTTTTTGTTCTAAACTGGGGATTGTTTTTATGGGAGGGGCTTTCCTAGCAGTGGGTCTCCACAGAGGGAGATCATGTTCCTCCCTGACAACCAGTCCTGGTAATCTGCTCTTTCTTTTCTTTTTGGAGATCACCATCCCAGCTCTACCTACCTTCCTCCTTCCTGAACAACACACACACACACACACACACACACACACACAGAGTAAGCAATGAAGAGGACCCCAAATGTCACTGACTTGATTTGGGATGTTTTTTATACTAAAGTATGGAAGACTGCGTCCCTCCACCGGGTCGCCAGGGAGCTTGCTTTCCTGAGAACAAGCTTCTGATTGCCCACCCAATACCTCTGCTTCCCTAGAAAGAGAGCCTTGGGTTATTAAGTATGAATCTTGATTCAGAATCCTCCTACTGAACTGTATTTCCCAGCCCGTGTTGCAGGTAAGTAGAAGTTGAGGGAAAGGCTCTGTGAGGGAGACCAGCTCACTTTGGAAGTGAGCCCTGTTGCTGGACCCTCCTGTCTTTCTACCCAAACTGGGGATGATCTGGAGCATATGCATTTTGAGTGAGTATCAGCCCTACCTGAAATAAACATGTGATGGCTGGATCCCCAACCATCATATGGGGCTGTGAGGTACTCTTCAGTGAGGAAGCCAGGCACTAAGGATGATGGACAAGACAAAGCCTTCCTCTGAAGAACGTGGGTCCATCCTTTTGCCCTAGGAGCTTCTTTTACAGCATTCCACTGTATTTAAACCCAGTAAGTTGCCGGCAATTCCTTCTTCAGTGTTCTGGCCCACTGTGAATAAAAGAAGTCAAGTTGACACTTTCTGTGGTCCAAAAGAGCAGTCCTCTCTCTATAAGGTGGAACTGCTTGGAGGTGTCCTGCGGCCTTCTCTCAGCAGACTCCCATTGGCCAACACCCTTGTGGAATTCAACAATCCCCCAGATCTGGCCCCACACTTTTTGTTCTGGACCATGTTTCTGTTAATTCAGATTAAAAGCAGGCTAGCTCTGAAAGTAGCCACACCTGGTTCCAGGATACCACCCGGGACTCCTGCCAGACAGCAAAGCCCAATCCTTCCCAGATATGATGCAGAAATTCAAAGGAGCCCAAGTCTGAACTTTACACCTGCTATGAAGACACAGAGAGGTTTTCCACAAGGCTACCCAGTACAGTATTGTTTATAACAGTGTAAAAATGAAAGCAATCTAATTCCCACAGTAGGGAATTACTTCAAAAAACTGCGGTACATCCATCCAACAGACGACAGAGCAGCTATTGGAAATGACAGAGAAACTTGTCAGCAATGGTGAAAGTTCAAATGTATTTTTTTTATTATTTTTTACTTGTCAATGTACACATTCATTTTTATGTGGTGCTGAGGATCGAACCAGTGCTTCCCACGTGCGTGGCAAGCGCTCTACCACTGAGCTACCACCCCAGACCCTAAAACGTATTTTTAAAGTATATGTTACACGATCTCTTTTGAGAGATCAGGCATACATATGTCGATGTTAATATGCATTTGTACAAATGAATAACAAGCCTGGAGGGCTTAATGTCAAAAAGTGAAGATGGTAACTTTTTGAATTTACGGTGGATTCAAAATTTCCTCCTTTGCAACTATATATATATATATATATATATATATATATATATTTCAAATTTTCTACAATAAATATTATTTTTACAATCAGAAAAAAACAGTGCAAATCTCTCTCTCAGAATTATCCTCCACACCTCTCCACCCCTTTGCATGTTTTTAATATCTTGGAAATAAGGGATGCATTACTCCTAATGAAAAAAACCCCAGTCTGGGGCTCCACGTTCAGGGGCGACTCTTGAACCCACTGTTTAAGGTGAAGACTGCCTCGGTCTTGGAAACGAACCTTGCTGCACTTCCCCTGCGTGTCCCAAGTCATATCACATGTTCCCAAGGATGTGACCCATGTGACGGACCAGTTCTTGGTCTGAAGGGAGGCTAGAAGGCCACTGGCTGACCTTCACCATCTGGAAGGCTGGAGGCTCCATGGCCTCCGCCCCTCCCTGTCCCTCTGCTCTCGCTCGCCTCCCACTGACTTGGCACTTCTCTCCACCTCTGCCCTGGATCCCTGTGCTCTGCTCCCCACGGGGACTATGTCCTGCCAGCTCTTGCTCCACCAAATGTGGAAAGGGAGCTTTCCCTTCCATTCAGGAAGGTTCACTCGTGCAACCAACAGTCCGGGGGGGCTTCAGACAGGCTGCCTGGGCCTGGGCTCAGCACAGACGCAGTGCAGCCAGCCGGGTCTCTTCCTGCCCTACTTGGTTCTGTTGGAGGCTGACGCAAGCAGCATCTTGAGGCTCACGTTGGATGAGCCGAGGCCAATTGGGAGCAGCACATGGTGATATTCTAAGTGCTTCACCGAGTGGGTTATCTCCCAGCAGTCCTCTGCCTGGGCTGGGGAGATGAGTCTTCTGTTTTAGTCAGTTTTTCTGCCATTGTGACCAAAAGGTCTGACAAGAAAATGTGCAAGGAGGAAAAGCCTATTCCGGGGCTCGTGGGTTCAGAGGCCTCAGTCCATAGATGGCCGACTCCATTCCTCGGGGCTTGAGGTGAGTCAGAACATCATGGCGGAAGAGTGTGGTGAAGGAAAGCAGCTCAGGACACAGCACCAGGAAGCAGAGAGAGCTCACCACTCAAAAAGGATAAGCAGAGAGAGCACGCCACTCAATATGCCCCAAAGGCACACCCCAAGGGACCCACCTCCTCCAGTCACAACCCACTGCCTACAGTTGACACCCAGATAGTCCCTGTCAGGGAATTAATGCCCTGATTAGGTTAAGGCTCTGGTCACTCAGTCATTTCTCCTCTGAACCGTCTTGCACTGTCTCACCCATGAGTTTGGGGGACGTCTCACATCTAAACCATAACACCCTCCCTTCTGTCACTCTCCCCACCTCTCTTTCATTAGGCTGCAAAGGAAGCGAAGTCAACCCTCACCAGAGAATTCTGCTGCTCTGCAGACCCTCACTCCTGGTGAACGGCAACCCCAAAGCCGAAGGCCTAGCAAATTCCAAACATTAGGCCTGCCCTGTTTACCCTCAGACAGATGAGCCCTCTGCATCTTCCCCTGCCTTTTCTCCCAAAGGCCTCTGAATTGCATCTATTTCTGAGTGAGTAAAACCAGAAAAATGGCCTAATTGTGGAGTTATAAATAAACCAAGTTACACACTCGGTGATAAACAAACCTAGACCTGCCCTGTCTGGACCAATGGCACATATGCCATCCCCGACCCGACCCTGAGAAGTACAAGAGCAATCTGAAAACCAAGAATCAGCCCAAGGCCGTGACGAGCAGTCAGGGGCCGTAGGCAGGGCAGGTAACACCAGGGAGAGTCCAGGGTGAATATCCAGAGTTGCCACCAGCACAGAAGCTCCTGGCAGGACAGACCAGCCAGCCTGCACAGAGGTAAGAAAGGCCATTGTCTTACCGGCTACCCTAGTTTTGCCATTTATTAGCTCAGGGACTGAAATCCATAGCTTGGATTCTGTGCTCCTCGGTTTTCTCCTCTGTAAAATGGGCATAATGTCAGTAGTAATCTAAGAAGGATGTTTTGGTCCAGACCCCAACTATCTCATTTGCTTATGGGCACACAGTCATTAAGTGAGCTAATGCTTTCTGCGTGTTCAGCATAGGACCTGACATAGAGCCAGTGCTCAGAAAAAGGCCAATTGTGCAGTACTAGCACCTTCTGGGACCCCACGAAAGCAATCAGGTTGAGAGCACCCAATTGTCCCCCTGATCCCTACTCCAGCTTCCCGCACACGGGACACACTGATCCCAGTCCACAAAGGACCACTTTTGAAGACCGGCAGAAAGTGTGCCTGGAACTTAAATGTTTGCTGAACATGCACTTGAATGGAGAGACTACAAAGAGATCAGGGCTGACCTGTTCCTCACTGAAGGAAACTGCAACCTGTGCCCCACTCAGAGGGTAGATGTCCCCCTTGCCTCTAGTAGCACCTATAGGCTCAGCCAGGCTGGCAGACATCTCTTCCTCTGCATAGTTACTTGACCCTTCTCTGCTTCCCATCCTTGAATCAGGTACCAATAAAAACAGCATCCACTTCATCAGACTGTTGTACGAATCAGATGCACTACCGCTGGCGTGAAGCGACCGTCGGTGCCTTCGTGTGCTGTGAATGCTCTCGGCTCACAAGTCCTGACTTTGATTCTCTCTCTTGATTGCTCTACCGGGAACTGAACCCAGGGCCTTTTGTTTGATTCTTGACTATAAGATGTATGCTAAATTTGGAGCAAACTTTAGTCATCTTTCTGAGTCTGACATGACAATCAGAAAGCAGAGAGAGCTCCGCTCTCCAGGGACAAAATATAAACTCCAAAGGCTCCGCCAGGGACCCACCTCCTCCAGCCATACCCGACCTGGCCACTGTTTCCACCCAGGTAATGGCTGAAACCATTGATTAGGGCATACCTGTCATAACCCATCACTCCACCTCTGAATGTTCTTGCGTTGTCTCACACATGAGCATTTGAGGGACACCCCATATCCAAACCATAACACCATTGCAAGTGGTGCCATTTCAAAAATGGGAACGTTTGTAAGTAGCTTGTAGCCCATCAGAGGTCAGGTTTTCAGCTGGACTCTCAGTTGTTTCTATTTTATTTGTTTTATTTCGAGTTGATTTGGTTTTGGTTTTAGGAACACAAGCTGTTAAAATCAACAAACACATTTCATCAACCTCAAGCCTTTGAGTCCTGCCTCCCAACATCCTCTGGAACCAAGGTCAACTCCTTGGCTGATCTAACAGATCAGGTCAAGCCGAAGACCCACTCAGCTCTCTGGTGATGGCGGTCTGGAATCAGGGCCCATGTTAAAACACAGAGCGAGTTGTCTTCTCTGTGTCCTGCAGGACCTAAGCTCTACTGCTTCAGTTCCAGTCCCCCAGGGCCAGGCTCTGCCCTTGTGCTTGCAGATCTTCTGCTTAACCAAGTCTTTCTATAGACACATCCATTGTAATGGCCCTGGGTCAACAGCTTGCCAAGAAGGAGGAGAAAGAAAGATGGAGAAGAAGATGAAGAAGAAAGATGAGAAGGAAAACTAGGAGGACATTGACTAGGAAAAGGAGGAGGAGATGAGGAAAAAGAAGAGAATTAGAGAGAAGAGAAGGAGGAGGAAGAAGACAAGGAGAAGGAAGAAGAGGAGGTGAGGAGGAGGAAAGTGGTGTCACACTGGATCAGCCAGGATGGCCTGGTTCCCCAGCACCTGCTGACAATTTCACTGAAAGGAGCGTTTCCTCCCAGAGGGGCAAGTCTTTTATCCTTGAATCATATGACAAGCCAAAAGTGAGGGAAAGCTAGTTTCCGTATGAATTTTTTGTTGGAAGACACACAAAAACAGAATAAGCAAAAATAAGCAAGAGGGCTGTCTGAGAAAATAGGCAAGAACAGGTAATAGAAAAATTATTCAAACTGAGTGCTAGTAACTAACCAAATACCATGTGTCCACAGAAGAAATTGTCCCAATGGTCCGGGAGACCAGAACCTTCGAGGTGACGTTTCAAAGAGTTGCAGTCCAGTCTACAGCAATGAAATAAAGGGCTGGGCAGTGCCTACGGTGGGCAGCACCTTTTCAGGCTGGTGAAGTGGAGTCACCACCCCACCACGTGCCTTGAATGGCAGCCTAAAAGCCCTGGTATTTATAGTCCCCGAAAGTGTCCCAGCTCAGCTCCCAGATGTCAAGCTTTGGTCCAGACACCAACTATCTCATTTGCTTATGGGCGCACAGTCATCAGGGTGGCTCTCAGTCATCCACTTGTCAAGATGAACATCAACCAGCTCCTTGGCTCAGTTGCCCCTTATGTTACAAGAGAAATCTCAAAATGGAGCTCATGCTGTCAAAGCACAATCACATTGGCTTAGATTTGCAAGAATCATAACAGGGCAAAACACATCGCACCAGGGGATAAAGTGGAAAAGTGGGGAGAGAGAAGCAATGTTGTCTTGATCCACAGATTAGTGAGACTCCATGAACCCTGTCTAGTCATGTCTCAACGTGTCCCCTGGGAGATCTAGAATGAAGCAAATCCCCTCATGGGCTCTACCAAAGCACGTTAATTCTAACAAAATGAAGTCGCAGTTCCAGGAATTCATTTCAAGAAAACTTTCCTGGAAAGCTCTACTTTCCCAATAAGAAAGCCTGGCTTTGTTAAGGTGCTTAAGATTATGTGGATTGGGGTGGTGGTGGCACTCTGAGGGCGCTTGCTTGCCGTTTGGGCTACAAGATAGAGCAGAGCGGAAAGCAGAGAGCACCTGGCACTGGTCTTTGGTCCTTCCCTGGTCTCTTTCCACTCATGAAAACAGAGAAGACAGTCCCTGTGTAGGGATTCGCCAGGGTCCATACCATCATGCCGTGAAAGTGCTTTGCACTCCTTGGAGAAATAGGGTTCTTCAAATACCATTGTATTTTCATGGAGCACTTTTCAGTCCATGCGTGTATGATCCAGCAGCAATACCAAGGGTCGTCTATGACCTGATGGATCGGAGTTTCTTAGAGGACCACCCTCTTCCGGCTCTCACCTTCACGCCCTCTCCTTCCTTATCCACCAGGCTCCAAATGAAAACTAGAAAAACTGAGTAAAGGACACAGACATGTCGGGTGTGCCTTCCAGGTGCTGGGTATCATGGTGGGTGCTTGGTGGAAATCATCCTCTTCTTTATCATGCCCCGGGAGAAAAGGATCATCACCACCACATCCCTGGAGAAACAGGCTCAGACAAAGCAAGCAATTTGCACAAACAAGGTGACAACCAGGGTTTTCCTGGGTTGCTCTTTCTCTTCAGCAGGGCCCTTGTCCCTCTAAGACCTCAGGCTAACTCCTTCCCATCTGAGAGCTGTTGGTGAGGACCTGGTTAAGGAACTTGAGTCCTAAGTACAGGTTTACTTGACACTAAATAAGATGACCACTGCTGATCAGATCAAAATCTCATTTAGAAAGAAGTCCTGAACCAAGTTCAACCTGGCTGAGGGAGTGACCTGACCATCAGCCAATCTTCAACTAGCTCTGACCTCCTGTCCATTGATTGGCAAGAAACTCCCCTAAGTCTTCCTGGGATTGAGCCTCGTGGATCCATAGAGGGTACGAGACAGTGAAGAAACAGCAATGGGTGAAGGACAATTGTTCTGACACCTTGTCTCTCTCCTCTCTCATCCTGCACATTACTTCTTTGGTTTTCCCCTGACCAGCCAATCTCTTTCTTCCATCCCCAATACATCCCACAAGCTCAAACAGATCTGTTTAAACTCCAGATGCTTATCCTTGAGCATGTTCCTTAACTTCCCTATGTTTTACTTTCTTCATTTATAGTAGGTGGGAGAATAGGGTTGTTGTAAGTACTCAAGGAGTACTTAGCATAGCACCTGCACATGTGAACAGCAGCTATGTGTTGTTACTTCTATTTCCAGAAAACCTACAATGGCTCTTGCCCCTCAAATTAAAACTCCTAACTGTGGCTTTTAAACTCCTCAACAACTAGATCTATTTCTTGTATTCATTTATTCTTTTGGACATCAGATATTTTTGAGGATCTGCCACACACCTGACCATGACAAGAAACAGAACAAATGACAACACCTGCCCTCTGGGGTTTGCACCGTGGTGGATAGAAATAAAGTATTCAAGAAATAAGCAAAGACTTAAGGGAGGTGTGACCCAGAGCCATACACATAGGGAGAAAAGGACAACCAGGAAGAGGAATGACCCATACTAAGGTCCTGAGGCTGATGGGTACCCAGCATGACAGGCAGTCTGGCTGGAGGAGTAAGAGGGAGATAAGGAAAGGGCATGAAGTTCATTGGGTTAGATGAAGGGGAATATGGGGAAGGGAGAGGGATGGGAATGAGAAAGACAGAATGAATTGCACATAATCTTCCTAAGTCCACATGTAAACACCACCCTTGTGACTCCACATCATGTACACCCACAAGAATGGGAAGGAATACTCCATGCATGTAGGATACACCAAAATACATTCTACTGTCCCATATAACTAAAAAGAACAAATGCAAAAATTGTAAACGATAAAAAAAAAAAAACAAGAAAGGGCATGAGGTCAGGCACTTGTCTGAGGTGCAAAATTAAGGGACACCAAAAATCTCAGGACCCAAAATGAATCAAAAAAATTTTTTTCCAAGAAAGGAAATTTTCTTTCAATATTGTACATTTTGTTTATATCCAACATATTAGCACTCAAAGAGTTTTAATGTAAGGGTACCAAAGGCAAATTTTAACAGAAAATTAAGTTACAGCCATACGAAGAACAAGTTTAATATACCAAAGACACTTTGTTATTCGATGAACTTACTTTCAACATTTGGGGCAATTCTTAAGATCTTCCAAAAAGTGGCATTAATAACACCTCTATATAATAATATGTAAAATAACAGAAAAATGAGAATACGTTTATGCCGTTTTTCCACAAACTGTTCTAAAGACAGAAAACCTGTGTTTAGTTGTTTTTCCTTTGCTTTAAAATAAGCTACCAGCGATTCTGAACCAGTCTAAAATGTATTGTTCCTGGATCCAAAATAACTATTTAAACTTGCGATGAGTCTTTGGCCTCATATTTTAATGCAATATCTTAAAAACCTCCATTATTAGACTCCTTAGAAAACTTGGAATGGAACCACCATTTGACCCAGCTATCCCACTCCTTGGCCTATACCCAAAGGACTTAAAATCAGCATATTACAGAGATACAGCCACATCAATGTTCATAGCTGCTCAGTTCACAATAGCCAGATTGTGGAACCAACCTAAATGTCCTTCAACTGATGAATGGATAAAGAAACGGTGGTATATATATACAATGGAATATTACTCAGCCATAAAGAATGATAAAATTATGGCATTTGCAGGCAAATGGATGAAATTGGAGAACATCATGCTAAGTGAGATAAGCCAATCAAAAAACCAAAGGACGAATGATATTGCTAATAAGTGGATGATGACACATAATGGGGGGTGGGAGGGGTAAGTGTTAGGGTTAGAGTTAGGGTTAGGGAGGGGGGCAAGAATGGAGGAAGGAAGGACTGTATAGAGCGAAAAGAGGGGTGGGAGGGGTGGGGGGGAAGGGAAAAAATAACAGAATGAATCAAACAACATTACCCTATGTAAATTTATGATTACACAAATGGTATACCTTTACTCCATGTACAAACAGAGAAACAACATGTATCCCATTTGTTTACAATAAAAAAAAAAATCTCCAATATTGCAAAAAAAAATCACAGTTGAACAACATATCAAGATTTCAGATAAAGACAGGATCTGTGAGTGATTCTCCCTTGTCTCGGGCTCCACTGTGGCTCCACACACTTTACGCATCTTGACAACTGAGTTTTGGGGGCCTTCTTGCACGTGGTGCCTGGGGTCCGTCCCACTCTGGGGACTGCAGTGGAGAGGCAGTGAAGAGCCGTGCAGGCTGCTGCCTTTGAGGGATCTGCACACACCTGGCTGCCACAGGGCCCTCTCCGCTCGCCCTGCATGTTACGGATGCTCACGGCCGCAGTACCATCCGGGCGCCACCACCCTCCGGCCTGACTCCTCCCCCTGCTGGGTTAGGAGCCCCTTCACCTGAGCCAGGAGGTAGAACTCACACCAAAGGTGATTCTTGGCACTGCAGTGGTTCAACAGGACTGCTCAGCAGCCCCTCTAGGCCAGCTGCCAGACGAAATCCAGAGGATATGACCGTGGGCAGAAAACCACGGAGCCTGGGCTGGTACCACTCGTGACCCTCTGAGTCATCACACAAGCAAAAGGAACCCAGAGAGAAAGACAGCCTCGGGGTCACAGAGACAGGGTAGCCAGTGGCCATGGAGGCGTTCCTCAGCCCAGATAGGCATGGGTAGGAAACCGGCTGTGTCATCTAGAAGTGTGGGGTCCTGGAGAGTTTATATTATCATTTCAAGGCTCAGTTTTCCCATCTGTAAAGTGGAAACAATCATAGCCGCTTCAAAGGGCCCTCGTGAGGAACAGAGAGTTACTGCAGGGTGCATGAGGCGTTCTGTAAGGGACATCTCCGTGAGGATCATTAAGGTGCCACTGATGCGTTTTCTGCTTCTCTCCTGACCTACAAAGATGCCTCTTTCTGTCTCCAAGTGTCAATAAGAGCTGGTGGAAAAGAGAGGCAGGCGCTCCTGGCTCCTGTGGGAAGGGGAGACGGTGGCAGCTGCGAGGAAGCCCTGCAGGTCGGGACGCTCAGAGAAGGAACAAGACGCTCCCAGCATCCCTCGCGGGGTTTGCACATAAGCTGACACATCTCAGCTCTCTCACCAGCTCGCGGCTGTGACAGACAGGTTCACGTGTGTGCAACACCCTCTTCCCTGCCACCCCCAACTTTAACACTTTCAGTTGCAAAATCTCAGGCTTCACAGAAGAGCAGCTTTCAAGTCGCAGGGGAAATTTCTGAGCACCAAGTCTTCTCAGCAGGGAGGGGAGCGGGGTCTGCTGGGGCTACTGACTGGCTGTCAATCAAACCACAGACTTGGCAGCAAGTTCCCTAAGGACCTCATCCTGGGTGGTTCAGGTCGGCAAAGGCCAGGTCCTACACACAGAGCCCAAGTCCCCTGTCCATTTACCTCCAGCTTTCTATGGTTCCACCTTGGAATTTTGGACTAGAGAGAAAGGGTCAGAGGCCCTTTGGGGGGTGGGGGGGGCGGCTAGAAGCAAAGCTGCAGAGGAGGAGAGTTCAGAGCCAGAAGGGCAAGCTTCCAAGGACAGCCGATCCAGTCACTTTCAAACGTTGATCTGAACAGAGGAAACCTTTTTTAGTTCAGATACATACATCGTATGCATAAATTCAGTACATATATTGAAAAAGAAACTCTTCTGTGTTTCTCAACTGGCATGATACTGAAAACCTGGGCAAGAGAATTTGTTCTGTGGCACCGTCTAACATGCAATAGGACATTCAGTGCCCCCCAGGCCATTCATATAGTGGTTCCAGCATCTAAGGGATGGAAACCCAAAAGCTTCCACACATCTCCAGATGCCTTTTGTGGGTACCAATCCCACTGAGCACACATCCCATTAAGCAAGGTTGCAAGGGGCATGTGAACCTGGGAGGATGTCCCTGAACCTGACCTTTGCAGAGCAGCCTTTGAAAAGCACAGTGCAGTTGCCTGACCACCCTCGAAAACTGCCACATTCTCACCGCTCTGCAGGAGTAAGCCGCAAAGCCTTTCCAGGCCTCAGTTTCCTCCTCCGTGAAATGGGAATAATAATCCTTACCTATTCTATAAGGTTCTGCGAGGACAGATGCAGCACTGCAGAGTGGGTACCCTGTAAACTCTCAAGCCTCCGCTGACGTATGTAAAGACACACCCCTGTGTACCTACAGACACTCTTAACCCAGTCTTTTGAAAAGACCATGGAAACTAAATAATACAAGCAAAAAGCCCAATCGTGGTGCTTCCACGGAAACCTGCTTCTATTCACATCCCTGCACACACAGCCCGTGGAGAGGGGGTTGTACCCCACTCCCACTGAGACACCTAGTGTGGCTTGGTCAGTTGCCAAGACAAGAGACCAGCCTCACCTACGGAAGAGGCTCAATTGGCACATTGCGGAGGCCGGTGACTTAGAGTACGCGGCTCAGTGGACCTCAAGTGCTTTCTCTCTTACTCACTTCAAGTGCTCCTGACTTGAAATACATCAAGAAAAAAGTCAAGAAACAGACGCCTCACCCAATGTCACACCTGTATACCAGGCTCAGATGTCACCATCTTCGCAAAGTTCACATCATCTTCACACTTTTGACAGATTAGTACCTAGTTCATAAGGAAAGGTTGAGATTTTTTTAATTTTTTTTTAATTTTTATTTTTACAGACTGCATTTTGATTCATTGTACTCAAATGGGGTACAACTGTTCTATGATTGTACACAATGGAGATTCACACCATTCGTGTAATCATACATATACATAGTGTAATAATGTCTGTCTCAGTCTACTATGTTTCCTTCCCCCACCCCCTCCCACCCCATTTTCCTCTACACCATTCAAAGTTCCTTCATTCTTCTCTCTGCACCCCCCTATTACATATTGTCATCCACTTATCAGAGAAAACATTCAGCCTTTGGTTTTGGGGGCTTGGCCTATTTCACTTAACATGATATTCTCCAACTTCATCCATTTACCAGCAAGTACCATAATTTTATTCTTCTTTATGACTAATATTCCATTATGTATATATACCACAGTTTCTTTATCCATTCATCAATTGAAGGGCATCTCGGTTGATTCCACAATCTAGCTATTGTGAATTGAGCAGCTATGAACATTAATGTGGCTGCATCACTGTAGTATGCTGATTTTAAATCCTTTGGGTATAAACCGAGGCATGGATAGCTGGGTCAAATGGTGGTCCCATTCCAAGTTTTCTGAGGAATCCACATACTGCTTTTCAGAGTGGCTGCACCAATTTGCAACTCCCCCAGCAATGTATGAGTGTGTCTTTTTCCCCACATCCACGCCAACACTTATTATTGCTTGTGTTCTTGAAAATAGCCATTCTAATTGGAGTTAGATGAAATCTTAGGGTGGTTTTAATTTGCATTTCTCTAATTGCTAGAGATGATGAGCACTTTCTCATATATTTGTTGAAGGTTAAGATTTTTGTTGAAAAGGAGGACTCAAGATGACCTCAGGTCACCGAGGCTTCTTATTCCCCCAGATGGTCTGAAAGGCGGTCTTCCGGTCATGGAAGAGGAGGCTGTGCCGAACGTTCTTCAGGCTGAGCGGAGCACAGGAATCCATTCCGACGTCCAGCTTCACCGTGAACTAGAGTCCATTCTTTTCTGAAACCTGGGTCTTATTAAGTGATACAGTGGGTTTCTTTCTTTCTCTTTTCCTGTATTCCTCATTCCTGTGTCCAGGGTACATATTATCCTCCTTCTGTGGTTCCCAGAAAGCCCCGATAGCCAGAAGGAGTTGCCTTCATAGTCTCAAAATCCGCTTTAGAGAATAAAATCTCACAATATCCCACTTACCTCCACAGCAGCCCCACCGTGGCAATTGCTGTATCTAGTTGTGGCTAAATACAGCTTATGGTTCACAGAGAAAGTGCACAGAATAGGACCACTGATGCCTCAGAACACCCAGGGGATTTCACGTGGTAAATCCAACATAAATGAGAAGTAGATGATTCCACTTCTCTATAAACACATCTGAGTTTAAGAGAAATGGAAAGGGCGCTGACATGAGACATCCTTCTCTTCTTTCTCCAAGTCAGAAAGAAACAGCATAAATCAATGCAGCAGGTCCAGAACTCTAGCCCAGGATCCTCAGACCCAAAGGAGGAAAATACCTAGCTAGCAGACACAATCCAAGTAAGACTTCCCCGTCTCCTCACACCAGGGGGCTCGGAAAAGCCAGTGGGCAGCTGGATTTCTGAGAATCATGTGTGGCCTGATTTCCCCCCACGGCAGCAGAGGTCCATGCATCTTGCCCATTGACCCGGGGCAGCTGCGTCTGTCCTTACTGATGGATCGTGGCTCACCGCCGAGGGAAAATGAAGGAGCACCTCAGAAGCAAAATGCCAATAATGGCAGCAGAAGAAAGGAAACCTGTTGAATGACTCTGCCCCTCCATTACTGTTGCTTCTTTTTTTTTTTTAACAATAAATCTTCTAGAACCAGATGCTTATGCTAACGAATGCCTATTAAGTAAGCAATTTGAAAAAGATCCTAGAGCAAGTCTTCCCATGGCAGATGTGGATTAACCTGTAATAGGCAGTCCACTTTCAAACATAGGATCTGGGTTCTTCCCTCACCCATGTTAGATAAGCATTCTACCACAGAGCTACATTCTTGGTCCCTTTGTTTTATTTCATTTTTTTATTTTATTTTGTTTTGTTTTATTTTGAGAAGGGGTCACACTAAATTGCTGAGGCTGGCCTCAAACTTGTGATCCTCCTGCCTCAGCCTCCTGAGTCACTGGGATTGCAGATATAAACCGCCATGCCCTCTGGGATCTAGACTCTGAGCAGCAACAGGGCTGGTTGTTTGGCACAAGACTCCCAAGTCTGTCAGACCAGCTCTACCAACTTAATTACTGTGTGACATAGGACAAAACAATCCCTCTACTTCTTAGATTTGGCATTTGTCTAATGGGACTAAAAACATAACTTCTCATGATTTTCATGTCTTTGTTTTGTTTTGGTGTTTTTTTTTTTGGGGGGGGGGCAGGGGGTACAGGGGATCGAATCCAGGGGCACTTAACCACTGAGCCACATCCCCAGCCCTTTTTATATTTTATTTTGACACAGGGTCTCACTAAGGTGCTGAGGCTGGCTTTGAATCTACAATCCTCCTGCCTCAGCTGCTGGGATACAGGCATATGCCACCACACCAGGCTTTTGTGTGTCTTAAAAGAAATAATCCAGATAAACACTAAGCACATGTTCTGGCACAAGCTAAGTTCTTATTATTAATGGCACTTATTATTATTGTTTGCTGTTGTTGTTGCTGTTATCATTAGAGACTTGAAAAAATGCCATAGGAGAGACAGGTGAGCTCCCGGCCCTAATCCACCTCACTCCCATCTCTGTGCACCTCTCAGCCAGCCACAACATGTAATTAGAATGGTTAAATATGTGCTCCTATTTTTTATGCACCATTAAATCTGAGCAGCCGGAGTCCTCGGCGGTTCCCAGCCCCCCGCCTGCATGGGGACCAGCCCTGGAATCACATGAGCTGAAGTGCGTGGAGCAGAGTTCTCCCCAGCACCTCTCAGGCCAGCTCTGCCGACACCGAGGGCTGCCAGTCTCCAGAGAAGTGCTTGGGCAGGCAAATTTGGGTAGAGAAGCCCAAGTATGCGACAGAAATGGAACCGTGTACTTATGCACATTGAATTTACCCACGTGGAATCCCCGGGAGTCGAGGGACCCGGCGCTGCCCTTCTGTGCATTTTCTCTTTGATCCATAAGTTGCATTCAGCCAAAACTAGACACAACAATCGTGAGGGATGGACAGAGGCGGGGACAGGTGGCATCCGTGTGTCTCGGGCTCCATTTCCAGGAGGAGCCCCTGACAGTGGGCCATGCAATGGTCCCATATCTCCATACCATGTGTCTATGCTGCCCACATGAAAAGGCCACCTCTGGCATTCAGGGTGACACCAATTAAGTGGGTGACAGCAGCAACCCAGCGCCCTGCAATTGCCATCAGGACAGAGGGAGGAGTTCAAGTGGCTGAAGAGGCACTTGCCGCCCCTGCCCACGGTGTGGGACAGCAGGTCAGCACCAGGCACCACCGAGAGGCAGGCATGACAGACGCACTGTCTCCCTTTCTTCCTCTGGGTCCCACACACGGGACCTGCCAGCCATCGCAAGTCGACAGGGCCCTGCCGCATCGTCCAGCTTTTTCATTTAATTTTACTTGTGAGATTGAGTTGACAGTGTCATTTCCCCACTCACAAGAAGAAAACAAAAATTTCTCATCCACAGCTTGAGTTTACTGGCTGATCGGAAAACGAGAAATCTGCGTCTCCATCTCCAACTCCGTCAGTCATTCAATCAGTCAATCGAAGCAGGACAGAGGCTAAAGGGGCGGCGACAAGATGGTGACCAATACAGGTTGCTGCTTCCTTCCCCTACAGCAAACCCTAAGATACCAGGGGAACGGGGAGAGACATATCGAACCCCCAAACCTCAGATTACAGCTGTGAGATTCACCTGAGGACCAGAGATACAGCTGGGTGACTGGGCGGGGGTGGCATCCTGGACTGGAGGAGACCCAGGCCCTGGGTGAGTCTGCAGTCTCTCCCCTTTCCTTTTCCCAGCCTAGCCCTGGGAAGATCAGTCTTATCCTCTAAACAGAGCAATAGCAGCCCAGACCAGGGCCTGCAGGAATTGAAGGGAAACACTGGAGCAACCCACCGCCAAGAGAAAAGGACCCTGAGGAGCAAGCCAGGGCTGCTCATTGAGATGACCCCTGGTATATTCTCAAGGAAATATGATTCAGGGGGAATCCTGAGTACCTAAAGAAGAACAGCAGTCACTGATCAACCCGTAGCAGAAGGGGCAGGGTCCACGGACACAGACAATGAATCTGAAAGAGGAGAAGCCTAGCAAATATCCTCAAAGAGGTAGGGGAAGGTATTGAAATTAGGAAGAAGAAGCAAGCAGTCCACAATTTTTTAAAACATGAAGAAGTAGAATTAATGGGTAGATCCATCCAATTCTTCAGAACAGAACCAATAGAAGATTTACTGGTTGAGACAGAGAGGCTGCATCTTGCAAGGGTTTCTTGCTGCACCATAACATGGTAAGAGGGCAAAGAAGGTGACAGAGTAAGAGAGATGGGGAGAGTCCATGAGAAGGGGCTGAATGTGTCCTTTACAAGGAAACCACTCTCGAAATAGCAAGCCCACTCCTGCAGTAAACACAGGAACCCATTCAGGAGGGTGGAGCCCTCTCCACCCAAATACCTCCCATTAGGCCCCTCCCACCAGGCCCTTCCCACCAGCACCTTCACACTGGGAATTGTTTCCAGCACATTATTTCTAGGGGACGCATTCAAACCAGAGCACCCTGGATGGATTTGCTATTATCATTTTCATCGTTCTTGTGATTATTATACAGTTGTCCCTTGGTATCCATGGGGAATTGGTTCCAGGACCCCTTTGAATACCCAAATCCACAAATGCTTAAGTCCCTTATATAAAATGGCATGTCCCTTATATAAAATTTGCATATAAGCTACACACATCCTCCTGAATAGTTTAATCATCCCTGGATTACTTATGATACCTAATAAAGTAGAATTGCTGGGTAAATAGTTTACTGTAGTATACAGGAAGTAATGTCAAGAGCAAACGTCTACACACTTGCTATGCAGACACGATTCTTTGCCTCCAACGTTTTTTGCTCCATGGTTGGCTGCAGATGTGGAACCTGAGGAAATGGAGGACCAACTCTGTGTGTGTGTGTGTGTGTGTGTGTGTGTGTACGTGTGTTACACAGAGAGGTTTTAAAGAATCTGCTCATACCATTGTGGGTGCTGGCAAGTCCAAAATCGGAAGGACAACCAGCAGGCTGGAAACAGAGGCAAGTGTTAAATGTTGTGGCCTTCAGTTCACAATTTGCAGGATAGGCTGACAGGATGGACACTTGGGCAGGGATCCTATGTTACAGTCCTGGGGCAGAATTCCTTCCTTTCTGGGAAACTCCAGTTTTTGTTCTTAAGGCTTCCACCTGACCAGAAATCCATAATTTTTAAGTTTATCTTTACTTAAAGTCGACTAAGGTAAATATTAAACATATCTACAAAATACTAGCCCAGCAGCATCTACCCTAGGATCGGGCAGCAGAGTCTAGCCAAGTTGACACTTCATCAACCATCACACTGGGGATGGGAATATTTTATTAAAGTAAAGAGCTCAGTAAATGGATTGAATAACAGCCAAGGAACAAGTTACTGAGTCAGAATATTATGTCCAAGGGCCTTCAATCCAAGTGGATCTCAGAAGGAATGAAGACATGAAAATTATTAAAGAATTATGGGGGACTGAGGTTGTGGCTCAGTGGTAGAGCACTTGCCTAGCACGTGTGAGGCACTGGGTTCAATTCGCAGCACCACCTATAAATAAATGAATAAAATAAAGGTCTATCAACATCTAAAAAAAAAATTAAAAAAAAAAAAAGATTTATGAGGTGAAAATAGAGCAGCCAAGGCTCATAAAGCAAGAATCCCTGAAAACAGAGAAAAGAGAGAGAAGGAAGTACTTGAAGGACTTACTACTGAAAATTCACCAAATTTGAAATAAGCACATTGCACCTCAAAGAGAAAACTCTCATACAGTACCAATAGGTAAAATTAGAAAAAAAAAAAAATGTAGCCCCAGGTGGATTATAGCAAAATTTAAGGACATCAAAAGCTAAAAGATATTTCTAAAAGTTCCCAGATGGTAAAAGCAAATTCTATCTAAAGTAAGAAGAATCAGATTCACCAAAAATTATCCGTCAATTACCCTAGAAAAGACAATAAAGTAATATTTTTAAAGAGTTAAAAAAAAGAAACTTTGAATCTAGAATTTCAAATCCAGCCACACTATCATTTAAGGATGAAATAAAGATATTCTCCCTGTAATCCCAGTGGCTAGGGCAAGAGGACTGTGAGTCCAAAGCCAGCCTCAGCAACTTACGAGGCTCTAAGCAACTTAGCTAGACCCTGTCTCAAAATTAAATTAAATTAAATTAAAAATGGGCTGGGGGTGTGGCTCAGGAGTTAAGCACCCCTGGGTTCAATCCCTGGTACCAGAAAAAAAAAAAAAAAAAAGATACTCTAAGTAATAAAAGGAGTTAGAAGTTTACGCAAAGACCCTCTTTGAAAATATTCTTGAAAGGAACAGTCTTAGCAAGAAAAGAATTCAGTCCAGGATGATATATGAGACATTAGAAGTAAGAATAAGTAAATAATTCAGAAGAGTTGTTTAAATAAATAGTTATTAAATTTTTGAAAAGGATGAAATCAAAACTATGTTCATGATAATGCAGAATTAGAACTTGAGATGATATCAGAATGGCCTTGTGGGTTAATGAAAGCAGTTGGTTTGTGAAAAAGAGTCACAAGTATATGTGGAAAATTGTTGGTTCAAGGCAAAAGGTGTAGACTCCATTAACTCATGAAATTATGAGAAAAATCAACAAAAGTATGGATCTGAATAAATTAGGGCTAAATTCACAAAGAACATAAATAAAATGTGTAACTTTCAAGTCAACACAAGAAAATTAAATGAAAAGGAAAAGAGATAAGAAAATAAAAAATACATAGCCAAAAGAGAAAATACAATAAATTAGCAGAACTAAGTCTTAAGACAACAGAAATTGTAAAATGTAAATTAATTGAGCTTACCATGTTGGATTTTTTTAATCTAGCATTTGCAGAATATAATTTTAAAATCATGAAGAAATCTTAAAAGATAATCAAAAAATCTAAGCTAAAAACAAGCCACCATAATTAATCATCACACAAAATAAAATTTAAAGTAAAAAACATAATAATGGACAAGGTAGGACTTGTACACTAAAAGCTACAAAACATTGCCGAAGGAATTAAAGAAGACCTAAATAGTTGAGGCCTGTGCAAGTGGTTTGGGGCTGCTATCTACCTGATAAAGCAAAGTGGATTTGCCTTCTGAGAAGACAAAAACCATCTTCTCCTACATAGTTGTCTTTGTCATTTGCTGGGAAAGGGAGGACAGCTGAGGCTTCATGAGTCCAGGTTTTCAGCTGAGATCAAGAGAAGACAGGGGCTGTAACCAGAAAACTGAGGGAAAGGAGTTATTATCTCCGGAACTCGTCACTGTTAACTCACCTTGGGCTTCATGACAGCAAAAGTGGGTTCCTTAATAATCAAATTATATAGTACCTGCCTCAAAAAAAAAAGAAGAGCTAAATACATATAAAGATATCCCATGTTCATGAATTGGAAAACTTAATATTGGTAGAACAGCAGTGCTCCAGAGAGATCTATGGATTAATACAATAACTATAAAAATCCCAACAGCATTTTTTACAGAAATGGAAAAAGCCTAAAACTTACAGAATTTCAAGGGATCCCAGAAAACAAGCATTCACAATGTGGGGGAAAAATTAAAATCTTCCTTCATTGCTGGTATAACTTAAAATTGCACAAGCATGATGGAAAACAGTTTGAACATTCCCAAAATAGAATAGTTTCCAAAATAGTTCAATATATGACCTAGCTAATGCACTCCTAGGGATATACCCCCAAATGGAAAACAGGGACTCCTACAGATTCTCGTTCACCAATGATGATGGCAGCATTGCTCACAAGAGCCAAGAGGTGACAACCACCCAGGCGTCCACCCATAGATGGTAAGAACAGGTGGTATACACATCCAAGGGACTATCATCCCGCCATAAAACAGGAGGTTCTGGTAGGCGCTACAACGCGGATGAACCTTAAAAACATTACATCCAGTGAAATATGCCAGGGCAAATATTGTGTGATCCACCTTATATGAAATACCTAGAATAGGCGAATAAAAGTACATAGAGACAAAGTAGCCTGGAGGCTACGTGTGGCTGAGGACAAGGAGGACGGAGGGCACTACAGCTGGATGGGGGTAGTTTCTGTCAGGGGTCATGAAGAGTATTGGTGATGGCTGCATAACATTGTGAACTAGGCCATGCCACTGAATCGTAGGCTTAAAATTGGTGAAAATGGCAACGTTTGTATCCCATGTTTTAATTTATTTGCTTATTTGGTACTGGGAATTGAACCCAGGGGTGCTTAATCAGTGAGCCACATCCCAGCCCTTTGACCTCGTTAAGTTGCTTAGAGTCTCCCTTAGTTGCCGAGGGTGGCTTTGAACTTGTGATCCTCCTGCCTCAGCCTCCCAAGCCACTGGGATTACAGATGTGTACCACCACACCCAGCTCTATATATTTCAACACATACATATACAAACAGCCAAGCAAAGAGCAATATATATATCTGTCAAAAACTCAAAAAGGAAAAAAACACACAAAAAAAACTGAATGTGAGGAAATAATAGGCAATGGAGTTATCAAGCATTGAGTTTAAAATAATGAATCAATATGTTTTCAGAATTTTTTTTTTAAGATGGGGAATATTGGTCAAAAAGCTGAAAACTCGGAAGTGATATTTTTTAAAAGGATCAAATGAGAATTCTGGAAGTGGAAACTGTAATAACTGTACTTACTTCTAAGGAGAATTTGTAGATACTAGAGGATACTAGAATGAAATACCCAGACTGAAGAAAAGAAAGATGAAAAGAAGGAAGGGAACTATAGACCATTGTAAATAAGAATGACATATGTGTGGGTAACAGGTACAAGAAAACTACAGAATGTATGTGGAATCCAGGAAAGACAGGAAGAGTGGCAAATTCTCCAAAAGAAACAAAAGACAGCAAGCCACAGGCTACCAATAGGATAAATTCAAAGAAAACTACATCTTTGAACATAATAAAGCCACTCAAGATCCAAAGACATAATCTAAAATGCAGTCAGAGGAAAAGAACAGATTACTTACGCCTTATTTCCCAGTAGAAACAATGAAATCCAGAACACATTGAAATAATATCTTAAAGTGTGGAAAGAAAATAACTACCAATCTAAAATTATATATTCAGAAAAATCACTCCCTCAAAAATAAAGGTTAAGTAAAGATATTTTCAAACAAAACTGAGAGAATTGTCAGCGGCTCACCAACTCTAATGGAATACTGAAAGTTGTCTTAGACCAGAGAAAAATGATCTTAGGCAAAAACTCAAAAATGCAGGAAAGAATGAAGAGTCCCACAAATGTTGATCATAGGGAAATCTAAACAAACATCAAAAAGATCAGTCAACAGTGGTCTCAGTGGTTTTAAATGCACTAATGAATTAAAACACAACAATAGTGAATAAGTTGCAAGCAGGAGTCAATGGGGGTCAAACTGCTGTTTTGCCGTGTCTGGGAAATGGTGTTCATGTATACTGGATTTCTTTTTCCTTTGCAGCACTGAGGCTGAAACCCAGGGCCTGTCTCCAGTTAGGCAAGCACTCTACCACTGAGCTATCTCCAGCCCGGTATATCTGATTTTAAGAATGCATGTTGTAATTTCTAAGGTAAGCACCAAACAACTGTAAAAGAATAGAAGAGTTACAAGCTAGTAGAAGAAGGAAAGAAAAAAACAGTTTTAAAAAAGGCAAGCAGCCGGGTACAGTTGAGCATGGCTGTAATCCCAGTAGTTTGGGAGGCTGAGGCAGGAGGATCTCGATTTCACAGCCAGCCTCAGCAACAGCGAAGCACTAAGCAACTCAGTGAGACCCTGTCTCTAAATAAAATATAAAACAGAACTGGGGATGTGACCCAGTGGTTGAGTACTCCTGAGTTCAACCCCTGGTACTCTCCGCCAAAAAAAAAGGCAAGCAAAGAGAGAAAAAGAAACAAACAAGGTGAAATCCATTGAAAGCAAATAGAAATCTGATGTGTCTAATTTCAAATATATCTGTAATTACACTGACAGCAAACCATTAAACACCCCATTGAAAGACTGAGAAATTAAAAAAGAAAACTCAACCATGTGTTGTTTATAAAAGACCCACCTTAAATATTAAGAAATATGTGTTAAAAGTAAAAGGATAAAAAAAGATGGACCATAGAAACCCTAACCAAAGAAAGCTGATGTGACTTAACTGATTAGACAATGTAGACTTTAAGGCAGGCCCACTTCTAAAATAGGGACACTCCATTAATATAAAACCACCTACCGGAAAGACATAGCAATTCTACATTTCTAAGCACTTAGCATCATAGACTTGAATACATAAAGCAAAAAGCAAAAATGGAAAAAAAAATCCTCATCGTGGGAGATACTGTTGTACATTAATACATTTGATGAATTTCTCAAAACAGACATAAAATCAATAAAAATTTTAAAAAATATAAACCACACAACTAACTTGATCCCACTGATACATATTAAACACTATACCCAACAACTGAAGAATAAGTACTCTTGATATATGCATGCAAATTTACCAAAATACACCATATCCTAGTCCACAGTCTTGGTAAATTTCAAAGAACTAAAATCTTACAGTGTTTGTTTTCTTCAATCAGTGACAACAAGATGATTAGAAAAATCTCTAAATACTGAGAGATTAAGCATCACACATACATGGTTCAAACAAACACCTATATGTTCCAAAAATACATGCCTATCTAAGGATTCATACAACAAAACAAAAGAGGAATGTCACAGGGCAGGGAATAGGAAATGACAAAATTAAGAAGTAAAAAATAAATAAAACATAACAGGAAGCATGCACAGAATGATAATTTTGTGTGCTGAATTCAACTCTGTATCTCTGAGGTCAAAAATGTATTCATTTGTTTGTCTGTTAAGAGCTAATACCTAGAAATCTAAACTTTGAATTCTAGCATAATCAAAATTTACTGGCAAGTCAACATCTTTGGTCCTCATGTTTGATATCTATAGAAGATGAACACTAATACTAAAAAACAGTCACTATATGGAACCTGAGAACATTATGTGAAGCCAAACAGGGCAAACTCAGAAAGCCGGGGGTCGTATGTGGAAGCTGAAGAAGAAAAAGGAAAAGAAAGGTGGAAGGAAAGGGAGAATCAATCAAAGGGAAATCAGTAGAGTAGAGGAAAGGGACTAGAGTGAGGGAGGATCATAGGGAAAGGAGAACTCCTGGGAAATAGTAGTGACCAAATTATATCATGATACTCTGTGCATAAAAACACACGTAACAACAAATCCCAGAATTACAACTATACAACTATAATGCAACTATATACATATACATGCAACTATATACATATCTATGCAAATGTGTATATGCAAATACACACACACACACACACACTATAGTGCAACTATAATGCGCCAATTAAAAACATGAAAAAAGCCAGTCATGGGTGGTATGCGCCTGTAATCTCAGAGGCTCAGGAGGCTGAGGCAAGGGGATCACAAGTTCAAAGCCAGCCTCAGCAAAAGCGAGGCACTAAGCAACTCAGTGAGACCTGTCTCTCAGTCAAATACAAAATAAGGTTGGGGATGTGGCTTAGTGGTTGAGTGTTCCTGAGTTCAATCCCCAGTACCCCCTATCCTCCGGCAAAAAAAAAGAAAGAAAAAAGAAAAATAAAATAGTCCTTGTATCTCATCCATTAATTCAACAAGCATCCATTGAATCCCTTACGTGGCCAGACACTGTGCCAGCTGGTGGGGATGCAGTCACAGGAGACACAGTCCCAACTCTCAAGGCACTTAGCCTTCAGGGTAGCTGATGTCATACAAGGGTAACCACACAGCAGAACTGCTCAGAAGCTGCAGGTTACACAACAAAATACCACGCATTTGATCCTTGATTTTGACTTGGCTGAGGACCTACTTTCTGATCCCGAGATTGCTATGCAATATGTGAGCTCCCTGAGGACAAGGATAAAGAATAACTGGATTTTACAATCCCAGAGTTTTGCAGGACAAGAGTTTGCTCTGTTTCTCTTGGATTAATGAATGTAGAATGGATGCCAGTTTGAGACAGGGTTCAAAGTCCTACATTTCTACCTCGGGAATCCAGGTATAGAAAGAATTGGAACCTGTGACTGGAAGGAGCTTCGACTGAATCCACAAGTAGGTGAACATAATTAGGAACTGAACTCCAGAAGCTATTCAACCCTTGGTCATAATTCCAGAGTACCATAGGATCACACATCAGAGGATTAGAGAAAGTCAATGCCTCTCAGTCAGCTGTGAATTAAGTGTATTCCTTGCAAAGAAAGAACCATCCATATAATGGTTTGGATGTGAGGTGTCCCCCAAAAGCTTGTGTGTGAAACAATACCAGAAGGTTCAGAAAAGAAACAATTGGGTTGTGAGAGCCTTAATCCTATCAGTGAATTAATCCCCTGATAGGGATTAACTGAGTGGTAGCTGAAGGCTGGTAGGGTGTGGCTGGAGGAGGGGGACATTGGGGGCGTGGCTTTGAGATACATATATTTTGTATCTGGCCAGTGGAATCTCTCTCTGCTTTCTGATCATCATGTGAGCTGCTTCCCTTTGCCACACTCTTCCTCCATGATGTCCTGCCTGACCATGAGCCCCAAGGAATGGAGCCCATCACTTATGAACTGAGACCTCTGAAACCATGAGCCCCTAAATAAACTTTTTCTCCTCTACAGTTTTTCTGGTGGGGTCTTTCAATCGCAGCAGCAAAAAAAGCTGACTAAAACAAAACAACCCATCACAAAATCCTAAAAATCAACCCACTCTCCAACACACGCAGGGGAAGCAATGACCACACCAAGTGCTAATCCATGAAATAGGCTGATGCTCCGCCCCCAGTACGGTTCTTTGAAGAATGACCAGATATAAAAGTCCTGGCAATGATAGGTGCTCAATAAATATGCGTTAAATAAACAGTAGGTGTTCTATAAATGCGATTTTTCCTTCTCCTTCCTTTCTCTCACTCTTCCACTTTCCCAACAGAGGCATAAAATAGAGAAATAATTTTGAGGAACTCTGGGTATATTGAACTGGAGGAAAATATCACTAGTGGTGGCAGGCAAAGGTGAGGAATGCCGGGTGGCCAGGCGAGGGTTCTGGAAGAAGGGGAGACTAACATCTATCTGTGAAAGGCCCCAACTTCCCCTTGAAAACTAATCACCCCCTCAGCCATTGCCCAGACTTCACAACAGATATTAATCAGAACTGATCATGTGCTTCCCATATAGGAACCCACTTAACCCTAAGAGCAATCCAATGAGGCAAGCACCATGATTATTCCCATTTATTAGTGTGGAAGGTAAGGTCCAGAGGGATCAAGAAGTTCAGAGATTCTCAAAAGTGCTTGGGATTCAAGACAACATATTAAAATGGAGACTCACAAGCTCTGGGATTAGATGAAATTGCTGAAAAGGAAAAAAAAAAAAAAAAAAAAAAGGGAGGAGTGAAAAAAAAAGACCAAAGGTAGAATCCTGAGAAGTAGCAGCTGCATTTATGGGACAGATGGAGGAAGAACAGACCTCAAGGGGTGGAGCAAGAGGCGTGGGAGAGCCCAGGCAGAGGCTGTCTTGCTGGTTCAAGGGAGGATATTCCAACAGGAGGTCAAGTCAGCTGCGTCAGGGAAGACCCGGGCGAGTGTTTACCCCAATTTGGCAATTAGGAGGTCACTTATGATCCTGGCCCGAAGAGTTTCAGTGGCATGCTGGGGGAAGGACCCGTGGTCTTATTTACAAATACCTTGCAAGACCCAAGAGAAAGATTTCTCCCTTCTTCCTCCTCTCCCTCCTCCCCTCCCCTCTCTCTTCTTCCCTCTCCTTCTCGTCCTCCTCCTCCTCCCTCCTCTTTCTCTTTCTTTCCCATTTCCCTCTCCCTTCCCTTCCCCCACCCCCTCCCTCCCTCTCCCTCTGACCAGGTTGATACCTATGAAGTGCTCATATTGCCATTATGGATAAGGATGCTAACATGACCGATATCGCTGGGATGAAGTCAAAAGGACAATAAGATGTGTATTGAGTTGACATTTCAGAAACAGGGGGGCAGAAGGCAAGGTCCCCCTGGTTTCAGTTAGATAAAAAAGCTGGACAGACAGACCAGAGCGTCCTCCACTGGTTTTCAGAGAGTACAGGGGGCGGTTCAAGGACTCCGCCAACCACCGGACAGAAGGAAAGGCCAGTTCTCAGATATTAGATGCGGTCAAACCCCTCTGTCAGTCCTCAAAAGCTGAAATGACAGTTCGAGGTCACCATGAGCCCAGAACCCACGTGCAAATGCCGTCCATTCATCTGCCCCTCGTTCCCCTTCAGTCGCTCAAGTGCAAATCGTTACTTGCACTCCGGTGCGTTTTGGAGAGAAAATGCACAGTTCCTCGCGGTGGCCAGCAGCAGGGGGAGGAATGGGAAACTCCACCGCTCCAGGAGCATGAGGACTTCAAAAGAGGAACTGCTTACACGCTGTCATCGCCACAGCTGGGAGGCAGCCTTGGAGGACTGGCCAGTGCGGGGAGAGGAGGCGTGGCTGGACCGTGAGTCAGCGCCCGCCCTGCGCGGCTGCCCCTCCGCACCTCCTCCTCCTCCCCCGAAGTTAAAGGTCAGCTTCTCGAGTCGCGCCAAGTTTTTTAGATCACAAGAAGCCCCAGAAAAAGGTGGGACTGGTGGGGAGGGGGCATTCAGAGAAGAGAAAAATTTTTTAACATGGAAGGGAATAAGAAAAGTCTCTTTCAAAAACTCAATTTAAAAATGAATAATCCTTTCTCCACATGACTTAATAATTCCAGAAAAATAAAATTTTCCAATTGTAAATGTGTATGGAATAAAATAAAAGGAATGACTACCCGCTGTGTTAACGCAGGTCTCTTAAAAATGATCCTCATTTCTTCCAGGAGGCTCTGTAAGGGAGACTGCAAGGTTCATATTAAGGCAGAATTACTCAAGCAAGAGTATCTCCCCCTCTCTTGGCATGACTTTAGAAGTAGTGTGAACGTGATGGTATTTTACAGTTGGCACCCTGTGTGTTGCTGCTCAAAAGTGCCGTATTCCAAAGGCTCCAGTCGAGCATGGTATGTTGGAAATGTTGTAGCTGAGGGTGAACATCAACCCCAGGATGACCCCACTCAGCAGATCCAGCCAACTCCCACCCAGGGGCCACCACACACAGCTTCCCGCAACCCCCATTCCCTGCAGGCCACTGGACCTGGAACCCAGTCCAGTGCCTGAGGGCTCCCAGGATAGCTTCTGCCTCCCACCTGTGAAGTGGCTTATCAAAGGTCTTACAGCATTGTTCTACTTAAATGACAGAGAAATCGAGTCTTAATGTCCAACTTAGTGGCAGTGCCTGGCCTAAGAGCCATGGCTTCGGAATCTCACCACCATCTAAACTCATTTCCAGCCATGTCATACCCCTTCATCTCTTGAGGTCAAGCCAGTACCAAAAACATGGACTGGCCTGCTTACAACAGGAGTCTGGGGGTCCTCTCTTCCTCTATGTGTGTCCCCCACGCCGCCCCCAGGGTCTCCCAACCCACGCCCCCACTGAGTTGTCCTTGACTGCTTCCTTTCAGCTTCCAGAAATCTCCCTCTAACTGCATGGCTGCCTCTTTCCACACCTCCCGCTTTTACCCATGCCAATAATAACCTGTTTCAGATTAGTTTTAACAATTTTCTCTGGAGATTTTCCAAAATTTCCTCAGCCAAACAATCAGAGAAAGGGATGGGCCTGGCACCTGCCCAGCACCATGCCATGGAGACAGAGAACAGCCATTGCCCTGCCGTCCTGGAGACAGCTCCTGGGAGCAGGCAACTCTGCCTCCGGACAGAAGTTATGGTAACTTGTTAAAGTCATTATGTTCAATTATGGGAGATGAGTAATATTTTGAAATAGATCAATGTGCCTTTGTGGTTTCTTTCTTTCTTTCTTTCCTTTTTCCCTTGCATCTCTCTGCAAATGACCTTCTTCCCGGTTGATGGAGGGGCGTTGGAGGGAGGGATATTAGGATACTAAAGAGTGCCAAGAGAAAGACAAGTTGAGCATTTCACATCTAACATTTATAGTAGGAATGCCAAGTCTAGGGCTTTGCCAAGAGGAAAAGGGGTTTCTCGGTGCTTTATCTCTTTCTCCAACATTTCAAAGGACAAGCCTGGTAAACCAGTTCAGGGAATCTGACCTGAGGGAGGTCTCATTCAGGATGAAAGGACAGTCTGGCTTGTGGCCTGATGAGTGGAAAGAAGGAAAGTAAAGACAAAGAAAGGATGGGGAATGTGATCCTCACACCCCTGGGGTCCAGCCAAAGGGGTGGGGACTTTGGATTCATCAGGTTTGGCACAGGAGTATCCAAAAACATCAGACTGAGTGACCTGCTTGCAGGGACTTTCCAACCAGGAGCAGGAGCTGTGGGCAGAGATTGGATCAAGACCAGGAGATGGATGGACAGAGTTAGTGCTTTGGGTCTCCATAGCTGGTATGTTGCAGGTCAGGGACCAGGAGTTCCCTGTGCGTTGGTGAAGCAGGTGAAAGTGGTGAGAGGCTGCTGGGTTGGCACAGACATTGGACAGGAGTGCAGAGCTCATGGTGGGAACAAATGGCCACCCCCCTGTAGTATAAAAGTTGCATTGTTAAATCCTGTTTGATTGCTACCCTCAAAAATCAAGCAGAATTGACCCACTCCTCCCACCTCCAACCACACCCCCAAGTCCTAGCCACTTTCATCTCTCATCCTGACTTCCTTTCTGGATGCATCCACCTCCTCAGTGGTCATTCTGTTCCCACTCTTGGCTCCCTGCAGGCTCTTTTCCACCCAGGAGCCGGGGTGATGCCTTCAAAAATGAACAAAAGACCAAAGCAGTGCTGAGGTCAGAACCCTCCCGGTCTCTCTGGAATGCAGGAGGTCCCTGCCCTATTGGTTTACTTTCCAAGGTTTCAGTTACCCACAGGCAACCATGGTCCAAACACATTAAGTGAAAATTCCAGAGACAATTCAGAGGTTTTTCAATTATACTCTGTTCTGAGTGACATGATGAAATCTCATGTCGTCCTGCCTGGAATGTGAACCAGCCCTTTGTCCAGTGTATCCTTGCTGTATATGCCACCTACCCAGTAGTCACTTGGGGCCTTCTGGGTTATCAGATCTGCCAGGCAGTGGGCAGTACTGTGTTCTTGAACCCTTACAGGGCTGCTTACTGTCGTGCACAACGCCACTCTCCACGTCCTGTCTCAGAGGCGTGTATCATTTTCCACCATCACAGGAGGAAAAACAGGGAGTACAGCACAATAATTGGAGAGCAAGGCCACAGTCACATCACTTTTATTACACTCTGTTGTTATAATTGTTCTGTTTGATGTTACAGTTGTTAATATTTTATGATGCCTAATTTAGAAACAATCATGCAAATGTACGTATAATATAGGAAATAACATAGTGTATATATATATATATATATATATATATATATATATATATATATATATAATTTATCCACAGTTGCAGGTATCCTAGGGGTCTCAGAACTTACTCCCTGTGGATAGGGAGGGACAACTGTATGATCTGACGTCCTCACCATGGCTGACAGGATGCTGCTACGTGATCTGGCATCTGTCTCCCCCTCAAATTCCAGTTCCTATCTGGGCACCCTCACCCACTCAACCACCCTTCCAAAAATAGCACTCATCCTGGGTCACTCTCTATCCATGACACAGCTTTATTCTTCCTCATAATATTTACCATCTCCTTTATATTTGTATCACATTTATATTTATTTGCTCACCACCTGTCTCTCCAAACTAAATGAAGTCTTTGTTAAGGGACTAATACAGTGCTGGTACTTAGTACATGCTCAGTGAACATTTGTTGAATGAATAAAAGTGGCATGCCCAGGGTCTGTAAGGTGCAGAGCTCATACTCCTAAGCACTGTCCTCTGCTGCTCCCCTGCATTGGGATGTGCCGATTGATCTGAAGCGGGGCTAGAAGTAGTGGATGCACACACCAAGGTGTGTTAGGCAGTCTCCATTACAACTCTGTCCAAGGAAAGGCACAGCCTGGTTCACACCCTCGTGTTCTGCCTCTAGGGACAGGAACTTACCAGTAGTAGAAAGGCTGATTCACTGTCATGGTAACCTCTTCTCCACTCTTCCAACCCCTGAATACTATTTGAAATTACCTGTTTATTCATTTATCATCTCTTTCCTTTATTGCCACGCAGATGCTATGAGAGTACACACCCTGTCTTTGATTTAGACTCATTGGAACAATAAAAACGTGAATGGATTGATACAACTGATCTTTTAGTTCTGATTCCACAATTCCCAAGCAATTCTCAGTTCGCTGAGCTGCTTAGGGCCTTGCTAAGTTGCTGAGGCTGGCTTTGAACTGGTGATCCTCCTGCCTCAGCCTCCCAAGCTGCTGGGATTACAGGTGTGTGCCACTGCGCCTGGCCCAAGCAGCTTTCTAATTACAGTTTTATCTCATGGGATGAATATCCAGTTCAAACTACAAATACAGTACTCACTGAGTAATTATCAAAGTGGTGTTTTTGTTTATACATCAGTTTCCCAAAGTCTGGTTAGTGTGACTCTGTCTCTGAAAAATTAACTCTACTGTCAACATGCAAAAAAAAAGTAAGACTCCCAGTCCCTGAAATAGAACAAAGTCAACAAGACAAGTTTCACTTTAAGAGGCTTAGTGACTGTCACAAGAATTGGAATAAAGGCAAAATTAGATCCTTTGATTAATATTAGTCTCTTGTTATCTCATGAGTTCTAATTCATTAGATCCAAAAAGGGCAAAGTGAAATCTCACATGGAAGGAGATGATCTTTGCAATGCGACAGATCTTTGCAATGCGACTAAAAGCATTGCAATGCCTACCAGGAAGAAGTGCCACGATCGGTGACATCCACAGTGGCCTGGGAAGAAAGAGTATGACATTTATGCCCTGCATCTGCCATTCCATATCCAGGCAGTCTTTAGTCTTCTGTTTCTGTGACTGCATCCCCATTAGATCTTTGGGACATACACCGAGGTGTGGGACAGCAGGTCATGTGGTGGTTCCATCCCTAGGTTTTTTGAGAAACCTCCATGCTGCTTTCTAGAGTAATTACACTCATTTGCAGGCCTGCCAACAATGTATGAGTATACCTCTTCCCCATATCCTCACTCTTTTAGTCAGCTTTTTTGCCTCTGTGACTAAAAGACCCAACCAGAACAACTGTAGGGAAGGAAGAGTTTATGTGAGGGCTCACAGTTTCAGAGCTCCTAGTCCATAGAAGTCTGGCACCATTCCTCAGGTCTCCAGGTGAGGCTGAACACCTTGGCAGAAGAGTGTAGCAGAGGGAAGCAGCTTATGTGATGAGAAAGCAGACAGAGGTCTCCACTTGCAGATACAAATGTATACCCCAAAGCCATGCCCCAATTCCCACCTTCTCTAGCCACACCCACCTGCCTTCAATTACCACTCAGTTAATCCCTGTAAGGGGATTAATTCACTGCTTGGGTTAAGATTCTCACAATTCAGTCATTTTTCCTCTACCTTGTCTCACACGTGAGCTTTTGGGGGACACCTCACATCCAAACCATAACACTCACCAACATTTATTACTATTTGTATTCTTGATAATTGCCCTTCTGACTGGAGTAAGATGAAATCTTAATGTAGTTTTGATTTGCGTTTTTTATATATTTATTGGTCATTTGTATTTCTTCTTTTGAGAAGTGTCTATTTAGCTCCTTAGTTCATTCATTGATTGGGTTACTTGGGATTTTTTGGTTTTGGGATTTTTGGCGTTGAGTTTTTGAGTTCTTTATATGTTAGGGATATCAATCCCCTGAGGAGCAGGTGGCAGAGATCTTCTCCCATTCTGTAGGCTCTCTCTTCACACTCCTGCTACTTTTATTGTGCAGAAGCCTTTTAGTTTGATGCCATCCATTTATTGATTCTTGGTTTTATTTCCTGTGTTTTAGGAACCTTGCTTAGAAAGGCAATGCCTGTGCCAATATATTGGATTATTGAATCTACATTGTTTCCTTCTAGAAGTTGCAGAGTTTCTGGTCTAATTCCTAAGTCTGTGATCCAGTAAGTTGGAATACTTCTATAATAAGAAACTTCTCCCATCTTCTACACGGCTATCTCAAAGTTTAGTTCACATTAGAAAGGCAGAATGGATGGATTCATTTCCTGTGTTTACCAGGTCTCAAATAATGAATTGGTTCCTTGGCATCCTTCGTGGATGACCAGTTAGTTTTTTACTTTTTCGAGTAGTATTATTATGAACTCATAAATTTAAATATATTTGAACTATTTCTAGCCGTATCAGTAATTATTCATATTGATGCTCAGATTTTCCCATCTTTAGCTAAGTTGGCCCTTGAGTTGTTCTAATATGACCCCGGTAGTCTTTGGTAACTTCCTCACTGATATGCCTGGAATTGCCACTTCTCCAAGAAAACCTGTTTTCTTTTTGTGGGAAGAAATCTGAAAGCCCAGTACCCAATATTAGGGGTGCTCATTGTTATTCCGTGTGCTAAAATTATCATATAATCTCTTATGTGGTTTGCCCTTTGAACTGGGATAAAATAAGGTCTAGACATTTCTATTCTTATAGTATCTCTTGTATCTCTTTTAAATTATAAGTTCCCACTATGTGTGGTGGTGCATACCTCTAATCCCAGCTACTCATGAGGCTGAGGCAGGAGGTTAACAAATTTGAGGTCAGTCTGGGAAATTTAGTGAGACCCTGTCTCAAAATCAAATAAATTTTTTTAAAAAATTAAGGGTTGGGAATATAACTTAGAGGTAGAGTCTTTGTCCAGAATGTGTGAAGGTTCAATCCCAGTACTGCAAAAATAAAAATAAATAACTAAATTATAGGTTCCCTTATTCACTTTTCCCAGGTCTTGCTATTGGTGGTGGTATTGAAGAAGGAAGAGGAAGAGAAGAAGAAAGAATAAACCAGATTAGTTGCTCTTTTGAGTTCCTTGTATCTAGATTTTGCTAACTGCATCCTGTGGTGTTTTTTTTTTTTTTTTTTTTATCACATTACCTTGTTTTTCTTTTTTCCTATAAATTGGTCACTGACCTAGAGGCTTGAATAAGTCAAGACTTGATTGACTTTGTTCTCTCTCCTAGCTTTTGATTCCTTCCAGCTTTATATTAGATCTTGGGGTGGACGGAGAAACTGAGATCACTTAGACAATCCCTGAGCATCCTGATACCCTTGAGGATATCTGGTTTCCTACTAGAATGTGTCCCCCCTGAGTCTCATGTGGCTGGATCCTGACTGTCTGATGTGGATGTCGTATCTGGGCCACCTGCATCTGCAGCCCAGGGCCAGTCTTTCATGTGCTATCACCATCCCAGTTTCTCCAGCAAGAGATTGGACAAGGCTTGAGCTTAAGCCGGATAAGCTACCTCTAGCTCTACGTGTTATTACATTTAATTCTTAAACCCATGAATTCCTCATCTGAAAATTAGTAATACTATTAATTGTCCTCCCCATTTTCAAGGATGGTTAAATAAAACAAGTCTTAATGAATTAGATTAAATTGTGCTGCCTCTTTCCTGTCTAGGACTTCTCTTCATTTCAGCTTTCCAAGCTGCTGATATTTCTACAGGAAAAATCATTGAGAGACCTGATGCCTTATCTCCATAGAGTTATCATAATGGGAATTTAGAGCCCACGACACTTAGGGTACTGGTACTCCTCTGAAGCCACCTCCTACATATCTACCAGGACTTTTGTGAGTCTTCCAACACTGGATTCATAAAGCTCAAATCACTCTTGCTAGTACCACTGTCAACTCAGCCACCTTTGAAAATAACAAGAGATTAAAACATAATTAATTACGCCTATATAATGTGATCAAACAGTCATGTGACCTATTTATCAATGTACATGGTAAAATCAAATGGATCTGCTTAGGACATTTGGAGAAAGTTGCTCTGAACGAATAGAGTTCAACAACGTAATTTAATGCCCAATATATTGCAAACAAGTCAAGAGAAAGCGAATTGCCTAACAGGTATATATGCTTATCCTCCTCTTGGAAAGAGTGAAAACTAGAGGAGTTTGTCACAGTGAAGTCTGGTCTGTGAACAAAAGCTCTGTTGTCCAAGGAGGACGGATGCTCAGGAAATAGAGGAGGACTTGGTCACTGTTGACATCTGTGAAGCTAATACTGTATGTCAGTGTGCCAGGGACTTTGAGCTACTTTCTCATAAATTCTCACAGGATGCCATTTGCCAGATGAGAAAATCAGTTCAAAGAGAATTAGTGACACACCCTAGAGTACATAGCCAGCAAGTGGGAGAGTTAAAGACCTTTCCACTTTGACCCCATGGAATTTTCTTTAAAAGTTGGGCTTAAGCAAAGAACTTCCCACTCCAGTCAATCTTATATACTTCCTTTACATCTGCTGTGTCCTAGCCTGCATGGTGCGGGGACAAGAGGTGGAACTTTGACCTCTGATAGATTATGTCAAAATGACTGCTCTTCTCTTCTTTTCATGAGTCATTGTTACCATCTTGCATTTATGTAGCCACAATAAGAATTGGAGTTCCACAGGGTAATTTTTCTGTTTAAGTAAGTCAAAAATGATACTTCTACCCTGAACAGTGAACTCTAATCCTGGGATTCCTACTACCTAAGACTATCAAAATGCAAATCTAACCAAGATGGATTTAATATATGGCAGTGGTAAATGTGCAAACTGGTAGAAAAGTTTTGGTTAAACTTTTGGTTAAAGCTTAAAAAATATGGAAATTAAAATTTAAAATAAGGAAATCTTTGGATATAATATTTCTTATCTAGAAATTTAATTATAATAAAACCACATAGTGATCAAAGGAATACAGATATACATATTACATACAACAAGTATATATATGACATATAAAGAAATATACACATATTGTAGTACTCAGGCAAAAGGGAATATTTGCAGCTACTAAAAAAATACAAATGTGCATGGAAGTGAAAAAGATGCCCAATATATGTTGCTAAGAGAAAAATGCAAATTTTGCAAAACAGCATGCATAAAATTATCCCATTTTTATAAATAATAAAACATATGGCTGTGTATGTGTAGGGAAAAGATCTGGAAAGATATTCACCAAACCATTCACAATGGCTATTTCTGGGGGATGGAACTAGGAAGGTACTTTCTATAGTTTATTTTTCTGCACTTTTGGAAATTCACATATATATGGATTCATATTATATATGTATATTATTTTTACAATGAAAAATTTAGCAACATTTTTGTTCTGTTTTCAGTTTGGGACTCAGTGTCAGGGATATGAGAACCTATCCTAGTTATGTTCAAATCTGGAACTAGAAAGAGAGAATAAAGAGAACTGAAAATCTGCAAAGCATGATTCTCATATGAGCCATACTTGAGAAAGAACTACTTATGAGTATGCATTTGTTGATAGCTTCCAGATGCACAGCTGCAGATAAATATATTGTTGATGATACAGAATTTTCTTTGAGGTTTCTGTGGAAAATGGAAGAGTTGTAATATGTTGGCATGACTCCTGTAAAATTCACCTAAACAAAAATACATGCATTTTGTAATTGGATCTTAAGATTTCAATTAACCACACTTTTTGTTGTTGTTGTTGTTCCAAGGATTGAACCCAGAGGTGCTTAACCACTGAGCCAAATCCCCAAGCCCTTTTTATATTTCACTTTGAGACAAAGTCTCACTAAGTTGCTCAGGGCCTCACTAAGTTGCTGAGCCTGGCTTTGAACTTGTGATCCTCCTGCCTCAGTCTCCTGAGTCTTTGGGATTGCAGGCACGTGCCGCCACATCCAGCTAATGACACTTATTTTCAAGGGGAGAATCTTTATGTTTCTGTATGATTTTTGACTTCCCACTTTAATTAGATCCTACATACAAAACTGACTAGATTCAACAACCAATGCTTTTCCTGAAATCATCTAAAGTTTTCATGTTAAGGTCACTCGCTGTCCAATGCAGGACCCCACATAGCAATGCTGAGTGACAGCACCTGAGGTAGACTGGTGAACTGGTGGCTGTTCAATTGGCTACCCCAAGATCTTACAAAGTGGCCTAACAGTGGCCACCAGGACTGGGTCATAGGATTGATTACACACTCTCACATCTCATTCTGACAGCATACTGAGTGATCCATCCATCATACCTGAACTTACTGCCTTACAGAAGCTGAGACAAATAGACTGCTAGAGAATTAATTCACAAAGAGAACAACCCTATCAATTAAATCAGCTAATGTATGTGATAGCATATGAACAAACTAATGTCAAATTACATGTTATTAGAATGGTATAAATCAAGCATGGATCCTCAGCAAGAGCAGGAAGTTACAAAACCTGAGTGTATAATGGCATCTGGTCCAAACAGCCCTCTGTAGGGTGCTTGTGGTCCTTCTCCACAGCAGAGTTACATCCTCCACGTGACTTAGCTACTGCTCCTGCGTCCAGCCAGGACATTGCTTGTCATTTCCCTTTGTATACCCCCATGCAGAATCACAGTAAATAATAACTGAATCAGTTTCTGTTGTTTTTTGGTTTACAATCAGATCCTACTTCTGCCTCCATGAGCTGATTCTGAATCACCTTGGATCTGACATCTGACATCGATGTCCATGAATTATACAGAGAGACTATTTCTTACTTTGCTCTCTCAGGGGACTAATTACATCCATTTGATGGAAATTTTACTAACTTAACTTTGAGAAGATAAAATAGTCAGGATAAGATAGGCTATACTAAGTTAACAAAAAAATCAAAATGGTTTAGCAAACAATTGATTTCACGATCTTACAAAATCTAGCAAGAGATAGCAGGTCCCGGGGCTGGGGTTGTGGCTCAGTGGTAGAGTGCTTGCCTAGCACACGTGAGGCACTGGGTTTGATCCTCAGCACCACATAAATAAATAAAATAAAGGTATTGTGTCCATCTACAACTAAAAAAAAATTTTTTTTTTAAAAAGAGAGAGAGATAGCAGGTCCCTCTTCCCTCTGGGGAATCTGTATTCAGGTTCCATCCATTTGATGATCTGCATATTACTACGTGTCCATGGGATCACTGTAGCAGGGGAAGACAAAGATGGAGGAGAACACTGGCTCTTTAAGAACCTCAGCCAGAAGCGACGCACTTGACTTCCCACTCACATTTCATAGACCAAAGCTAGTGATGTGACCAAGCTAACTGCAAAAGGGGGATCTGCTGGACCACCACATTATTCTGAAAATGCAGGCTTCAGATGAAACAGAGCTATTCTGTTTCTAAGATTTTTAACATCATTTTACATCACTACCTTTTATCAGCAATAACAGCTATAATCAGAGGGCAGCTTCAGAACTACTCCTTTAGCTCCTTGCTAACTTCCCCCTGTATACGTTCAAATTTCTACTGCGGGACTAAAAAACTGAATCAGACTCAGATATAGAGTAAAACTCAGTTTTGTGCTCAAGAAGCAGAGGACATGGAGACGTTACATTGACAAAAGCAATATGGTAGGAGTCCGATAAACGCAAAACACACAATATGTACAAAAATAGTATCAATACCTATGATATATATTTAAAGATATCTAACTGGAATTCAGAGATAAATCAGATAAGGACTAGACAAAGGGTACAAGTCAAGTTTTATTGGAGAAATCATTCCACTGTGGAGAATTTGGAATATGTATTTGGAGAAAGTGGAACTGTACTTTTATTACTGAAAGCTCAGTCCTTGTCCCCAATGCCAATCCAATAGTGAGGACATGGTTTTAAGAGAAAGGAAAAAGAAACTTTATTGCTTTCCTAGCAAAGGAGAAATACAGGGACTCCTGTCCAAGAGACTGTGATTTTGCCTATCAGGGGGAACAGGGGACTTTTAAAGAGGTGATTCAAAGGCTGTATACGTTTCACATGTTCTCTGTCCTGTCCAGAGTTGAAATTCACTTGTTAATTTGGAAGACAGTCATTTCTGAGATCTTCTGGTGCCATCCCCAAGTCTGAATTAGTTTGTTCCTGTGGTGGGCATGTGCTCAAGGACAGATAAATCTGTGTAGGATGGGGAAGAAAGGTAATCCTGTTTCCCCTGAGATTAGGGAGTGGGAAAGATTAGGGAAGAGCAGGGAGAGAGGAAGAGAAAGAAACAGGTCCATTTTAAAAATCAGTTGCAGTGGCAGAGCCGCGAGGGCTATATTCAAAGCATAAAGTGGACACTGTTACAATATCAGGGGGTGGTTGGGGAGTATTGGCATCAGATCTGCTATTTTGCTGCCGCCATTATTCTCCCTCCCCCACACCACTTTACAACCCAGATTGTTAGCCCGCAAACTTCCTAGTCAGTCATTGGTTCATTGTTATTAGCCTGCAAAATTTCACTACTTAAGAATGACTCCACTGTCATTCTCTCTCTCTCTCTCCTCCTCGCTTTCTCTCTCTCTCTCTCTCTCTCTCTCTCTCTCTCTCTCTCTCTCTCTCTCACCCTGAAAGCAGACACTCTGCCTGTCTGCTTAATAAAATCTCTTGCATGAGTTCCTGCATCCAGAGTGGTTTCTGGGTGCTTTCATTGGTACCATGACTCAGATGGGCTCTTCTACTACCACTTAGGCAAGTGGAATCCCATCTGTCACCCCAGACCCTGAGACGCTGGTCTCATCTTCCATTCGCCCGGACACTCTCCTCCATGTCCACCACTGGCTTCAGATTGGTGAGTGTTCCCCTAGGTCGACTTAAACACTCCTCTGCTGACCTGAGACACAACCGTTGATGGTCCGGCACCCTCGGGGCTGTTGAGGAATGGGGGTTCCCCCAGCCACGACTTTTGCAGTTATGGCTGGCCCCCTTAGTTCACCTTATCTGACGGGTAGGTCCCTGATCTTTAGGGTGGAGATTCTCTCTCAGGGTTGAGGCTCCTCTTTGCACTCACTCTCAAAAATCCTGACGTCAGGTCCTCAACTCTCTAGGCTTTTGCCCGGCACACACTGATGTTTGGGTGATGACTCCATCGCTGTGCTGCCTTCTTGTCTCCAGTCAACTAGTCTGTGACCTCAGGATGCCTTGGACACTGACTCGGCTGTATCAATCTCCACCATGGGATCTGGGTCCTCCATTCCAGCGGATTCACCCCTGGGGTGTCCAAGACAATCTTAAACCCTTTTACTGACCCCCGGCCTAAAACCACCAAAACTTATCCTTTAGATAATCAATCCAAAATGGCCATGTAAAGGCATACAACTTCTGTGAGCGAGCGGGCAGATGGAAAGGGATTTCTTATCTTCAGGCTTTCTCTTTCTTGTGCACTAAACCTGATCTTTGCTCTTCCTGCAAAACTGAACACCTCCTTTTGGCTTCTTCTTCTCCCCCTCTTAATCCCTCCTCCTCCTCCAACTTTGACTCAGCTAACAAACCAGCCCCATGCCAGTCCGCTGCAGCAGAGGCCCCTCCAGCCCCTGCTTCTCCATCTCCTTTGCCCTGTTCTGTTTCTGCTTCCATTCCCCTGCCCAGCCTACATTAACATAGGTTAATGCAGGACAATCCTCCTGCTGTAAGGTCCCACACACATATTCTAGCCCCCAATGGGAGGTGACTGGTGGCAGGAAGTAACCCTAACCATCCCAACAGCCAGTGGTATGTTGCTGTAAGGAGTGTGATATAGCAGCCCCTTCCTCAAAAGTAGTGGGAAATAATGTTTCATAATTTTCTGCATCCAAACCTGACCTGATTACCAACCAGGAAAAAGAGTTTAAAAGCCCTAGGCAATTTCCCCTGCCTACCTTGCTCAAGCCTACATTGGAATGTAGACTGCAGCAGGCTCAGCAAGGGACCAACCTGAGACTGAAGAAAAAAAAAGTGTCCATTTTAAATTTCTCCTGGGCTGCTACACAGAGTGAGCTCTGTCTCTCTCTCTCTCTCTCTCTCTCTCTCTCTCTCTCTCTCTCTCTCTCACCTGCTCTCCCTGCCTTTCTCTTTCTTGCTCTCTCATGCTAGAATTAATGGCCTTTATCATTTTTTCTTCTAGAACTCTTGTTTTGTTTTTCTTAAATGCTATATTTTTCAAGCTCACAATTTTGATCCTACATACCCATGTTAATGGTTTTTTGATCAGTTCTATTTTTATTAAACTCTAGAGTTAGTTTTGAACACCTGTTACATTGCAATGGAGATTCACCTATAAAAAGTTACAAGGTCTTTGCTTTTGTGTTATGTGTATATCATGTTGTCTATGTATATAAAAGGGGGTAAATGACTGTAAAGTCATAAACATTAAAGTTAAAGCCCAGTAGTACTCTTACTTTATGACTGGTGAGACTGGCTTGCTGGATGTTTAAGATCAAACTTAGAGATTGAAATTAAAATACAGGGGCCAAGAAAACCAATATTTGGTTCTTGCCCTCTAAATCAGCTGGAACCCAGGGAATGAGAGAAGTTTTCTAAGGAGCTTTGCAACTCAGGACCACATGATCTTCTGATCAGGGAAATTAATGAGACCACTAGAGGATGAGAAGCCAATCAGTGCACCTGCTGCAGAGGAGGGTCATTGAAAAAGGGAGATATCTCTGATGCGTCCAAAGGAAGCCACCTCATCAAGGAGACCCTACCTAGTGAATGGCACTAAAGAAGCTAAGAAGCTGCTCTCAAGTTCTCCATGAGTAACCCCTGTGGGAACTCAGATGATAAGAACAAGATCAATTTGACCAGCTTGATCTTGAATACCTAACAAAACAGTTAAAACCAAAACATTGCCATTCCTGGGCATTTAAAAGAAGAAACAATAGTTAAATGTAACTTAAGATATATACTTATGTTAGCCCCAAGAATAAGAAAGACTGGAGGCTACTAAAAAGATTCTTAGGCAGGAGTGTCTTATAACCATCAAGAGAAACTGCCAGAGTCAGAAATTTTAACATCTACAGATCTTCCTAAACGGGACCATGCCTGCTAAATTTCCTACAGAAGTTCCTACAAGATCAGATACACAAGTTCCGGAGCTGGTGGAAGCACAAGTTCATCAACCAAACAGCCAATCAAACACTTCTCCTTCAAGACTACCAGCCCCTGACACCCAAAGCCGAGACCTGCTATTCACTATTGACACCTCTGGCTCCAAAACTCTGTTCCCACCTAAAGACCTCCCTAATCCTCTTTTTTTACAAGAATGAGACTCTTTGCCCCTAACCAGCAGGAAAAAGCTACAGATGAAAGACCATCATCCCACTCCCAATATCTCTAAAAACAAAAAGGGAGGAATGTTGGCATCAGATCTGCCATTTTGCTGCCACCAGTATTCCGCCCCCCTCCCCACATCACTTTATAACCCAGATTGTTAGCCCGTAAACTTCTAGTCAGTCATTGGTCCACTGTTATTAGCCAGCAAAATTCCACTACTTAAGAATAGTTCCCCCACCATTTTCTCTCTTTCTCCTTCTCACTCTTGCTCCCTCTCTTGCTTTCTTGCTCTCTCTCTCTCTCCCTCTCTTTCTCACCCTGCAGGCAGACACTCTGCCTGCCACTTAATAGAATCTCTTGAATGAATTCCCACATCTGGAGTGGTTTCTGGGTGCTTTTGGGGAGAGAAGAGCATTTGGTATGTCTGGAACATAGGTTGTTAATGCAAGGACAGAAATGACTAGAGGTAGGCTGAGGCCTTTGAGGCCACAAGGCCAGCCTGGACCTTAAATCTAAAGGCATTGGGACATATTGCTGATCTGGGGCAAAGGAAAGTAGAAAGCTAACTCAGTTATCAGTCTGCAGACCAGCTAGAGAGCTTCTAAAGGTGTTTATTCCTCGTGGCCCATCTCCAGTCAGGAACTTCTCCAAGTTGACCCTCCTGGAGAGCCCATGGCCACAGAACCTTCCCTGATGTCCACCTCCCAAGCAGGGCAGTGACTCATTGGAACAACTGGCTCTTTCTCCACCGAAGCTCAATGTATCAATAACAAACCATTGGCTCTACCTCAGAGCAAATCCCAAACCTGACCATTCATCCCCAGCTCCTCCATTACCACCCTCATGCTAGCCGCCACCCTCCCCAAAGTGAGCCTAGTAGAACCTGTCAGAGTCCCACCTCCATCCCAAGGGCATACTCAAAATAAAATGCAAAGTCATCCCTAAGTCTTCATCCTCACAGCCTGACCAACCCCCGGCTGGGCCCTCTGCTCTCAGTCTCACACCTACCTCCTCCCTGGTCCTTCCCACCCTGGCCTACTCCCTCTCCCACCATATTGGTGGTCTACTTTATGCTTTAAATATAGTCCTTGCTGCTCTGCCACTGTGACTCATTTTCAAAATGGACCTGTTTCTTTCTCTTCCTCTCTCCCTGCTCCTCCTTAATCTCAGGGGAAACAGGATTACCTTTCTTCCCCATCCTAGATAGACTTATCTGTCCTTGAGCACACGCCCACCACAGGAACAAACTAATTCAGACTTGGGGATGACACCAGAGGATCTCAGAAATGACTGTCTCTCAAATTAACAAGTGAATTACAACTCTGGACAGGACAGAGAACAGGTAGCCTTTGAATCACCTCTTTAAAAGCCCCCTGTTCCTTCTGATGGGCAGAATCAGAACCTCTGGGACAGAAGTTCCCGTGCTTCCCCTTTGCTAGCAAAGCAATAAATTTCTCTTTTCTCAAAACCATGTCCTTGTTATTGGACTGGCATTGTGGACAAGGACCACACTTTCAGCAACAAAAGGAATACTTGAGAGTCCCACAGAGACATGTCAGCTCTACACAGTTACCAGCCCTGCAGCTGTTTCAGGGGTCACAACCACTGAGGCCAGTGGGAACGGAGAAGGTGGCCAAAAGGGCCCCAGCACTCACAGCAGGAGACCAGGTTTCTGCACCTATGTCCAGCCCTCTCAGACCAGGCAGGTTATCTTAGGTGGCATGGTTGGCTGTGACTCCCCTGCCCGATGCTCCTACCCCAGTAGAGCTAAGTGATACATGGGCAAACAACTCGCATCCAGAGTGTGCTGTAGAGATGTTAGCAGGGCCCACTGAGTCAGGAGGGAAAGAGACTGAAGTCCCTCCACAGGAGGGACTTGCCTTCTGGCGAGGGCCAGGACCCACGCTCTGGCAATGAGGGAGGAAAGTTTCATTCACCACCATTTTGAGAGCCACAGAATGGCTGTCATGCTCAGGAACATCTGGAAGGTTTGCATCTGTGATGCCTCATGTGGATATGACAATTCTTTTTTTAGGCTTAAATAAAGGAGTAGAAAGATCAATGGCTACTCATCCAGTATATTAATAACAGTGCCATTTTGTAATACGCCCTGGCCAGAGGTTCCAGACACGCCACAAATCTCTGCATTCCCAATCCTCAAGGCCACCTCCACCCAGCAGCCTGTGAACACTACTGTGTCCCGATTCACTCCACCACGTCCAGGCTGTTTCCCTGTCTGTGACTTTATCCATTCATCACAGATCAGGTAAGAACAATCCAACAGAGGTGAGAAAGAGAGAGAATGAGGATGGATGAGTATAAAAAGGAGAAAGAGAAAGTCTATCCATTTTGGGGTCAGAAAAAAAAAATTCATTTTCTTTGCCTTTCAAAAACTAACCCATTTTCTCAACCTGAAAGGTAGATATGCCAAGATTCCCTAAATATAAATTAAGAACATTGGAAATTGGTTAAGGAGTGACCTGAAAGAAGAGCAGTGGTCATCTCCCCAAGGATGTGTTGTAGCATGTACACATGTACAATTCCGGTGGGCTCTACCCCAGAAGTTCTTTTTTTTTTTTTTTTTTGTACCAGGGATTGAACCCAGGGTACTTAACCACTGAGCAACACTCCTAGATCTTTTTTTTGAGACAGGATCTCACTAAGTTGTTCAGACCCTCGCTAAAATGCTGAGGCTGGCTTTGAACTTGTGATCCTCCCGCCTCCACATCCCAAGTCCCTGGGATTACAGGTGTGAGCCACTGCACCCAGCTCTGCCCCAGAAGTTCTGATTCAGGGTGTGAGCATGTGCAATAAGTAAGGGCAAAGTGTGTGTGGCCGCGTGGGTGGGAGTCTATATTCAAATGCCCCAGTGGTCCTGACTCATACAAAGTGCAAGTTGCCAACCACTGTGACCAAGAAGAGGGACTGGAGGGACAGGGGGGATAGCTCAGTTGGTAGAGTGCTTACTTTGCATGCACAAGGCCCTGGGTTCAATCCCCAGCACCCAAAAAAAAAAAAAAAAAAAAAAAAAACCAGAAAGAAAAAAAGAAAAGAGACTGGAGAGATGCTTGCCCCCACTGAAAGTCACCCATCAACTCCAAGGTAGAGAAAAGCCACAGCCCTCAGTAGGTTGACTTCAAAGGAATGGCCACCGTCCTTACCCTTCCAGCATGGATTTGAGTATCAAGTTGAATTTCAATAGCCCAGGCCCCTCACTCCCAGGCCTCCTGCCTTCTGACATTCTTCAGCACTTGCCAAGAGCCAGGACCCAGGTAAGGCCCTGGGGAAACAGCAGAGAACAAACAGACCCAATGCCGGCCTCCTGGAGCACGGGGGCTCTGGGAAACTACATGTTACCATCCCTGGATCCATGTAACCCACATACCACTGTCTAAGAACGCCTGTTCACGGAACCAGGATATACAGGACAGTATGCAGGTGTATGTCAGGCCTGCTTCAGCTCGGAGGAGGAAGAAAGCCATCCTGGAGAAGGGCCACAGGCGGCAAACTAGAAGACAGTAAGAATAGCTAGGTCAGACGCTCAGGGAAGGAGCACATTCTCAACCATAAAATAGCCATGAGCTTCACACCCAAGAGGAGACCTTGGCCCACTTCTCTATCATTACCCCTCAGAGACAGGGCACTGAGGACCTCAAAGTGGAGTCAAGGAGCCCATAAAATGCCCTTCCAATCACCTCACATTTTAGCACATGGTGATGGTTTTAGTCAGCTTTTTCACCACTGTGACTAAAAGATCCGACCAGCACAATTGTAGAAGGGGAAAAGTTTATTTGTAGGCTCACAGTTCCAGTGGTCTCAATCCACAGACAGCAGGCGCCATTCCTCGGGCTTCAAGGTGAGGCTGAAAGTCAGGACAGAAGAACATGGCAGAGGGAAGCAGCTCACATGGTGATCAGGAAGCAGAGAGAGACTCCACTCTCCAGATACAAAATATATACCCCGTAGCCACACCCCCAGTGAACCGCTTCCCCCAGCCACACCTCCTCCAGTTACCACCAATTAATCCCATCAGGGATTAGTCACTGATTATGCTAAGGCTATAACACAATCATCTCCTCCAAACCTCCTTGCATTGTGTCATACGTGAGCTTTTGGGGAACACCACATCTAAACCATAACAGTGACTAAGGGGATAGATGGAATTTTGCCTACTTGGAGAATTCATTCATGATTCTACTCAGAGGCTCCTTAATGACCTCTTCATCTCAGGCACGGTGGCAGGCACAGAGGGTACAAAGCTGAATCAGTCAGTTCTTGGCCTCTATAAACTCACCGCCCATTAGGGGAAGCACACAAACAGGTATTCTAAAATACAATATAGAATGGGATGCTGTGCGCAATGGGGCATGCCTGTAATCCCAGTGGCTTGGGAGGCTGATGCAGGAGGACCACGAGTTCAAAGCCAGCCTCAGCAACTTAGCAAGTCTCTAAGGAATTCAGTGAGACCCTGTCTCTAAATAAAATACAAAAAAAGGGCTGGGGATGTGGCTCCATGTTCAAGCACCCCAGGGTTCAACTCCTGGTATTAAAAAATAAATAAAATGAGGACAATGAGAAGACTAAACTCTAGAGACTTTGTGGGAATTAAATGAGATAATGTGTGCAAGATGCTAGGGGAGTGCCTGGCACATAAATGTTCAATAGATAATCATCAGCACCATCATTGGAGTATGATAATGGACAGGCTATGGCACAGAGTAGAATAAAGTTTTATAGAACCACCTAACCGGAAGGGTCAGGAAAGGTTTCCAGGCAGGATAACACCTGAGTGGGTTTCAGTGCCTGAATAGGAGTAGCCAATCCCTTTCATCTCATTTGGAGGACATTAATAATGAGATCTGACATGGATGGTGCACTTACCGTGTGGCAGAACGCTGTGCTCACTTCATAGATGAGGAAACTAAGGACCCCAAATGGCAGAGCCAGAGATGTGGTGCCAAGTGGGTCTTACTCTAGAAGTTTTCTTTTTTCTAATATTGTATTTTTATATGTGGTTGTATGTTTGGATTTCAGTAAAATAGGCTGTGGATATAGCTCAGTGGAAGCACACTTGCCTAACAGGTGTGAGGTCCTGGATTCAAATCCCGACACTGCAAAACAAAAAAAAATTAAGCAGCAATTAAGAACATAGAAGATAGAGCTGGGTACAGTGGTGCTCACCTGTAATTCCAGCAATTCAGGAGGCCAAGGCAAGAGGATCCCAAGTTCAAGGCCAATCTGGGCAGTTCCTGTCTCAAAATAAAAACTAAAAAGGACTGAGGATATAGCTCAGTGGTAAAGCACCCAAGTTCAATCCCCAGAACCACCAGAAAACAACACAAAAAGAGAAGACAAAAAATATCCACGTTCCCATAACACAAAATGAAATCATTGTCCCTTTTGCTCCTGTATTTTTTGGAAAAGCACAGTAACACTATTAAAGTGTCCTTTTTGTACCTCTGTTCAATTCCATTTCTTTCCTTCCCCAAAGACAACCATAAATGTGAATTGAATGTGTGTCCTTTGGTCCTTTGGCTTTTAAACCACATGTGTAGATCATCCATTCACCTTAACTGCTAGATGATATTCTGTCTCATGTCAGGGCTGATACGGCTGGCCCTTAATGACGGGCACTGGGTTGTTCCCACTCTTCTATCACTGGAAACACAGCTGCCCTGAACATTCTCGTATGTGCTTCCTTGCAGAAGGCAAGAATTTCTTCAGAAGTTGAACTCTTAGCCTCACTACTGTAAGACCTCCTTAGCTGAGATATCAAGTCAGAAGATAGATAGGCACAGCTGGCAGGTGCCTTAGGTGGACACTAACCAAAGCCCTTGCTAGCCAAAATGATTTTTTGACAATTAAAAGGCAAATTTTCCTGTATTTGATAGAAATCAGTACAAATGAGCTATAACCTGACTGTTCCAAAAAGCGTTCCCATTAGAGCTTAACACATAATTCACAACACTGGCTGTACATGAGACTCACTGAAAAGCTTTCATGTCAACAGAGATTCATGATTTAATGGATGCTGGATATGCTGGAAGTGCAGCCCTAACAGAAACACCCTAGTTCCCACCTGTGTTGCAAGAGCAAGACCCCCCTCTCCCCACTCCTTAGACCTCTTCCCCAACCTGCAACCCCAGCCACCAGCCCTCCTACAATGCTTCACATACTGGCTTTCTTGGGCACACTAATCTTCCCTGGCTGCCATTCATTTAAGCTATTGGAAGCTGAGAAGGAAATGCTAGTCAAGGAAAACAGGAGGAGAGGCGAGAGTTTCACTTCCGTTCCACCATTCTTCCATCTACCCAGGCAACTCATTGAATAATGTTGACACTGCCATTTCGCTCAGTGTCCAGGACATTCATATCGTACAAAGCATACTGCATTTCTGGCTCTAAAGTACAGTGACCTACATTAACCTACATGAGATTCATGAGCATGCTGTAAGTTACAGAACCCCGCAGAATCGCTACCCATTTTGCAAGCAAATAAATAAGGTTCCAAAGATCAGGGGACTTAAAACAGGGCTCCCAGACTTTGGGATTTTGCATATCAGTAAAAGAAAAAAATGTAATAGTGAGGCAGGCATATTTATTTTGTCCATTGACATTTTCAAATACCACCTACTATCTCCTTTATTTCCAAAAGGAAGATTTTAACAACAAAAAGAAAATAAAGACCCTTATCTTAGAATTAAGAAAATCCTTAAAATTGAGTTTATCCTTGGCATTCTTGGAGAAAGCAAAATCCATTGTTCTTAATTTGATGCATTCTAATGCCAATGGGCCTGCATCTGGGAACCATTGAATTAGAGCTTAGAATATTAGAACTAAAAACCTCTTATAAACAACCATGTTCAACTACCCTTATGATGCTTGAGGTTCTTGTGTAATATACTTGACTAATATGTGTCCAGTTAGTTGTAAGAACAGCATTTTGATAAGGCCATTTTGACGCATGGACATCTTGACACATAAAGTATAAAATTATAATTGAGAATTTCTTGTAACAGCAGGAAAAAACAACTACTTTAAAACACAAATAAGCTGTGAATCCTTTTGGTATTTTCAACTCTAACCTCAGCTCCATCCCAGAGATCAATCTGTCCCTTGTCTATGTTGCCATATCCCCATCTGAATCAAAGGGACAAGTGAAGGGTGTGTGGGTCCCACTGACAGAGGCTGGGAAAGGGAAGGGAGGAGACTGAAGGCAGATGGAAAAAGAGCCAAAGACATCTAATTTCCACCTGGTTAAAAAAAGAGAAGAAAGTTCAACGGTAGGAATGAAGCTGTTTGCTACGTTCTGGGGCGTTCTAAAGGTTTGATTCTATCCTCACCAGCGATGTTCAGATGGCCACGGTGTACTGTCCACCTCAGTACCCAGCATCAAAACAGCCATGTCAGAATGCAAGAATTTGCTGTGATTATCCAAAATAAGGACAATCCACATTATCTTTAAACATTTGCCACCATTGGAAAGATTGTCTTCATAGGCAACTAAAATACGTTTCTCCATGGTTTCTGCCAGGGGTTCCAGATCCCTGGTCCTTAGAGCCTCACATAATGAATCTAATTCCTCTTCCAGAGTGTCACCTCTTGCCAGAGTCACACCTTCTCCCCCAAATCACTTCTTCACTTCTCTCAGCTCCTCTGAGAGCTCCTAATGTGACGTTTCACATCCTCTCCCGGCTCTGGACACCATCCTCCGAACATGTCTTGACTTGTCTATGTTGCTCTTCAAGTGAGGCACCCGGAACTGAATTCTGTTTTCCAGGCATGACCCTCCGGTAGATCCATCGCCCCGCCCCCCCATTCCAGAAGGCAGCCTCTGCTCATGAACCCTAAAGGCACAGTAGGCTTCTTGTCAACCCGGTCACCCACAGTTTTGCAACCATGTTGTCGGGATGACCCCATCCTGGTTCTTCCAGCTTGAAGCCGAGGGCCCTGTGCTCCACACGGTCTGGAGGCTCCCAGAGCACCTTCCAGGTGGGAAACGGAGGTGCAAGCCATCGTTACTGATGACAGCTCCAGAATGAATCACTGAAATTCAGCTGGCGAGGTTCTCCAGACGTCCTCCAAGTGTGAGCAGCCTGGCCTCCAGCAGATGGACCACATGCAGTTCACACCAGCTCCCAGCCACGATCTCCAGGGCACAGACCTTGGTCAGAGGACTAGGAAACTCAGAGATTTCCCGAGGAACTGTGCGCTCCCCTGGCCTCCCCCACCTCCCACCCCCGCCACATTGCCCTTGCAGTTTGCTGCTGGGGATGACATACAGGTGTCTCAGCCCCTCCTAGAACCACAAATAGCCCTGGGAACAGTAGGGAGATTTGACATAGTGACATTCAATGCTTGAATAAACAGCAAAAAATTAGAGAAACTTCCAAGGGAGAAAGGAATCAGTAGGAGATACATCATTTGCCACTTTTGATTGACTTTCCCACAGCATGAAAATTTCTCTTCTGCTATGAAAGAAAGTTTCCCTGGCTCTGCCCCACCCCACTTCCCTCATTGTATTTCCCTTTAAAATATTTCATAGGGTGAGTGAGACAGTCACCAGGACATTAAGACCGAGAAGCACTTAAGGATATGCATTAAACAATGGAACCCCAAAGCAAGTCTTCTCATGGTGACACATTCTGATTAACTGTTGAGTACAGATGCATGGACATAAACACGAACACATCACACACACACACACACACACACACACACACGCAATCAGCTGCAAAACCATCACAAGATAGATGGTCTCTAGAACTAGGGCTTCGGCTGTGAGCAGTTCCCCATCAGTGCTAAGAGTCGCAGGATGTCAGTGATTCACGTTGTTCCTCATTTAGAACAAAATGACTCCTACCAGGGTCCTGGAAGGATGCAGTTCATTCACTATCAAAGTCGATCTTAACTCTCCAACCATTTGTCTTCCACTCTTCTCATTAATTCTGGGTTCTGCCAGAAGCCAGGCTGTCTGGTTCTCTTTATTACTGTTAATATTAATAAAGATGGTGGGGCTAATGAGAAGAAAATGTGTTTCAGCACAGGGGAGACCATCCCCCCACTGCAGAACAGGGCTTTTGCATTCGGATTTCATTAGCATTAATGTGACTTCTGCCAGCGAAAGATTTGCACGTGGAGACAAGATTCTGCTGAGACACACATTGTTTTCCTCTCATTAGATGGACATTTTCAAGAATATTCAAAATACAACACAAATTAGGCATGTCATGAGGCAACAGAACACACTGTTCACTGTGGAAAACGTTAGGCTGGCTGCGGATAAGGAATCCGCGGCGGGGCAGGTTCCTTCCTGGCAGGGCTATGGTTTGAGCTTGGGCACTTCGTAGGGATTTTTGCATAGTTACACATGCTTGGAAAAGAACTTGCCCACAAGCCCTGGCCTAAAGGAAAACAGATGACCAGAAGCCACTCTCTGTTGCTCAACCTCGGCGTACAGGAGAGGAGATGAGTCAGGAGGCACCTTCCAGGGCTATCTTCAAGCTTAGAAGATTGCAGGTGTCAGAGCTCTCTGAGCATCAGCACCAGAAATACCTGCCCAGGAATCTGGGGGCAAGGTTCCAAGAATCATGCAGGCACTCTGAGGTGAAAGCATACCACTTATTAAAGAATTCTTGATCCTTTTGGAGAGCACTTGCCTAGCATGTGCAAAGACCGCAGTTCGAATCCCCGGCTCCTCAAGCGGGGGGGTTGCGGGGGGAGAAAAAAACAAGAATTCTTGAGGTCCACCAAAGATGGACCAGGTGTATATTGCTCCCCACAAAGCCATGTTATCATCAGAAAAATAATGATCAGTCAGGGCCTGCTTACAGGCTACAGGTGAGTGTACAACTGTAAGTTACAACCTGCTTCGCCCCCTCCTTGGTGAGCTGCTGTGCTTCTCCAGGTGCATGTGTATAAGTTTGGGTACGGGGGAAGGGCATGCACACAGCTAAAGATGGCAAGGTCGGGTTGAAGTTGCTCAAGCTATTGAACTTGTGTTTGCCATATATAACAAATACGACGCTGGTCACTGCACTGTTACATACATGCATGTGTGCACATTTATGAATGCACAAACACAGACAAAGATTAACTGCCATGTTCTCTTGGACTTTTTTTTAAAATTATTTTTATTGTAAACAAATGGGATACATGTTATTTCTGTTTGTACATGGAGTAACAACATACCATTTGCGTAATCATACATTTACATAGGGTAATGATGTTTGATTCATTCTGTTATTTTTACCTTTCCCCCCACCCCTGCCACCCATCTTTTCTCTCTATACAGTCCCTCCTTCCTCCATTCTTGCCCCCCTCCCACCCTCCATTATGTGTCATCATCCGCTTATCAGCAAGATTATTCATCCTTTGGTTTTTGGAGATTGGCTTATCTCACTTAGCATGATATTCTCCAATTTCATCCATTTGCCTGCAAATGCCATGATTTTATTATTCTTTATAGCTGAGTAATATTCCATTGTGTATATATATACCACAATTTCTTTATCCATTCATCAATTGAAGGACATCTATTGATGTTGGTTCCACAGTCTGGCTATTGTGAATTGAGCAGCTATGAACATTGATGTGGCTGTATCTCTATAGTATGCTGATTTTAAGTCCTTTGGGTATAGGCCAAGGAGTGGGATAGCTGGGTCAAATGGTGGGTCCATTCCAAGTTTTCTAAGGAATCTCCACACTGCTTTCCATAGTGGCTGCATTAATTTGCATCCCCACCAGCAATGTATGAGTGTACCTTTTTCCCCACATTCTCTCCAACACCTATTGTTGCTTGTATTCTTGATAATCACCATTCTGATTGGGGTGAGATGGAATCTTAGTGTAGTTTTGATTTGCATTTCTCTTATTACTAAAGATGGTGAACATTTTTTCATATGTTTGTTGATTGCTTGTAGATCTTCTGTGAAGCATCTGTTCATATCCTGAGCCCATTTGTTGATTGGGTTATTTGTATTCTTCATGTAGAGTTTTTTGAGTTCTTTATATATTCTGGATTTTAGTGTTCTATCTGAAGTATGAGTGGCAAAGATATTCTCCCACTCTGTAGGCTCTCTCTTCACATTGCTGACAGTTTCCTTTGCTGAGAGAAAGCTTTTTAGTTTGAATCTGTCCCAGTTATTGATTCTTGCTTTTATTTCTTGTGCTATGAGACTCCTGTTAAGGAAGTCTGATCCTAAGACAACAAGTTGAAGATTTGGACCTACTTATTCTACTATAAGATGCAGGATCTCTGGTCTGATTTCAAGGTCCTTGATCCATTGTGAGTTGATTTTTGTGCAGGGTGAGAGATAGGGGTTTAGTTTCATTCTCTTGCATATGGATTTCCAGTTTTCCCAGCACCGTTTGTTGAAGAGGCTATCTTTTCTCCATTGCATATTTTTGGCACCTTTGTCTAGTATGAGATAATTGTATTTATTTGGGTTTGTGTCCGTGTCCTCTATTCTGAACCATTGATCTTCCTGTCTACTTTGGTCCCAATACCATGCCATTTTTGTTACTATTGCTTTGTAGTACAGTTGAAGTTCTGGTATTGCGATACCCCATGTTTCATTCTTCCAGCTAAGGATTGCTTCAGCTATTCTGGGTTTCTTATTCTTCCAGATGAATTTCATGATTGCTTGCTCTATTTCTGTAAGGTATATCATTGGGATTTTAATTGGAATTGCATTGAATCTGTATAGCACTTTTGGTAGTATGGCCATTTTGACAATATTAATTCTGCCTATCCAAGAACATGGGAGATCTTTCCAACTTCTAAGGTCTTCCTCAATTTCTTTCTTCAATGTTTTGAAGTTTTCATTGTAAAGATCTTTTACCTCTTTGGTTAGATTGATTCCCAAGTATTTTAGTTTTTTGAGGCTATTGCAAATGGAGTTGTTTTCCTCATTTCCCTTTCAGCTGTTCCGTCGCTTGCGTATAAAAATGCTTTAGATTTATGTGTGTTGATTTTATAGCTTGGTATTTTGCTGAATTCATTGATGAGGTCTAGAAGTTTTCTGGAGGAGGTTTTTGGATCCTCTAAATATAGAATCATGTCATCAGCAAATAGTGACAGCTTACGTTCCTCTTTTCCTATTTGTATCCCTTTAATTTCTTTAGTCTGTCTAATTGCTCTGGCTAGAGTTTTGAGGACAATGTTGAATAGAAGTGGTGAAAGAGGACATCCCTGTCTTGTTCCCGTTTTTAAAGGGAATGCTTTCAGTTTTTCTCCATTAAGAATGATGTTGGAATGGAGGAAGGAAGGACTGTATAGAGGGAAAAGAGGGGTGGGAGGGGTGGGGGGGAAGGGAAAAAAATAACAGAATGAATCAAACATTACCCTATGTAAATGTATGATTACACAAATGGTATGCCTTTACGCCATGTACAAACAGAGAAACAACATGTATCCCATTTGTGTACAATAATAATAAAAAAAAAAAGTTGAAAGGACAATTAAAAAAAAAAACACCAAAAAAAAAAAAAATGCCTTTTCCGAATTTATTGATATGATCAGATTAGTTTTGTTCTTGGGTCCATTAATGTGATTCATTATATTAATTGATTTCAAATGTTGAACTACCCTTGCATATTTGGAATAAACTTAACTTGATCACAAAAAAAAAAAAAAAAAGAATGATGCTGGCCATGGGCTTAGCATAAATATACAATGTTCAGGTATGTTCCTACTATCCCTATTTTTTCTAGTGTTTTGAGCATGAAGGGGTGTCGTATTTTGTCGAATGCTTTTTCTGTGTCAATTGAAATAACCAAATGATTCTTATCCTTAAGTCTATTGAGATGATGGATTACGTTTATTGATTTACGGATGTTAAACCATACTTGCACTCCAGGGATGAACCCCACTTGATCGTGGTGCACGATTTTCTTAATATGTTTTTGGATACGGTTTGCCAATGTTTTGTTAAGGATCTTTGCATCTATATTCATCAAGGATATTGGTCTAAAGTTTTCTTTCCTTGATGTGTCTTTTCCTGGTTTGGGTATGAGGGTGATATTAGCTTCATAGAATGAGTTTGGTAGGGTTCCCTCCTTTTCTATTTCCTGGAATACTTTGAGAAGTATTGGAATGAGTTCTCCTTTGAAGGTCTTGTAGAACTCGGCTGAGAATCCATCTGGTCCTGGGCTTTTCTTGGATGGTAGATTTTTAATGGCTTCTTCTATTTCATTGCTTGATATTGAGCTGTTAAAATTGTGTATGTCCTCCTGGTTCAGTTTGGGAGGAGCATATGTCTCTAGAAATTTGTCAATGTCTTTGGTAGTTTCTATTTTGTTGGAACACAGATTTTCAAAGTAGCTTCTCATTATGTTCTGTATCTCAGTGGTGTCTGTTGTGATATTTCCTTTTTCATCACGAATTTTAGTAATTTGAGTTTTCTCTCTCCTTCTCTTTGTTAGTATGGCTAAGGGTTTGTCTATTTTGTTTACTTTCTCAAAGAACCAACTTTTTGTTTTGTCAATTTTTTGAATTGTTTCTTTTGTTTCAATTTCATTGATTTCAGCTCTGATTTTAATTATTTCCTGTATTCTACTACTTTTGCTATTATTTTGCTCTTTTTCTAGGGCTTTGAGCTGTAATGTTAGGTCATTTAGTTGTTGACTTTACATTCTTTTCTGGAATGCGCTCCATGCAATGAATTTTCCTCTTAGTACCACTTTCATAGTGTCCCAGAGATTTTGATATGTTGCATCGTCCTTCTCATTGACTTCTAAGAATTTTTTTCTCTCTTCCCTGATGTTTTGTGTTATCCATGTTTCATTCAATAGCATATTATTTAGTCTCCAGGTGTTGGAGTAATTTCTGTTTTTTATTTTGTCATTGATTTCTACTCTCAGTCCCTTATGATCTGATAGAACACAAGGCAGTATCTCTATTTTTTTGCATTTCCTAAGAGCTGCTTTGTGGCATAACATATGGTCTATTTTCGAGAAGGTTCCATGTGCTGCTGAGAAGAAAGTGAATCTGCTCATTGATGGATGGAATATTCTATATATGTCTATTAAGTCTAGGTTATTAATTGTGTTATTGAGTTCTATGGTTTCTTTGGTTGGTTTTTCTTTGGAAAGATCTATCTAGTGGTGACAGCAGTGCATTAAAGTCACCCAGAATTATTGTGTTGTGGTCTATGTGATTCCTGAAATTGAGAAGGATTTGTTTGATGTACAGGGATACACCATTGTTTGGGGCATAAATATTTACTATCATTATGTCTTCCTGATTTATGGTTCCCTTAAGCAGTATGAAATGTCCTTCTTTATCCCTTCTGACTAACTTTGGCTTGAAGTCCACTTTATCTGATATAAGGATAGAAACCTCTGCTTTTTTACTGAGTCCATGTGCGTGATAGATTTTTTCCCATCCTTTCAACTTTAGTCTGTGGATGTCTTTTTCTATGAGATGAGTCTCTTGCAGGCAGCATATTGTTGGGTCTTTCTTTTTAATTCTGCCAGTCTATGTCTTTCGATTGATGAGTTTAGGTCATTAACGTTCAGGGTTATTATACATGGTTAAGATGATTTGTGAAGCAAAGGATGAGATAAGAGAGCAAATGCAGGTAATGAACGATAATACCAATAAGCTGAAAGAGCAAGTACAGGAAGCAAAAGATCATTTCAACAAAGAGATAGAGATCTCAAAAAACAAACAAACAAACAAACAAACAAAAAACCAACCAAACAGAAATCCTTGAAATGAAGGAAACAATAAACCAAATAAAAAACTCAATGGAAAGCATCACCAAAAGACTAGACCACTTGGAAGACATATTGAGATATGATTTGTATTCCCAGTCATTTGTCTTATTTTTGGTTTTTAAGTTGACTTGGTTTCTCCTTTGAGTAGTTTTTCTCTAAGGTAGTTCCTCCCTTTGCTGACCTACATTGTTGTTTTTCATTTCCTCCTCATGGAATATTTTGTTGAGAACATTCTGTAGTGAAGGCTTTCTATTTGTAAATTCTTTTAACTTTTGTTTATCATGGAAGGATTTTACTTCACCTTCAAATCTGAAGGTTAGTTTTGCTGGGTATAGGATTCTTGGTTGGCAACCATGTTCTTTCAGAGTTTGAAATATGTTGTTCCACGCCCTTCTAGCTTTTAGAGTCTGGGTTGAGAAGTCTGCTGCTATCCGTATTGGTTTCCCCCTATATGTAATCTGATGCTTTTCTCTCGCAGCCTTCAAAATCCTATCTTTAATTTGAATGTTAGGCATTTTCATTATAATGTGCCTTGATGTGGACCTGTTGTGATTTTGTGCATTTGGTGTTCTGTAAGCCTCTTGTATTTGATTTTCCATTTCATTCTTCAGGTTTGGGAAATTTTCTGATATTATTTCATTGAATAGGTTGTTCACTCCTTTGGTTTGTATCTCTGTGCCTTCCTCAATCCCAATAATTCTTAAATTTTGTCTTTTCATGATGTCCCATAGTTCTTGGAGATTCTGTTCATGATTTCTTACCATCTTCTCTGTTTGGGCAACTTTATTTTCAAGATTAAATATTTTGTCTTCATTGTCTGAGGTTCTGTCTTCCAAGTGGTCTAGTCTTTTGGTGATGCTTTCCATTGAGTTTTTTATTTGGTTTATTGTTTCCTTCGTTTCAAGGATTTCCGTTTGTTTGTTTTCGTTTGTTTGTTTGTTTGTTTGTTTTTTGAGATCTCTATCTCTTTGTTGAAATGATCTTTTGCTTCCTGTACTTGCTCTTTCAGCTTATTGGTATTATCATTCATTGCCTGCATTTGCTCTCTTATCTCATCCTTTGCTTCATGAATCATCTTAATCATGTATAATCTGAAGTCCTTTTCTGACATTTCTTCTAACATACTGTCATTGGATTCTATTAATATAGAATCTAGATTTGTTTGGATCATTTTCTTCCCTTGTTTTTTCATGTTGTTCATGTATCTTCCCCTCTAGCAGTGCAGATCTGGGGTATTGCAGATTTCCCCCTATAGGCTTATAGTGGCCCTATAGGTTTCCAAAACCCTTTCTTTAAGGGAAGATAAATATTAGCAGTGCCCAATTCAGACACTATGCAATCCTAGACCAAATAGCCCCTATCAGGACAATAACAAAATTGTCATAATAAACAGAATGAGTTCAAATATTATCTTCAGTAAAACAAACAGATTTGCAATAAGGTCTGCAGTTTCAAATGGAGGACAAAGAGGATGCAGAGGGATGTAGAATGTGGCTGTTAATGGGATAAGAAAAGAATATACAGAAGTTCTAGATAATAGAAAAGGTGAGAGTGTAATCAAAAGAAATTGGATGTTAGCATGGAAAAAAGGGAGAAAGAGACTCTGAGGGAACAGGTAAACAAAAGGAAAAGAGAGCAAGAAAAGTAAAGAAATAAAAACTTAAATTTTTTCAATAAGGAGAAAAAAGAAAATCTACAGTATAACAGTCATATAGTAATGCAACCTCCCAGTCTTCAGTAGCCTGATGCATGCGAGGTACCTGACAATGAGCTTCAAGCCTCCAGCAGGCGTCTCAGGATGGGTTTTGCCCCACCTAAAGATTGGAGCTACGGCTTCCAGGATTATCCAAGATGGCTGCTCTGGCTTCCAAATGTGTTGGCAAATGGGGAGCTGCAGCTCAGGGTGTGGCGGGAGATCCTGGAGGCGGGATGCGGTTAGTCAGGCAGGGGTCCTAGAGGTCAGGTGTGTTTGGTGTGGTTGTGGGATCCTGGAGGCCGGGTGCAGTCAGTCTGGGGTCCCGGTGATAGGGCGCAGTCAGTTTGTCTGGGGGTTCTTGCGGCAGGGAGCAGTCAGTTGATGTGAGGGCCCCAGAGGCAGGGAGTGATCGGTCAGGCTGAGGGATCCTGGAGACGGGGCTCAGTCAGTCCCGCCAGGGGTCCTACGGGGCCCAGCTGTTGTCTCAAAATGGCGGCAGCCACGTGTAATCAAACCTGCAGGTACTGTAACAGTGAACTTCCAGGCAACAGCAGGCAGCTGGTGCTCCACTGGTGGTTGGCGATCAGTTTGCACTGTTGTCGGTCGATCGGAAGGTGAACCTCGTACGTTGGGTGATGGATAGGTGTAAGTTCTCTTGGTCTTTGGATGGAAGCCCAGGGGATGGAAGTGAGCTGAACTTGAGGTTCCCTGGTTGCCTCTGCCCATCTTCCTCCACTCAAGGTTGACCTTGGACATGCTTCGGCAGGCTCACATGCCTTTTTATGACAAACAACATCCCTAGTACACTGTGGCAGCAATGATGTCCACTCCTTAGGTCTTTGGTACTGATAAGAAATTTCATAGGTTGGTTACAAACCCCATATCAACTACATTCTTGAACTGCTAAAAATCAATTCTGTCCCTGCATCTGGAAATCTAAGGAAGCTGGAGGGGAAAAGTAGCATTGGTCACAACCCCTTTCTTGGGTAAACAATCATTTACATACAAAGGGAATGAGAATCTTATCCAGAGCATTCTACCAAGCTAGTTGACCTAGATAACCTGAGTTCTTGGAAAATTCCACATGGACTATACCAGATAATATAAAAACACAGTCACTTTAATCCAATAGACAAATGTCTTTAAATAAAAGTGCATACATTCTCCTTTAACATCATTAAAATAAGAATTTTAATTTTCATTCTTCTCTACACATTGTTAAGAGTAGATGAACTCTATTTGAGATTTATTTTTACAAAGTAAAAGGTATGTAAAAATCAAAAAAAAAGAGGATTCTGGTTTTTGTTTCTTTCGCCATGCTGAGGATCAAACCCAGGTCCTGCTCATGCTACAGAAGCACTCTTCCACTGAGCTACACCCAGCTCAGGTTCTATCTTCTGATTGTGCCTATATGGGCAAAGCAAAGTTAGCATTTGAAATAGCTGTCTGGATAATCTAGTCCTGAGACCACGGAGGTATTTCCATTGAAGTCTAGCTTAGTATCAAGACAGGCTCTAAGAGCAGAACATTTCTATATTAAATATATAGACATACAAATAATTCATGATCTTTCCATGAATATTTTTCCATTACATTCAGAAATTACCCAGTCAACATTCACTCGAGGTGGAGTCTAAAATTTGAGAGTCATTGCTCAGAGCTGCCTGAGTCCTTCTCCATGGAGAGAGTGGATTCTCCAACACTCAGGTTTCCCTCCCCAAGCTGGGTCAATTCATCCAGTCCTTTGGACACATCACAGGCCAAGTAACTTCCAAAGAAGCAAATGCCCAAGGGCCTGAAAAGAGAAAGTACTGCACATCTGCCAGCCCAGTGAGACCGCTCACCCCTGATTGCTGGTAAAGGAAGAAGCCAAAAATGGCTCTTAAACCGGCATCCCCCAGGGAGCCTGAGGCTTCGTCTGCAGCTAGACATTTTACTTCCTTTGGTCTAGGTCAGTAATATGCAGATCACAGCTGTCCAGCTGCAAACAGTTCACACATGAACTGCAGCTGCTGAAGGCCTTCCTGTCTCTTCAAAAATGTATTTCACCTCTTTGTCCAAGGCAGTACCAAGTGAACCTTTCATTTGATGAAAAATCAAAATATAGCTCCTGGCACATCTAACTGTAAGGACCACTGGTGCCAGGTAGGATTCAACTACTCTAATGTATGGTGGAAGTGACGTCCCTCTCATCTTCTCTGGGCCCCTTAGCAAACTGGAACTCTTCACTGGTTATTGAATCATCAGCCATGACTGGGCAGAGGAGGGAGGATGGGATTTCCTAATCCTTCCTACCCTGCTCACACCAGCTTGCCCATAGAATGAGCCCATTGAGAAGGAAATATTCTCACACGAGCCCAAAATATATAAGCTCAGGCCTAATGGTCATCCACCTTGACTCTGTCTCAACTGAAACTCAGAATACTTAATTACCTTGCCAGAGGTCAGCCAGCAATAAATACCAGAGCCATGACTCAATCAGGTGCTGCTGTGTTCCACTCTACAGCACTGCTCTGACATTTTTCTTAAGGGTTCTCAGGGACCATTAGATACTATAACAAACAAGCCCCCTGTTTGAGGATGTGCAAGTTTATTTCTTGCACACAGAAAGTCTGGAATAAATATTCTGTTGAGAGGCAGGCCTCCCCCGGGTCTTAATTCAAGGACACAGTCTTTTCTTTCCATCCTGTGACTCTGTTCTTTCAACCTATGGCTTCCATGGGCATCACGCCCATCTTCGTGAAGCTGATATAGGCCAGTGGTAGAATGCCCATCAGGCACGAGGCCCGGATTCAATCCTCCCTGCAAAGGAGGAGAAGGAGGAGGAAGGGGAAGAGAGACAGGAGGAAGGGGAGGAGGAGGGGAAGGAGAAGGAACAGGACGGATCCTGTGTAGGTCAGACCAGGAAGTGTCACACATCATTTCTGCCCACATCCCTTTCTCTAGAACTCAATCATATGGTCACTTTGGAGACGTGTACTCCATCGGTGTGCTTCCCCCTGCCTCCCAAGAAAAGAAAGAGAGAGAAATGGTTTAGTGAACAATTAAATCTCTGTCATAGAAAGTAAAGAATTCAGTATCTGAGAACTTAGGAACATACCTCTAAAGAAAAGCCTGTGACATAAATTATTTGTGTGATATATATAAATATATATTATATTACATATTTTATATAATATAATGTTATATATATATGGATGTATATGTGTGTATGTGTGTGTGTATATATATATATATATATATATATATATAATGTACATTAACCAAAATTAAGATACAAAAAATTTATTTAAGCCAGGTTCTAGAATCAGTATTTTAAATGGTTAAAAGGAGAGAGAAATTCTTTCACAAGTTTTCTAATGGTGGATATTTTGCCATGCTGCAGTAGAGCCAGCCTCTACAAGTCCAAGTCAGCAAAGACAAAGAAGATACTGTGACAGGGTCAGGAGCACATCACCTATAGGAGGCTGGGGCTGCTCTGAAGAATCCCTTCCCACGTGAGCCCTGCGGGTCAGGCAACCTCCGGTTCTTCAGGGTTACTAGCAGCAAAGTGCACAATTGTCCTAGTGAGCCTGGACCATCCTGAGAGCATAAATATCTAAGAGCCATCGACACTTACTCACACCTTTGTGGTCACTGATGATTTCTCCCTCTCAACCCTTTCTAGCAGCCAGAGAAGAAAGAAGGTCTGGTGATGACAGTATCCCTGGGGCAATTTTCTCCACGCATAAACTGGGCAGTGACCAAGGAAGAGTGAACTGCATCCCCTCCAGGTTTGAGCCCCAGCAGCCAGCTCATTGGCTCCACTCAAAATGTCCAGATGTAGGCTGGGGAGATAGCTCAGTGGGTAGAGTGCTTGCCTTGCAAGCACAAGGCCCTGGGTTCGATCCCCAGCACCGCAAAAAAAAAAAAAAAAAAAAAAAAAAAATGTCCAGATGTAGCCAGGCATGGTGGCACACACCTGTAATCCCAGCAGCTCTGGAGACTGAGGCAGGAGGATGGCGAGTTCAAAGTCAGCCTCAACAACTTAGGAAGGCACTAAGCAACTCAGCAAGACCCCTTCTTTAAATAAAATATAAAAAGGGCTGGAGATGTGGCTCAGTGGTTAAGTACCCCTGGGTTCAATCCCTGGTACCAAAAAAAAAAAAAAGTGTCCAGATGTATATAGCACCTGAAGATCTGAGCACCCTGAGGAGCTAAATAAGTACCCCTATGTTCTCAAATGAACTTTAGGTAGATACAGTTGAAGTGCTTGAGGCAAGAAAATATTGACTTTATTTTTATGTTTTTTTAGATGTGGTTCAAGGAAATGTCTCTTACACTATGTTAGCAGCCCATCCTTGTCCCACCCTGATTTTTAGCTCTCTTCTTGACCTTCTGTAGAAAATCAACAGAAGAGACCTGGAGTTTAGCATGGAGTCTGGCATGTACCTGGTGCTCGCTGCAATTCCACAAATAGTAAGCACACTTGCATGCAGGGAAGTATATGCAATATTGAGTGTACGACATGGCCCCACCTTTTCTAAAGCAGGTCCATTCTTTCTAAGAAAGCAAAGATGTATATTACAGCAGAATCTCAGAAACCATCTGTTGCATGAATGAATGAATAATCAAACCCTGTTGGCATACTGTACATCAAGGAAAGACCCCAACCTTTGGCCAAAAGGAAAAGCTTATCAATTTTGCCCAGTTGTTGACTTGGTTCCTTTAACAGGCAGATTGACAACAATCAGGTGATGGATAGATTCTCTTACACAACCAAAAGTCAGATTTTTATCTAGTCCCATACACTCAAAATTGCTCTAGAAAGAATTCCTGGTTTTTAAGAAAGAAAGAAAGAAGAAGGAAAAGAAAAAAAAATCAAACACAGAAGTAAGTAAAACTAAATTTTAAAACTCTCCCTAAGGTCAGCATTCCCCAAGTGTTCCAGGAAATATGAGTCCCTGTTCTGTGAAAGAAAACGTCAGTGTCCTATTGAACTGGGAAAGCATGCAAACTTCATCTCCCTCTTAGCAGTTCACAAAGCAAAGGGCATATTCAAAACTGGGTAAGAGCCCAGGAAAGAGGCCTTTTAACTGTTCAACTAGCTTTCGCCAAATCCCCTTGACTGCAGAAAGCTGCTCTGCACACTTTGCTTCTTAACCTTTCTTTAAGGTGCATTTCCTGAGATCGACGTTGGTAAACAAGTTCCTCCCTGAACCAAGCTGAAGCCCACCCACCAACTCGAAGGTGCTGAAAGAGTTATCTGTGGCTGGGGGAACACTCAGCGGTGCCTTTATGAAAGGTGACCAGTGACAGCAGATGTCCCATCGAGATAATCTAGAATGAAGGAGGAGCCTTTGCCACTGCTGGTCACACGAGACCGCAGCAGGTGGGCGTGTGAAGACTTCCGGTGTCAATGCCTGCAGCTTGGTCCTGTTTCAGGTTTTGACTTCCAGGGTGTTGATGTCCCCGGGTCCCCATCCTACTCACCCTTTTGACATATGCTTCAGAAACTTTGCAGTCCCAAGAAGGAAGTCATAGAAATTTAGAGTAAACTTAAATTTAGAACAAACCATCTCTACGTGCGGCCTGAGAGCGGAGCAGCACTGAGGAATGGAACTTGAGCTGGGAGCTGTGACCGGGGGTGGCGAGGGACTGGGGCAAGTCCTCTCACTCTCTTATCTAGAGGGCGGGGGCGTTGAACCAATAATGCACCAGAGCTCCAACCCTGTGCCGGTCACTGAGCTGAGCGCTGTACAGACTCCCGAGACAGCCCGACGGATTATACATCAGCTCACAAAAACGTGAAGACCCCACTCCCACCCCAGTGCCACCCACTAATTAGACGAGCAGAAAGTTAAACCCTTGGCTGTCAACTCTAAAACTCCTAAGCCCCAGATCTCTGTCCCTCCCTTCTATCTCTGATGTTACTCAGGATTCTCTTTTATTTTTTTGGTACCAGGGATTGAACCCAGGGGCACTTAACCACTGAGCCACATCCTCAGGCCTTCTTCATATTTTATTTTAAGACAGGGTCTCACTGAGTTTGCTTGGTGTCTTGCTAAATTGCTGAGGCTGGTTTTGAACTCGCGGTCCTCCTGCCTTAGCCTCCCAAGCTGCTGGGATTAAGATTCTCTTTAAGAAACTGTGGCATATATATACAATGGAATATTACTCAGCCACAAAGAATGATAAAATTATGCCATTTGCAGGCAAATGGATGAAATTGGAGAATATCATGCTAAGTGAGATAAGCCAATCTCTAAAAACCAAAGGATGAATGATCTCGCTGATAAATGGATGATGACACTTAATGGGAGGTGGGTGCGGTTAGTGTTAGGGTTAGAGTTAGGGTTAGGGAGGGGGGCAAGAATGGAGGAAGGACTGTATAGAGGGAAAAGAGGGGTGGGAGGGGTGGGGGAAGGGAAAAAAATAACAGAATGAATCAAACAACTTTACCCTATGTAAATTTATGATTACACAAATGGTATGCCTTTACTCCATGTACAAACAGAGAAACAACATGTATCCCATTTGTTTACAATGAAAATAAAATAAAATAAAATAAAAAGATTCTCTTTAAGGTAACGGAAGGTTTGAAATTTTTTCTCTTAGAGGGGTAGGTGAGAACAATGTTAGCAGAATTTCTCCACTAGAAAATTTGATAAAATGGCATCAGAAATATAAATGACAAATCCCACGAAAAATATTTACATGCTCATTAATGTTGAGCTTTCTTTAGTCTTCAATTTTTAAGCACAAATATATATTAAAAAACCGATGAAGTCTTAAGGGGTCCTACTTTATTTCAAGTGTGTGAAAAACACTTGATAGCTCTTAGGTTATTATTGAAAGTCAATAAAAATACTATTGTGGAATCAAAATTCATTTCACATCTCACCAAATATTCCAATACCTTTTGTAACAGAGCTAAGTAATCATACAATGCATGAAATCCATTTCTTGTAAATTCTGTGTAAATTCTTATATATGAACAGGGAAAAATAAGGGCCAATCAGACATGGTGAACCCACAATGCATAAAACGGGGCTCCTTCCAGAATGAAGGTTAAATGCATATGGCAGGTGACTTGGTCAGTCATGGTTTCTCTGAAAGTCAAACATACTCTTCCCCATAAGTTCCCTTGACGCGAGGCCAGCTCTTCCATAGAGCAAGAAATTATCTTAGTCAGAGATGCTAAACAGCTTTCTGTTACTCTAACAAGTGCATGAGGTAATCAACGTATAAAGAGAAAAACCATTTATGTGACTTGTGGTTTTAGAGGTTTAAGTCAATGATTGGTTGGCCCAGTTGCTTTGGGCAGCACATTATGACAGAAGCACTCAACTTGTGTCAGGGAAGTGGAAAAGCAGAAGACAAAGGAGGGACCAGGGTTCCCTTTAGGTCATGTCCCCAATGACCTAAAGACGACCACTAGGCTCTACCTCCAAAAGGCTCCACTACCTCCAAATAGAGGCCCTGGATAGCAAGACTTTACCACAGATCTTTGCAAGGACAATTAAGATGTAAACTACAACAAGCATTTTACCCTTTTTGTGTTTTCAAGATGCTTGATGCTTTGAGACTCTTACTTAGGGTTTATTGCCTAAAGTTGTGTGTTCATGTCTGTGGGGTATGTTGTGTCTTGTGTGTGTATGTGTGTGCGCGCATGTGTGTATAGTAATGCATACATGGGTGTGACAGCTCTGTACAAGCTTAGGGGTTCCTCCCCAGTTGCACAAATTCATTCTTGAAATGACTTTTGGCGACTTCATTTCCATACTCTGAAATGCAAGTATACCCAGCCTGCTGACTTGAAATACCCTTAACCCGTTTAAAACATCACCCAGCCTGCCTCTATCCCAGTCTCCAAAATTACATGACTACGCTTCCTATTTTCTTCAAAGTAGCAAAGTGTTTTTAAAGCTGGGCATGGTAGTACACTCCCATAATCCCAGGTACTCAGGAGGCTGAGGCAGGAAGATCACAAGTTTGAGGTCAGCCTCAGCAACTCAGTTCTGTCTCAAATGAAAAAAAAAAAAAAAAAAAAAAAAAAAAAGGAGAGATAGGCCGGGAGGCTGGGAGGCCGGGAGGCCGGGAGGCTGGGAGGCTGGGAGGCTGGGAGGCTGGGAGGCTGGGAGGCTGGGATGTAGCTCAGTGATAAAGCGCCCCAGGCTCAACCCTTGGACCAAAAAAAGAAGTTTTAAAGGGGCATCAAACCTCTCTGTTCTTTTGATGGCATTACCGTCAGCGCTTTGTCCCTAACAAAGGACTGAGGTCACGCTGTGCTACCTCTCTTCTTCCTTCCTGCCTCTGAGAGTGATGCCTCATGAACTGCTCTATTTGGTTCAACTGAGTTCTTCCAAGTCTTTGTCACTGCGGTGTGTGCTGCTTGTCACTTGGGAATCTGCCCCACTTTCCTTTTTCTTTTTTTTCCCCGCAAATTCCTACTTTTTTTTTTTTTCATCTTTTTCTTACATGAACTGTTTTCCTTCCTCATCTCAGTGCTTGCTGAACCCAAAAAGAGTATTTTCTTGTGCTTCTCTATTTCTTTTTTTTCTCCTTAAAAAATCCCAGTTATCCTATGCTCCTTTGCCCCTTGTACTCCTTGGCTCAGTAGATTTTCTTGTACTCTATGTAACATTTATTAAAGTCCATTTTCTTAACATTCATTTGCTGAAATCCACAGTTAAACCTGTGAGTGCTAACATCAACCACAGGTAATGGTTTTCGTTGCTACAAACTGATAATCTAAGACCTTCTATACAATCTCCCTCTCACGGTACTGATGCTGAATGACTTTAAATAAATGCTGAGAGGTGACTAGACCTGAACAGAGACACAAGGTTTTAAATCTGATTGTGCTTAAATCTATATTTTAATTATTGTTATTCTATTAAGCACTTGAGTAGGACTAGAATTATCCATATGCCCATGTTCTCTTTAGATAGGGGGCATCTTCTTAATACCCACTATTTTGATTTATACCCGACAAAAACACCCCTGCTTCTACTTGGCACCTACCAGCTCCAGAAGAGTGGATCCAATGAGCAGCCCCTCTGTTCCAAAACAGGCTCAGAAAACTATTTTCGCCTTCAGAAGGGAAGTTGGATAATTAGACTCTATTGAGCAGAGAGTCCACGTGCTATTAAGTATTTAACAACTGCCTTGGATAAGCATTTTGAAGTTCCTTGAACAGAAGGAAGGGTAGAATGATAGAAATTGATAGAAAAAACAGTTCTATAGTCAGGATAATAGAAACACATGAAGATAGAATCTTGGGCCCATTTCTATAAAAATGTAACAGCTAAAATTCACAAAAAACACTCTGTGCCACGGATGATGTTAAGCCATTTATTTGGATCAGCTCCTCCTAATGACCCAATGAACTTGGGATTATTTTATCTCTAAAAGGAGGAAACTGAGGCATGCTAAGCTTCATGGTGCCTACCACTCAGCTAGTGGGAGCCGTGGGAACTGCAATTTTTGCAGTTTTGTGCTTGCCCAATTCGGTTTGTGAGGCCTATCCATGGGGCCGAGAGTTTCCTCTTAAAGCATCTAATGCTTTCTTTATCCCTAGCTCACTTCTGTTCTCCAAGCCCTTCCCAGCTCCTAAGCGCTCTCTGTGTTCTCCGCGAGCTTCAACCCTGGCTCTCAGATTTCCAGGTGGCCTGCCATTTCTAGTGCATCTTTCTTTGCCCACCCTGGGCTCCCTTTGCTTTTTGTCATTGAAGAAAAGCCACACTGCAAGACCCAGGTGTCTTTTCAACTCTCCAAGACACCTTGATAAGAATCAAGACCCGGCTGGGGAGATAGCTCAATTGGTAGAGTGCTTGCCTTGCGTGCACAAGGCCCTGGGTTCGATACCCAATACCGCACAAAAAAAAAAAAAAAAAAAAAAAAGAATCAAGACCATCCCTAGGGTGTAAGGAAGAAGGCAAGAGGTCGAACACCAGCTGGTCATAACTGGAGGCCAAAGTCCCTCAGATGTAGCAAGTTCCACAAATTCAATTGCACTGAAACTGGGCCATCAGGCATCCAGCAACAGTGACAACGGGACCCAGTGCAATCAGCAGTGGCTACTGGGCTCCCAGAGACTCCTGTTCTCTGCAGAGACTTTTCACCCTTGTTTCGCCATCGTTAATTCCCAGTAACTAGCCCTGCAGTTGGCACTCTGGAGTATTTTGGAGACTTCTCATCATGTTCTGGCTGCATTTTATTTTATTATCACCATCAAGGAAACATGACTGTAACACACACACCTGCATGAACCCGGCCCCTTCCTTCCTCCTTCACGTTTTTCCTTTGATACTTACTTTAACTTGATTCCATCTTCATAGGAACAACATTGTGGTCATTTTAATGTCTGTCATTTATGGAGTGTTTCCTAGAGTTTGTGCTGAGCTCTAACCATTTTCTATGCAATCCCCTCATTGAATCTTCATAACTACCCTAGAAGAAGAGAATCATTACTCATATTTAAAAAGCACAGAATATTGAAACTTAAAGAGGCACAGAGATTTTCCCTGGATGACAAGTAGCTGATGGACATGGGAAGCAGTTCCAGAGTCATAAGACTTACACTAGCAACTTCTCCTCAGGTGTTTGGAAATCTTTCTAACACATTCTAGAAAGGTTGTACTCCATGCCCACTTCCGAGCACGGCAGGATAGCAAATATGGGATAACACTTCAGGTAAAAATCACTTACTCTAAGTTGAAGGTGTAAAAATATCTGACTTCAGAATATACTAAAAAGTTATAGTAACCACAACAGCATTATACCAACATGAAAATAGACAAACACACCAATGGAACAGAAGAGAGAACCATACACTTTAAGTAAATTCATATAAAGTCAACTGATTTTCAACCAATGGCACCAAGAACTCCCTTGAGGGAAAGATAGTCTCTTTAACATACAGTGCTGCAGAAATTAAATCTCAATATGCAGAAGAATGAAACTAGACTCCTGACTCTCACTATGTACAAAAATCAATTCAAAATGAATCAAAGACCTAATTATAAGGCCTGAAGTGATGAAATTACTAGAAGAAAACATAGGTGAAACACCTCAGGACCTTGGCATGGGCAAAGACTTTTTAGGTAAGACTTCAAAAGCAAGAACAACAAACACAAAAATAGATCAATGGAATTATATCAAATTAAAAAGGTTCCTCACAGCACAGTAAACAACCAACAAAGTAAAGAGATAACCTGCAGAATGGGAGAAAACATTTTCAACCATTCATCTGATATCTAGAGTATATAAAGAACTCAACCCAAAGCATATAAAGGGAAAGAAAATAATACTAATCCAATTTTAATTTTTTTTATTTTCTATTTTATTTTTTAGTACTTGGGATTGAACCCAAGGGCACTTAACCACTGAGCCATATCCCCACCCCTGTTTTGTATTTTATTTAGAGACAGTCTTGCTGAGTTGTTTAGGGTCTCACTAAGTTGCTGAGGCTGGCTTTGAACTCATGATCCTCCTGCCTCAGCCTTCTGAGCCACTGGGATTACAGGCATGTGCCACCTTATCTGGCAATAATCTGATTTTTTAAATGATCAAATGATCTAAATAGACAGTTCTTAAAAGAAAATATACAAATGTCCAACAAGCATATGAAAAAGTGCTCTCTATTTATCAGGGAAATACAAATCAAAATCACAATGAGATATCACCTTGCCCCAGTTAAAATGGCTATTATCAAAAAGACAAAAAATAAGAATAACAAAGCTAGCCAGAATGCAGAGAAAGGGGAACTCTTATACACTACTGGTGAGAAAATAAATTAGCACAGCTAGTATAGAAAACAGTGTGGAGGTGCCTCATAAAACCAGAAATAGAACTACCATATGATCCAGCAACCTCACTCCTGGGTATATATCCAAAGGAAAGGAAATCAGTATGTTGAAGCACTATCTGCACTCCTGTATTTATTGCAGCCTTATTACAATCACCAAGATATGGAATCAACCTAAGTGTCCATTTACAGAAAAATGGACAAAGAGAATGTAGTATATTTACACAGTGGAATACTATTCAGCCATTAAAAAAATGAAATCCTGTCTTTTGTGGCAACATGGGCAAGCCTGGGGAACAATATGCTAAGTGCAATAAGGCAGACATAAAAAATCAATCCTTGTATGTGTTTGCTTATATGTGAAAGCTAAAAAATTTGATCTCGTAGGAGTAAAGAGTAGAACAGAGGTCACCAGGGGTCAGGAAGAGGATGAGGGTAAGAGAACATGGGTACCAAAATACAACTAGATAGAAGACTAAGCACTAGTGTTCTATAGCCTAGTCAAAAGACCATAGATAGCAACAATTTATTTTATATTTCAACACAGCCAGAAGAGAGGATTTTGAACTCCGTGAATGCTATCACAAAGAAATAATAAAATTTCAAGGTGACGAGAAAGCTAACTACCCTGATTTGATCATTATACCTCTATTCCACTGTATGCCACAGACATATATAATTATTAGGTGTCAAATAAAATTTTTAATTAACAAAGTCAGGTGATTTTTTTAATTTTTGCTTGCTCTTAGTGGTTCCTTTTTATTGGAGTTTTCTGTGGAGACTTACAAAGGAGCAAGTCTAGTCCCCAGAGGGTGGAGTGCATACAGCTCCACAGGTCAGACTGGCCAATTAAGAGGTGGGGACCTGCCAAGGGTTAGCAAAGCGTTGGTAGGCAATTGAGCTTGTGGGCCCTCGGCCTAGGCAAGTATCCCTTACTGTCCCAGAGCCCTACCAGTCAAAGGGGATGCCCATGCTTTTTAAATTTTTAGAGATTAATTGTTTTAACACAAAGTCAACACTCAAACTTAGCAAGGTCTTTCTTTTCCTTACTAAGGGATCTATACCTGGAAAAAAAAAAAAAAGTATGGTCCTAATCAAACACATACAGATATCTTCTTAAATAACTGACTATTTCATCAGTTTCATGTTATAAAGTATTTCCAGATTCATACCAAGTAATAGGTCATAGAGGCTGGCTGTGGAGAAAACATCAACATGATCATTCAGATGGATTTTGCCCTATTATATCCACGCAAACATAGAGTCTTACTAAATTTTCCCTTCATGTGAAACCTCACTATAAAGAAAAAAAATTGTTCACCCTGATTAACACCTGTACATTAAAAAAAAAAGAAAAAAGAAATGGTCATTGGCGCACCTCTGTAATCCCAGAGGCTTGGGAGGCTGAGGCTGAGGCAGGAGGATCACAAGTTCAAGGTCAGCTTCACAGGGAGGCCCTAAACAACTCAGGGAGACCCCGTCTTAAAGAAAATATTAAAAAGGGCTGGGGATGTGGCTTAGTGGTTAAGAGACCCTGGGTTCAATCCCCAGTACCAAAAAAAAAAAAGTCCCCTCACTTTTACTAAAGAGTTAATAAAGCAAATTCGCAAATAAATATTCTTGCAAGATCCTAAATGGATCTTTAAGAAGGCTCTACTGAAGGATGGGCCAAAATGGCCAGTACAACGTGTGATTATTGATTCCCTGCCCTGTGCTCAGGGTGGTATCCAGCGGGATGAGGAACGCCACTGCTTGCTGCCCAGATGTTTCTTAGGCGCTCTCGCCTCTGGCAGTGAGTCTGGAATCTACTTCAGCTGATTGAAAGAATTTGTGAACAAGAATTTTATCTGAATTGTCATCACCCTTGAGCAACTGGTCAGACTGAGAAGACGTGCTAATGAGACCCACCAGGTGTCCCATCACTCATCATGGCCCCCGGATCAGCCGATGGGCAGCATTGCAGGATGACCCCAACCATATCTACACAGGCTCGATAAGAACTGACAAGTTAACTAAGGGCATGCGTTGGATGCTGTCCCACTGACACCTCCCCTTGGCTCCTGTTCACCCCAGGAGTTAGAATTTGTTGTAAGAATGACTCCACAGTAAGGCCCTGGTGGAAAGGCATTTTGTTGCAAAGTCACAGTTTACAACCCAGTCACTGTATCTATTCAGATCAGTCAATACTGACAGAGAAAGAAGACCCACAGAGAAGGTAAAGATGGCAACAATGCAGAGGGTCTGTGAACAGCTATGAAACCTCTTTTAGGTCGTTTTCAGCAATGGGTGTCTTTCCCTACATCACACAGGGAGGAGGATCAGAAACCCCCTCTGGTCAAGGCTGTAATGGCATTCCCAGACTGCACGGATGCCTTTCAGAGTGCATATACTCTAAACTGGATCATCTGACTTCCAATTTTGCACCAATCAGCACAGCAGGAAATGGGAATAGAAATGGCTAGAGCCATAGAAGATGCTGAAGATTAGTCAGGGCAGGAAAACTCCATTCTCTAAGATTGAATTCTGAATCACCAATGGCAGGAACATGGGGTGTGTCAGCTCCAATACAGAGAGGCTGTGATTAGACACAAGTGACCATGGATCTGCGGAAAACAGAGAGTCAAAAGAGGGACACCTTTTCTACCACCTCACCAAATGTTTGCATGCAGTCAGGTACGTACTCATTCCCCACATAGCCACAGTGGGTTTCCAGATCCCCTTAACGCCCGAGTGAGGAGTCCTGGAACTGACCCCAGACCCAAACTCTAGATACACTGGCATTTACTTTTTATCTTAGTTTTTGTATGCACACATGTTTTGGTAAACTAACCATTAAAAAGCCATTCCATGATGTGTATCTATATATTGTAAACTGGTTCCTATCTCAGATTTCTAGAACCCTATGCTTTAAAATCTTAGAATGTGCTATAAATCTTAGAATACACAGCAGATCTTGGAAAGTCCTACCGATCTGGGTGTTAAAACACACTCCAACTGGGTGGTCACTTTCCTGATTCCCTGAGAGGATAAGCCAAGTTCATAGCACCCACATATAATGAACTGACCTGAACACAGCCCTTCAAATTTATCACTTTACTGATAACCATGAAATCCCACCCAAGTAGGTATATTATGGTCTATAATTTAGGACATTTGCACAAAAGGGGACTATCCTCTTGATCCCCCCTGAAACATTAGACCCAGCAAGATTCTCACACATTTCCACAGATGTATTCCCAGCAGAGAGGATAATGCCCAATAAGAGTTTGCAAATGGCATATTGAGAAGGAAGGAACTTCAGACTGGGTCACTGGTGTGGAACAGTGCTCAGCGGGGAGGATGATTTTCATTTTTTGTGTTATTTTAATTTTTTGGTATTGGCAACTGAACCCGATGTGGCTGGCTTTACCACTGAGCCACATCCCCAGCCCTTTTTAATTTTTTATTCTGAGATAGGGTCTCTCCAAGTCACTGAGGGTCTCACTAAATTGCTGAGACTGGCCTCAAACTTATGATCCTCCTGCCTCAGCCTCCTGAGTCACTGAGATTGCACCACCAACCTGGCATGGAGGATGAATTTAGAACCACCTGGAAGGTTCATTTTCAGCACCCTCATAGAGAGGATGTTTAAACAATCCCCATTAGTTGAGGTCTGGAACTATCCCCGGAAAAGCAAATTAAAAAAAAAAAAAAAAAAAAAAAAAAATCATTAAACCTTGACACCAGTTGAGAAGTTCCCAGGCCCAGCCCCGTGTGTTTTATAACATTGTTTCATGATGTGAAGACACCATCTGAAAAAACCTGAAAAAAAAAAAAAAAAAAATTGCCTTTGCTTAGAAACTAACTTCTCAGTCAGTGATAGGTTCATGTGAAAATCTCTGCAATTCTCTCAAGACTAACTCCAACAATAACAAGGGATCTCTTTTCTCTTTCTCCCTTGTAGTTTGGTGCTTCTTTCTTGTGCTATCTCTGACACGAATAACCACGCTGACTGTGTGACTGAGGACCCCCAAACATCACAGGGGGACCTGGAGGATCAGTCCTCAGCACCCAAACTTTGTTCCTATGCATGCGATTTTCTTTCTTTTTTTTTTTTTTTTTTTTTTTTTTCTCATTTTAAAGGAAAATTCCCAGCCTGGGAGGACTCAGCCTCCAGAGAAGGGTGGAAAATGAATATTCATCATATAATCATACATATCTAAATTGGGACTATAAATTTAATAATTTTTGTGTTGCTTTATTTTGAAGCTTTTCCTTGTTCGGGTCTGAATCCTAGGAGGTAGTTTGGTATTCCAAATCCCTCAATTTCTAAAATCTCTAGTGCTTTTTTCCAAATCAAGTGTTTGAGTTAATTATATCCCCCAGCTCCCATTAAACAGGAGAAATTCTTCAGGGAATGTTATTTGAATTAAACTTCTTAGAATTGTTTCGTTGGAATTGTTTCGTTGTCCTGGGACCCGTGAGACGAGGCACACACGTGTTAGGAAATGTGACTGTCCACAGCTTATGTAATTATTCAGTCATTGGTAGAGTATTGCTTTACCAAAATGGCGCATCAGCCTCAAAAGCCAACATGTAGAAGTCTATACAGTAAAGAAGTTAGACTTAAAAAAAAAAAAATCAGGGCTGGGGATGTAGATCAGTAGTAGGGCATTTGCCTAGCATGCACCAGGCCCTGGGTTCAATCCCCAGCACTGCCAAAGATAATAATAATAATAATAAATATACATATATATGCACATACATATACGTATGTATATATGCATTTATATATTTATAGATAGATATAGCCACATCGATTTTGACCAAGGCAAAAGGAACCACAAAGACAGCAGTCTTAGATTACTTCAGTTCCGTCATATGGAAAATTGAGTACAATGACTAGCAGCCCGTTTCAAAAGGAACCTCCTACATTTTGCTTGGTATTAAAAATAAGGATACTGTGGTGCACACCTGTAATTTCTCTCTGGAGGCTGAGGCAGGAGGATCTTAAGTTAAAAGCCAGCTTCAGCAACTTAGTGAGGCCCTAAGCAACTCAGTGAGACCCTGTCTCTAAATGAAATACTTTGGGGGGTGGGGGGGGGAGTTGGGGATGTGACTCAGTGGTAAAGTCCCTGGGTTCAATCCACAGTTCCAAAAAATAAAAAATAAGAAGAGCAATTCCTTCTATCCAAACCAAGTAGGATACTAAACTCAACAACACTTAAGGATTTGTTGCTCTGTGTCAAAGAAGTACATAAAAAATAGAGACTTAGAGTTGCCGAAATTCAAGTGGAAGAGCCCATGCAGCATTAAGTCCCAAAGTCACCTCTCAGCAGGACATCCCACCACAGTGTCCCTGAACATCATCCTGTTTTTGTTCAAACCCTTCCAGAGAAGATGACCCGAGGCCTGCTAGGACCCACCCGCCTCCTGGTGCCAATCAACTCTGGGCAGGGGAGTCACTGGTATCAGCAGAACTGAGGGGCTCTTCGTGGAGGGTGCGGGGCAGTTGTGAACCGCTGTGAGCCAGGCTGGTGCTCTCCAAGGTGCACGAGGCACTGATGAACCATCCAAATGTAGGTTTGGGGGACCTGGAGGCTAGAGTTAGATGTTTATTAGGGGTTACCATAGCAAAGCCATTTAATCTGCTTAACGCACACTCGCCTTACCTGTAAATGGGGATGTTGATAACACCTGTGTTTCTTCCCTCATCAGGAGACCAGTGACACGATTTATGAGACCCAGTGCAATGTCCAAGATTATTAAGAATTTCAAGGCAGCAATGAGCAAAGTATCAGTGCAGGGCCGTGCTTGGGGCACTCTCTAATTCACAGATTTCCCTGATGTTCAGCTTCCACGGAGTCATGGGAAGCACGGCCCCATAATCGGCACACATTGCACCTGAAGCCCCACAGAGGCACAACCAGGGATTTCTATGCCCTCTTCTGCATGTCTGTCATCCATTCTCCCTTATATTGTCCCCATTCACAAACCCCTATCCATCCAGACTCAAACTTTTCTTCATTGTGTCAACCAATCCTCAGAGGAAGTCCTGCTCAGATCTCTAGCTCAGAATACAAGGCTGGCCTACACCTCCTTCATCGACCTTATGCTTTTGCTAGGGAGGAAAAGAGGGTGGAAGCAGGCACCGGAAGCCCGAAGTCCCAGGGCAGAACTGCTGCTGAGCATTCCTTACCCGATACCACCTACCACGTATGGATCTAACTCAGCTCACGTGCCCGGCCCCCAGGTTCCTAAAAGCAATCCTGTCCTCTTGCCACTGGAATGTGCATGCAGCTAACTTAGAAATAGTGAGAAATGTGGACAAGTTTGCTGGGGACTCTGGGAAAGAAGCTTCATTGCCCCTATGAGGAGAAACAAGCCCTGTCTGCTCCCTCTGGAGTTGTTCATTGCTGGTATCCCAGGAATTGCTGTGGTTGCCTTGCCTGTCCCCAAGCCAGCTACAGATGGGGGATCCATGTCAAGAAAGTCACAGAAAACAGGAGCACACCCACTGCATTCCCCTTCCTAAAGCCGATCTGCCCTCTCTGAACTTTTTAATAATAAAGCAAATGAGTAGGGTGAGGTGCATCTCCAAGGAGCAAAGTAAATGACCATTCAAAACATATCTCATAAATGGATAAAGAAAATGTGTATACACACAAAGGAATATTACCCAGCCATAAATAAGAATGAAATTATGGCATTTGCCAGTAAATGGATGGAACTGGAGACTATCATGCTAACTGAAATAAGTCAATCCCAAAAAACCAAAGACTGAATGTTCTCTCTGACATGTGGATCACATAACAAGGGTGAGGGAAGGAAGAATAGAAGTTCATTGGATTAGATAAAGGGGAATGAGGGAAGGGAAAGAGATGAGAATAGGAAAGACGGTGGAATGAATTTGATATAACTTTCTTATGTTCATACACGAAGACACAACCAGTGAAACTCCACATCATGTACAACCACAAGAATGGGATCCTTAGGATACGTTATACTCCATGTAAGTAAAATATGTCAAAATATATTCTACTGTCATGAATCTTAAAAAAACAAATAAAAAAATTTATCTCAGCCTTTCTGAATACAGAGGCTCCTCAGTTTACAGTGGAATCCTGCTCCAATAAGACCTTTGTAGATTGAAAATATCGTTAAGCCAAAAATGCTCTAATCCGCCTAACCTGCCAAACACTCTGGCCTAGCAACATGACCCGCTATAGAGTGATGCTTGTCCCAACGATCCTGGGGTGACTGGGAGCTGCAGCTCACTGTTGTGTCCCTCATCTTGAGAGAGCTCTTACTGCATACTTCTGGTCCTGGAAAAGACCAAAATTCAAAATTCCAATACAGTTGTTACCAAACATATGTCACTTTTGCACCATCGTAAAGTCACAAAGTTGTAAATCCAACTTTACAAGTCAGGGATGGTCTCTGCCCTGCAGCCTCTGCCTGTATGGGGCCATTTCTATGCCTGTCCAAAGGTGGGCCCTGCTCAGAGGAAGCAAGACCAGGCCCCATGTAGGACAAACCATCTCCAGTGACCCTCCATCCCTGAGTCTGCTGCTCTCTTCTTGGGCTCTTTCCATCCCCTCTGATTTCTACGTATTCCTTGTTACCTTTGGTGAGACATCCAAGCATAAAACCCCACAGAAGTGACACGGGCGATAACTTAGAACTCTCCTTGTACCGTGATCAACACATTCCTGTGCATCTGGGATCGGTTTTCAGAAGCACTGAAGGAGAGGCGTCTTCTAGGCTATTTCACAGATGAAACCTGGGACTCAGGGTTCCTGGTGGTTGGATGACCTGCCCAATGTCATGTAGCTGCAGTGGGGGTGGCACTGGGACCTGAACCCAGGTCACCTGCATCCACTTGGGTGTGCTTTTGGCACAAGGGAGGTTATTTAAAAGGCCCCCGTGGTCTTGACCGTGGCTGAGCACTTCACCATTGGTCTGGGGCAGACTTGGCCGAGAAAGGCACGCTTCAGAAAACACCACCTTGTGAGCAGCTGGGGGAAAGCCCTGGCAAATCTCGCTTCCTCATCAACAGCTCTCTCCGTCACATTGTTCTCAGTATTGTCTGCACTTCCCCGTGAGTCACTCGTGAGTCAAGGGCTGGCTGTGGCCAGCTGCAGACATGCTCCGCTGGCTCCCCTGTGGGTGGCGGCCTGCTCGTGGGGCCCTGCCACGGCTCCACTCTCCTCCCAGGCCCTAAGGAGGCCAAGCTCTGCGGGCCAACAAGCCACAGGGGACCTCCCAAGCCACCTGTTATTGTGACCGTGCAAGGCCTAATCAGTTTGTTTTGATCAGTGTTCTGAAGAGGAAATAAAGCCTATATTTATTTTTAAAAAGGCAAGGCCACTTGCGTAGCCCCCTATGAGTATTTGGAATTTACAGTCCTCTGCCTAAAACCCACTGGAGACTTAAGTGAAGATTACTTTGCCCACAGATCTCCTGGTCAGGGGGCAAAATATTGAGTTTGTTGGCAGCTTTTCCAAAGCTCCTCTAGGGGCTAGGAAGAGCTGAAAAGGTCTAAGAGGGACAGTGGGTAACTCACTTGCCTGAGAGGTTGTCCTATCTAATCAAAGACAGAAAACCTAAACTTACATCAGCATCAGTGCATCCATGAGTGATGTCATGTGATGAGTTGTGTCCTCCACAGAAGGATATTTCATAGTCCTAACCCCTAGTACCTCACAATGTGACCTTATTTGAAGAACTCTACAGAGGTGATCAAGTTAAAATGATATCATTAACATAGGTCCTCAATCCAATATGGCTGGTGACCTTCTAAAAAGGGGAATTTGGAGACCCACAGTGAGAACCTGATGTGAAGGCAGAGATTGACATACCAAGGAACTTGAGAGATTTCCAGAATCCACCAGAAGCCAGGGGAGGAACAGATTGTTCCTCACAGCGCTTATAAGGAATCAACCTGCAGATGCCTTGGCTTTGGACCATTTATTGTCTGCCATTCAAGCCACTCCATTTGTTGTACTTTGTTACTACAGGTCCTAGAAACTAATACAGGTGAGGTTGGTGATTTAGCCTACACCTGTTCCTCATCAAAGACCTGCATATTTGAGCTTTCTTCAACCAGTGAATGGTGAACTTCTTACCATGCAGACCTGAGCTCATGTGCTGCCTCTTCCCACCCTTCCCGACTACCTAACTAGTCAACAGCATTCTTTTCTCCAGCACTCCATTCTACTGCCTGATTTATTTTCTTGATGGCATGTCTCACATTCTTATTCAGATATTGGAAGCTTTAATATCTTTATCCACAGCTCTACAAGGTAAGTTTCTAAGAGCAAGATTCTTGTCTGTCTCCATCACAGCCATGGATAATAATGGAAAGTCAAATACACATTTATTGGATAGGAGCACAGATAGAAAGGAATTAAGAATGGGAAATTGCATGTATATTTCTTTATTCAGTAAACGTTTATTAAGAAAATATGAATCTCTAGAACACTATAACACTCTGGAGAAATTCAAAAGAATCTGAAGCCCTAGCTATTGATAAGCATAGGAAACTCCCAAAATCATCCCATGAAATATATTGCAACTAGAAAAGTTTGGTTCTATCCCACAGCCCCTGATACTGATTTCAGTATTACCACCAACTTATACCTACCCACTTCCTTCCTTCACCTTCTGAATGCAGAACAAGACTCCAACAAGGAGGACAAGAGAGTCAAAACATGCCTAGATCCTCCATCAGGGATAAACCCCCCTAACTGCTTCTGCATCCCCTCTGCCAAAGCCAAGTTCATGAACCCTGAGAGCCTCAGGAAAGCCTCAGATTCAGCACCCCATACCATCTATGCACTCCCAACCTGTGTCTCTCTCTCCCCAGGGCTGGTTGAGTTGAGAGTATAATGATCATTTGTGATGGTGCCTCATGCTGCTCCTCTACATAGACTAGATTCTGAACACTCCCCTACATAGACTAGACTCTGAACAGTGGTTAAGGATCAATGTCTCTTGCAGTTTGCAGCCTGAGCTAAACAGCACTGCTGCCCATGGCTCACTCCATAGGACCTTCCTGGATATAGGTGTCCCTGCAGGGCGATCTCAGTTTGGAGCAAAGAAGAGGTGTTTATGTCCCCCCTCAGCCAGCCTTGTGCTAAGAAAGAGCTCTGGACTTAGGATCCAGGGATTCTTTACGGATCCTGGTCACTGTTTACCCACTCACCAGCTGTGTGAACTTGCTCAAGAGTTCTAAACAGTCTGTTCCCTTCATCGGACAATGATGATCCCTACCTCACACCATTGTTACAAGCTAGAACATACATGGAAGCACATATAGGGTGCCTTTTCTATAGTAGATAATAAATATCAATCAAAAATGGACTCAAAAAACAGACCAGACAGATGGTCTATCCCCTATGCAATCACAGATAGTCCCTATCTGGGAGCCTGAAAGGTCCCATCCCTGATGTGGTAGAGGTTTCACCATGTTCTCACTAGTTCACTAGTGGGGTATGAAATTTTTTTAATCCTTGAAAATGAGATCATAAAGTATTTTCTTATAAGAAGAGTAACATAACCTAGTTCTGGGGGATGACACAGTTGTCTCTCTGGGGTGCCATCTTTCCCTGTTACAGTGATAAGTAGTCATCACTGGGTGGAGAATCACAATTGCAAGTGGTGGAAAGAACTACACAAGCCTGATTGACACAGTTGCGCGGCAGAGATTGCCTGTTGTGACATAATCACTACCAGGTCTCTGGCCCAACTTGCCCACTTGCAACTGGAACCCATGCAGGTCATGTGGGAATGATTTCACCAACCAGTTTCAGAAAGCATATAAAGCAAATGGCATACATGTATAGGTCCAAGAAACAATCATGTATCTCTTCTGAGTGTCTTTTGGTCCCTATGGTCTTCTGGAAGATGGTAGGTAGATTCCTGGGGCATCAGGCCCCATCTTTGGTTGGACTTTGATTTGTTAGATGGAGATGGGCAGGTCTCTTCACACCTATACCTGTTTCTGATTTGCAAATAGGGCAGTGATCTCTTCCAACCTCATTCTTGAATGACCAGGAAGGATGATACTAACATCCTAATTCTCTCCAGACTGTACAGATGCTTTAGCACTCCATCACCCTCATGGTATTGATAAATTACATTGGAACTCTTAAATGTTTCCCAGGAACTTTTTGGAAAATAGTTGTAACACGGAAATAAAATTAATCTCACAGAAAAGCACGAAAATACCAGGTTGAATAAGGCTTTTATCTGACGGTCAATTGTCTCTCTAGGTTTACACTGCATTGCTAATCATAGGCAAGAATATTGGACATAAAACTACTATAATATGCACATTGCAGGAATAACCTACACCATCACTTTTGGAGGCAGATTAAAGATAAGATGAAAGAGTTGAAAATATCATCTCAATTGCCCTAGATTCATTATTCCTTCCAAAGTGGATGAAAGGAATTAAAATAATAGAAACTTAGACAACCAAATCATTAAATCAAGGATAAAAGAACAATCACTAAATAATGAAATGAAGGAAACAATTACACCAAAAATATCTTGACCAAAGATAGTTTAATGGAGTACAAGGTATAGCTCTATACATCTGAATTGGTTGTTCTTTTATAAATTTTTAAAGTCACTCTTATTCAGAATGCTAAGAAAAATATTCAATTCTCAAACTCTCATCTTTAATCTGCTATATAAAATGGGATGCGCAAAAGGAAAAAAAAAATTAAAAGCTGTGAGTAAACATGGCCACAGATTCTGAAAGTAGTGAAAATTCTTGCCTGACTTTTATCTTTTTCTATTCCCACCAAAAATATTCTAAAAAGGAAACATAAAAGAGATTATCTTTCAACAATGACCCTATTGTTTCAAATGCTTGTATTTTCTCAGTCCTAAATTCTTCTACTGTGAGCAACCAGGGGAAAGAGCCCAGTGGTTTGATTATCCTTATTTGACACGTCAGTCACAGTCCTCACATACAGAAAACTGGAGTCATGTATGATTGAGCTCTCGTGGGATCCCGCTGCAAACATTCAATACTGCATTTTCAGAAAGCAGGCTGAACCATAGACCCATCAATTTCCGTAGTTCCATCTCCCACTGACTAGACACCAGTCAGAATATATTTTAAGAATTCAGTCTATGGGGCTGGGATTGTGGCTCAGTGGTAGAGTGCTTGCCTAGCATGTGTGGGTTCGATTCTTAGCACCACATATAAATAAATGAATGAAATGAAAGGTCTATCGACATCTAAAAAAATATTAAAAAAAAAAAAGAATTCAGTCTACTCTGTCAAAGACAGACCAACTTGGCCTCAGTTCCAGGATTCAGATGGGGACCCAGTAGTGCTTCGTAGTCCAGAAGCCAGCTGAGTTGCCCAGAGGACGGTGGCAGGAGACCCATCTCTTTGTGATTCCTCAGACTCAGGAGGAATCAGGCAACTGCCGGATCTTACACAAGTTTTCATTTCCTCCCCTTGTAGATTCTGAGGCTTGAAGGTCTGTTGCTCATGACACAGTTTGAAGGAGGAAGTGACACTGTGCCCTGTGATGTGACCCCTCCAATCGAAGACTGGCCAGCAGAAACCCTGGCCCTGACTTGGCTTCCATGATGAATCAGCTTGAGTCCTGTCTTTAACAGCACAGGCTGACAAGTCTTTCCTGGGCACAAATTGGGCACAATGATCTTCACCTCCTCAGTCAGGCTTTGCCTGACAAACAAAATGAACTTCTTTCCACAATGACCACAGACGTGGAGCCCATCCCCTCCGGTCCCTTAGAGACTGGCACGGGAGGCAACCCCAGGAAAATGGATGCTTTGGAAGCTTATGTGTTGGCATGTTTGGATTGCTTGAGAATAACTTCCAGGCCCTCGTCAGGCACACCACAAAGCCAGTGCCACAGGGGGTCAGCATGGAAAGTAGTGCTGTCCGGTTGCTTCGTGTTCCCCGGACCCATGACAATGTGCTTCCCAGGAGGTGCCCCAGCAAAGTCAAGACACATCACCCACGTCACATAGTCTTATTCGGGATACACTTGACCTCACGGCTGAGGTGCTTCAAATTCATTAGAATCATTCAGATGTGTGTTCTCTGCAGTTGATCATCCTATTTAATTTGGAACTTCCTGATAATGTCTCCATCAGCCTATGTGATTCTGCCCTTCCTTTTCTAACTATATACTTCAGGTCCAATTTCCACTTCCCTGAGACACTTCTATGAGAAAATTTAAATATTTAAGAACTTTTTACTTAACTCATAAATTTGCTTAAAGCAGAGTCACTCAGACCATGATTCCTAAACCTAGTACTTCAGCATCACCTGGGACCATGTTAGAAAGATAAATTTCCATTCCCTCACCCCAAGACCTACTAAACCAGAAACTCTGAGGGGGTCACCCAGCGAAGTATGTTTTAACAAAGCCTTTCATTGATTCAGCTGCAAGTCCAAGTTTGAGAATCACCAACTTAAGAGATATGCCTCTTCACCACGGTAGGTGAAGGCAAATTTATATACATATGAATTCTTTGAGTGTCATCTGAATGTTAAATAACTTTTCCCGTTAGGCAAAAGCTATCCTTTTTCTATTGACGTAGGAAAAGAAACATGGGATAGAATTTCACTTCGTGAATCTTAAAATTTGTTTCTCTTGGAGCAGAGTTCTTAACCAAGCAAATAAAACAGAGCAGAAAACACCCTGGGAGATGCTTTAAACACCTCATCATTTTGGCAAAGGAAGACATATTCTTTACTCCTTGGTATGTACCACTGGTCAGACAACTTGCTCAATTGGACTGAATTACAATGTAGACTCATTATGGCTTATTCTTCCCAGGGTTGCCCGCTGCAAGACCATTTTGAAGATTCAAAAAGTAGATAAGTTGGTGAAAAATGATAACCACATGGTCTTTATCACAAAGATAGAAATAAAACACACAGATTTCTCTGGTCAGTTGTCACTGAGAACAGGAACGTTAGATACACAATTTTTTTTTCTTTTGACATTATAGAATGTCATGCCTGTCATGAGAAAAATAGCAGGTGAAATAAAGTTAACATTCAGATGTTTGATTCTCTTCTTTCTCACAGAAAAAAGCATACATACTGAAAACCAAGTCTTCCCTTAGAAATCTGCCCTTGTTTTTTTGTTTTCCATGAAGGAACAGGAGGCCTGGTTGAAAACTTAGTAACTTGAGAGACATCAAGTCTCACAAAGAAGATAAAGACCCATTTTGTCAGAAACACTAGTGTTCAAGGATGTTCAGGCTTGAAACATATGAATAACATTTGAGTCCTCTCATATCTGATTCTTAATCATTCAGATTGATTAGGATCCATTTAACTAAGCAACAGAAAAGAGAAGCTATTGTGTAGTTAACTTTCTCCCACCGTAATTTAAATATAAAAGAATGACTCCAGTGGAGTTCCTTGCCAATTCTCATTTTTCTGGAAAATCCACTTGGGGGAAATTTAACATTTTTCTCTATCCAAGACATTTTTTAAAAAGTGTTAGCAAATTGAGGCAAAACTTCCTGTTTTGAAGCAAAGGTTGACTGTGGTAATCAAGGGCCCCGTCTAGGGATAAAATGCAAACTAAACCAGGAGTGAAGGACAAAGGGAAAGTATGGAGGTCAGATTTTAAGGGAACCTGCAAAGAGTTAAAGTGAAGGAAGAAGAGGCAAAGAACATTCCACCTGCATGGGCCCGGCCAACCCTGGCCACCTAAAATGCCCACCAGCTTTAGCAGACACACGGCACATGACCTGGATGTATGCTCTCTCCTCATTGTTCTCTATCTCTCTCTCTCTCCTCTTTTATTTGTTCTTTATCAATATACAGGATAGTAGAGTGTATTTTGTTGCATGGAGTATATATAATTTATTCTAACTATGATCCCATTCTTGCAGTTGCACATGATGTGGAGTTTCAGTGCTCATGTGTTCATATATGAACATGGGAAAGTTATGTCCTATTCACTCTGTCCTTCCTATTCCCACCCTTCCCCTTCCCTTCATTCCCCTTTGTCTAATCCAATGAACTGTTTTTCTCCATCCCCCTTATTGCGTGTTAGCACCCACATATCAGAGAGGACATTTGGCCTTTGGTTTTGGGGGATTGGCTTATTTCACTTAGCATGATATTCTCCAGTTCCATCCATTTACTTGCAAATACCATAATTTCATTCTTCCTTATGACTAAGTAATATTCCATTGTGTATATGTACCACATTTTCTCTATCCATTCATCTGTTGAAGGACATCTAGATTGGTTCCATAGTTTAGCTATTGTGAATTGAGCTGCTATAAACATTGTGGCCGTGTCACTGAAGTATGCTGATTTTAAGTCGTTTGGGTATATACCAAGGAGTGGGATAGCTGGGTCAAATGGTGGTTCTATTCCAAGATTTCTGAGGAATCTCCATACTGCTTTCCAAAGAGGTTGCACCAATCTGCAGTTCCACCAGCAATGTATGAGTGTAGCTTTGTTCCCCACATCCTCACCAACACTTATTATTGCTTGTATTCTTGATAATTGCCATTCTGACTGGAGTGAGATGAAATCTTAGAGTAGTTTTGATTTACATTTCTCTAATTGCAAAAGATGACGAACATTTTTTCCTATGCTTGTTGATCAATTGTATTTCTTCTTCTGTGAAGTGTCTTTTCAGTTCCTTAGTCCATTTATTGATTGGGTTATTTGATTTTTTTTTTTTTTTTTTTTTTGGTGTTAAGTTTTTTCTTTTCTTTTTTTTTTTTTTCTTTGCGGTGCTGGGGATCGAACCCAGGGCCTTGTGCTTATAAGGCAAGCACTCTACAGACTGAGCTATCTCCCCAGCCCTGGTGTTAAGTTTTTTGAGTTCTTTGTATATGGTGAAGACTTTTTCCCATTCTGTAGGCTTTATCTTCACATTATTGATTGTTAACTTTGTTGAGAAGCAGATTTTTAGTTTGAATCCATCCCATTTATTGATTCTTAATTTTACTTCTTGTGCTTTAGGAGTCTTGTTAAGGAAGTCAGGTCCTAAGCCAACAAGATGAAGATGTGGGCCTACTTTTTCTTCTATTAGGCAGAGTCTCTGTTCTAGTGACTAAGTCTTTGATCCACTTTGAGTTGATTTTTGTGCAGGGTGAGAGATAGAGATTTAATTTCATTTTAAACAGCTCAATTTCAAGCAATGAAACTGAAGACACTATCAAAAACCTACCAAGAAAGAAAAGCCCAGGACCAGACAAATTCTCAGCTGATTGCTACCAGGCCTTCAAAGAAGAGCTAACACCAGTTCTCATCAAATTATTCCATGAAATAGAACAGGAGAGAATCCTTCCAAACTCATTCTATGAAGATAGTATCACCCTGATACCAAAACCAGACAAAGACACATCAAGGAAAGAAAACTTCAGTCCACTATCTCTGATGAACTTAGATGCAAAATTTCTTAATAAAATCCTGGCAAATTGCAAACAAAAACATATTAAAAAGTGCACCATGATCAAGTAAGTTTCATCCCAGGGATAAAAAAATTTGGTTCAATATATGGAAATCAATAAAAGTAATTCATCATATCAATAGACAAGAATCACATGATTACCTCAATTGATCCAGTAAAAAAAAATTTTTTTGACAAAATTCAGCATCCATTCATGCTCAAAACACTAAAAAAACCAGAGATAGTAGGAACATACCTCAACATTGTAAGAGCTATATATGCTAAATCTCAGGCTAACATCATTCTAAATGGAGAAAAATTGAAAGCATTCCCTCTAAAAACTAGAACAAGACACGGATGGCCTCTTTCACCACTTCTATTCAATCTAGTCCTTGAAACCCTAGCCAGAGCAATTAGCCAAAAAAAAAAAAAAAGAAAGAAAAAAAGAAAAGAAATTAAAGGGATATGAATAGGAAAAGAAGAGCTCAAACTATCCCTATTTGCCAACAATATAATTCTATATTTAGAGGACCCAAAAAACTCTACCAGAAAGTTTCTAGAACTCATGAACAAATTCAGGGAAGTAGCAGGATCTAAAATTAACTCCCATAAATCAGTTGCATTCCAATACACCAATGATGAATCAGCTGAAAGAGAAATTAGGAAAACTATTTTATTCACAATAGTCTCAAAAAAACAAACACCATAAAACGCTTGGGAATCAATCTAGCAAAAGAGGTAAAGGGCCTCTATAATGAAAACTACAGAAAACTAAAAAAAGAAATTGAAGAAGACCTTAGAAGATGGAAAGATCTCCCATACTCTTGGGTAGGCAGAATTAATATTGTCAAAATGGCCATACTACCAAAAGTGCTCTACAGATTTAATGTAATTCCTCACTGTTCTCTCTATGCTTCTCTCCACTCTCACTCCCTGTGTTGGATTCTAATGATTTACCAAAACTTGTCTCCTCCCTGAGAAATTAGTTGATATTAATTTCCAGGAAGAATTGGTTGTTTAATTCAATTCTACATGCTTTGTTGTCATGCAATGGAGTTAAAATTTCATATAACCAGTTTAAGATTTAAAAACCCAACCATGTGGGATCTACAATATTATGGTACATATATCTTTCCAAAGTATAGCTGAAAAAAAAATAGCATAAATGTGCAAAACTGGGAATAGTGAGAAATCTGTAAAAAAATTATTTTATTACAAAAAAACTATGGGCAACTCTATTAATTCTAAAATGAATGGCTTGGGGGATTTAATATATATTACCTTGAAAAGTAGAACATTTCAAGAACTGGATAATTGCAAAAGAAACTGATACTACAATTGATGAACTACCCCCTCAAAAAACTCTGATCCTAATAGTTTTATAGACAAATACTTTTTGAAAAACAAATAGTACCTGTGCAACCTATATTTGCAAAGAAAAATCTGATAAACATTTCATGGTTTTACTTTGTCGTAACTTTGATTCTAAAACTTAACAAGGAGCACAAGATATAACATTGCAGACCAACCCCACTTCTAAGAGGCTGTTAAAAATCTAAAGAAAATAACTCTAGTAAAGCAACACCACAGAAAAAAATTAATAAATCACATAAGGCTTATTTGTGAATGTACCGAGAATTAAATATTAGTAATTCTATATAACACATCACCTCAAAGACAAAGGAAAAAGATAATTATTCCAATAGATATCAACCATTAATAACCATTCCTTAATTTTAAAAAGTATTCAGCAAACCAGTGAATATTTTTATTAATAATGAAATATTACAGGTACCCCTATAAATAGCAAGACACGTAAGTATGGGATAAAGATATCAGCAATCAAGCTGGAGGTATAACTCAGTGGTAGAGCACTTGCCTAGCTTGTGTGAGGCACTGAGTTCTGTCCCTAGCACCACACGCACACACACAGACACCCTCACATACACACAAAAGATATCAACAATCATTATCAGTTTAATATCATATTACATTTATTTTATATCCATGTATCTGTGTGTATATTGGATATATATTATAGCCAACACAATACCAAACAAAACAAATGCACATAAAAAGAGATTAAATTTCCTTTCAACATATAATTGCCTATATACATGCACATAACAAAAATAAAAACTTTAAAGTTTTTATATTTTGTGTATTATTATACATATATGCAGACCTACACACAGAATTGGAAAACATTTTAAAAATTATTTCACAATTACAGTTCACAAAATTCTACATATAACCTTAATGAGAACTATGTAGGACATGAAGGAGAAGTATAATACTTTATAGAAGGACAAAAAGAGAAAACAACCAAGTGAAGGTTTTAAAAATGTCAGTTCTTCCACAAAGAGATCCATAAATTCAAAGTATTTCCAAACAAAGATCCTAGTGCCCAGCAAGGCGCAGAGGTCCATGCCTGTCATTCTTGTTACTCAAGAGGCAGAAGCAGGAAGATTCCAAGTTCAAGGTCAGCCTGGGCAACACTGCCAGACCTTGTCTCAAAATAAAATAAGGGGCCAGGAATGTAGCTCAGTGATGAAGCACTTGCATGGCAGGCTCAAAGCCCTGGATTTGATCCCCAGCAGGAAGGAAGGAAGGAAGGAAGGAAGGAAGGAAGGAAGGAAGGAAGGAAGGAAGGAAGAAGGAAGGAAGGAAGGAAGAAGGAAGGAAGGAAGGAAGGAAGGAAGGAAGGAAGGAAGGAAGGAAGGAAGGAAGGAAGGAAAGAGAGAGAGAAAGAAAGAAGAAAGAAAGAAAGAAAGAAAGAAAGAAAGAAAGAAAGAAAGAAAGAAAGAAAGAAAGAAAAAGAGAGAGAAAGAAAAAAAAAGAAAATCCAAAAAGCATCCAATAAGCAGTTTCACACTCCCAGAAAACCTGCTTTGGAGAATTCAAGATGCCCAGTGAGGTACTCCAGTGCCATCTACTCAGGCAAATGCCCCGAAGAACTTCAGCCTCATCAGGCAACATTTCCTGAGCTCGTAACTTTGAACAAACAACAATTACCAGTCCTGGTGACAAGCATGTGTGCTCCTGCTCTGGAGGAACTGGCAGGTGCTCAGGTGTGCCACCAGTAATGAGAACAGATGGTGCCAGCGGGGAGCAGAGGCTGAGTCCTCCCGGCCTCTGTGACCTCCAGCCAGCTCCCGCCTACCCCGCTGGAGAGTGCACAAGGCGCTGCGCGCAGCGGTTCCCTAGGAGAAAGGGGACTAGACTCAGCAGAGGGAAGCAAGCCCAGAGCCAGAGGAGGATACTAACAAAACTCTGAGCGAGAGGACTGTGAAGTGTGGACTACCAAAGGGAGAACTTGGTCCCAGCCTGGCTCTCGACTGACTGACAGGATGCTGTGGTGGTAGCTCCTGTGCCTCCAGAGGCAGAAGCAACCTGAGGGCCAGGCTCCCACTTGCCCAAAGCAGCCCGACAGGTGCCCGGGGGAATGCCGATTGGCCAATCAGCACCGCCCAATTCCCGGAAGTGCCACTTCTCCTCACCTGGAAGGCCAACGTGAACGCCATGACACAGAGGAGAGCAGGGGACCAGCTGAATGGCCAGTGGGCGGGAAGGGGGCTTCCCCAAAGGCTGCCACAGCTGGGCCACAGCTCTCTCCGAGTGGCCAGACACCTCTGGCACTTCAGCAAGATCACACTCTCCCCACTCCAGGCCACTGAACAGAATCCAGGAAGGGAGCAGGGACTTGTGGGGTCTCCACATCATTGCTGAATCCTTCTGGTATTCCCAGGACCTTGGGCATCAATTCCCACTGGAATTCCACCCCTCCCCTCCCACCACTCTTAAAATCCTAGATATTTCTATATTCCACTTAAATACATGCTTCTTTTCCATGAGAAGATCATTCCCCAACCTTCTCCTTCACCCCTTAAAGGCAACTCTATCGGCACATGTCCCTTGGAACCCACTTTCCCTGGTACTTTGCTGGTGTTGCCAACAGAGCATGTGCTTCTTGGGGCCTTTAGTTCTAGTTAGTGGAATTTAAGTCCGTATACTGCAGACTCTGTGGAGGAGCTGGGATCATCTCCTGGTGTGGTACCTGGAAGAACAGCTTTATCAACAAATATTTTCAGAATGCTTAATAAATATTTTGGAATGAACTTGATCGTCTCCTCTGCCTGTGCTTACGTTGTAGTGGAGAAGAAAGTACCAGTTCTTCTTTTGCTATTTCCTTGGGCCCCATAGGATACAAAGCAGTTTTTGCAGATTAATCAGCTGAAGAAAAGACCCCAGTCCTCAGGTTTCCTGGGTTTTGCCTGATTTTGCTCTGCCTGGCTTCTTGGGAAAATGTCCAAGCCTCCTCCACTAGCGGCTTGCCCCAATTCTGGGTTCATTCCAAACATTTGCCAGAGACCAGCTTAATTTAATTTTGCTCTGACAATATGATGTTCACACAAAAATCTTGAATGTTTCACACTTGCCAATGTTTGAACATGGATTTCTTTCACACTTTCTGTTATATTTTCTTCTGGAGGCTTAGTTTGGCAAATTCCGCCATCTCCTTTCAAAGTGCTATCCTTGCCAATAAAAAATTAAAAAAAAAAAAAAAGTTTTTAAGCCAAAATTTCTTCCTTCCACACACACATACATATATAGTGTATGTACCTCATGCATAACGCAATGCACAATCTCACTGTCACCGGGGACAGTGAGGGTGCAGAGGGGGAAGAAGGTTGGTGGGCCTGCCTGCCACCACGTGTCAGCGAGCCCGGGAGGGAGCAGGTCTTGCAGAACCATTTCCTTAGACCTGGTAGCCCCTTACAAGGAGCCCAGCTCTGGCTGATTAAGGGTGAGGGGAACAGTTGTGGAGGTTTTAACTTCAGGAATCTTTTCATTCTGCTTCTCTGCCTTTCTGTGTGCATGCATATACATGTTTGCACACATATGTGCATATGTACTGACATTCATGGGCACCGGCACACACACAGCCTGTGCCAACCACAGTCTACCATAGATTTTCAGCTGCAAGGCAGCCAAGAGCAGAGCTACAGCTGCAGCTGGATGGTCCTGAAGGAGAAGGGGTGGAAAGCGGCTCTCCTCTCAGCTAGAAAGGGCTTGTTTATCCTGACCCATCCTTCCCAGCCTCAAGGAGTATGCAAATCCCCAATGCAGGTGGAAAAGAAAACACATGCATGGTGAACAAATGCTGGTGCAAGAACCAAATGGGACCCCTCATCTCCAGAATATTCCATACAGTGTTCCATAGAGGGTTCTCTAGAGGAACAGAATCAACAGTAAGCATGATTATAAAAATGGGATTTATTAGATTGACTTAAACAACCAGAAACTGGATAGACCGCAATGGCCGTCTGCAGCTGGAGAGCTAAAAGAAGCAGTAGCTGTGCAGTCCAAGATGCCGAAGCCCCAGAACAAGAAGGATCAACAGTGCTACCCTAGTCCAGACCAAGGCTTCTGGAAACCACCTGGAGAATCACTGGCAGAGTTCACTTGGGAAGAGTGAAGAAGCGAGAGTCTGATATCCTCAGACAATCAAAGCAGTAATCAAGAACCCGTTCAAGAAGAGCCGAGCTTGCATCTGCATCTGCTTCCTTGTTCTTCCAATTTTTATTCCATCTAAGTCACTATCCTATTGGGCAGTGCTGTCCCTGCTTAGGGAGGGTCTCCACTTCAGTTCACCATCCCACATTCCAAGCATTCCTAGACACGCCCTCATGGACACACCCAGAAGCCTCTTAATCACCGGCATCTCTTAATCCAATCAAATTAACAATTCAAATTAACCATTGCACCGTGTGACAGAAGACGATTTACTCCTTCAGTGGTCAGGGCCTCCCCTGCACAGTGAGGCGTCAGCCCTGCTACCCTCACTCCCATGCAGGAGTCCAGCACAGAGACCAAGGCCCACTGGGCAGTCGTGGTCTCCAGCACCTTCTTCACAACTTCAGGAGCTACACTGGCATCAGAGTCAAAAGTCCCCTCAGTGCCATCTCCATGACTAGGCACCTAACAACAAGGGTAGCTCACAATAACATTCCAGGACAACTAGAAATGATAAGATGACACTAGGAAAGGAAGGAAAGGAAGAAGGGGAAATGTTTGAATCTCTGCTAGGTGCAGGCCTGAGCTTTCTGATAGAAGAATCGGTGTCTCTCGTGCAGAACACAAGTGGCCCTATGGAGCAGGGACAGGCAGAGCTGCCTCTGGGGTCCCAGACTGACCACGGCCCGCCCAGGAGTCCTCTGAGAGACAACATCCACCTGTGGGTCCTGCAGGAAGACTCTGCGTCATGTCACCGCTCCCAACTGCCTACAGACAGTGGTGGAAGGGTCAGAAGGTCTGGAGACAAAACATCAAGGCGCTCAGTCCTTCCTCTTTGCCTCCTAATTATAGATTAGGGGCAGTTTCTTTAACCCCTTGGAATCCAGTGACATGTAGGTGATGGCTCAGGGGAAACAGGGAAGTGAGGCTGGAAAAGTTAACTGGAGCTGCCCACCCAGGGCGTAAAGCGTCAGTTGAGCAAGGCGAGTAAGTTCTAGAGACCTGTCGTACAACACTCTCCCCGGAGTTAACCATACTGCATTAAACACTTAGAAAATTGACTGAGAGTGTAGAGCTCATGTTAAGTGCTCTTGCTAAAATAAAATAAAATGAATCATCCAGTTATATAACAACAAAAAAAGTAAATTGGAGAAAAAACGTAATGGACCAGTGCGTCCGTACAGGTCATGCCAAATTTCCTTCTCTGATTATTAGACCTTTCAAGCAGATGTTTGTTCCTTTGCCTTGATTCCCAGGCATGAAGATAGGAGAGGCACACTGAAGAGCCTACTCTACCTCCGCGCCCCTCTGGGGTGCCTGGTGACACCCACCACACCACACTGGAGAAGCCATTCACCAGAAGCTGGGCCCATTACCAGGGAGGAGGCCTTGTATTCTGGAACAATCCCTTCTCATCTCAACAACGACAGGGAGGACTTCCAAGACCCCTGGCAAGGTGACTAACGGTGACCAACAGAGCCCTGCTGCATTTTTATTTTATTCTACGTAATGTAGTAGCTGAGTTGGGTTGTTTTTTTTTTTAAGATTTATTAATGTATAATTGACATACAATAAGCCACACCTATTAATATGTAAAATTAAGAGGTTTTGACAAATGCATAGGTATATGTGAATAATGGCCACACTAAAAATATCCACGTCTTGGATATCTGGAACCAATGAGTGTTACTTTGCATGGTAATAGGGATTTTGAAGATGTTATTAAGGATCTGGAAATGGGGAGATTTTCCTAGATTATTCAGATAGACCCAGTGTAGCTGTGGATAGAGACATGCACCTATACTCCCAGCTAGTCAGGAGGCTGAGGTTGGAGGATGACTTGAGCCTAGGAGTTCAAGGCCAGCCTGGGCAGCACAAAAAACCTCCATGAAGAAAAAAAAAAAAAGGAAGGAAGGGAGAAGGGAAGGAGGAAGAAGAAAGGGAGAGAAAAACAGGTCTGGTGTAATCCCAAGGATCCTCATAAGAAGGAGGCAGGAAGATCAAAGTGAGCAAAAGATGAGGTGCCTACAGAAGCAGAAGTTGGCACCACATGGCCACGAACCAAGGAACAAGAGTGGCCTCCAGAAACTGGAAGAGGCAAGGAAAGACTCTCCTTTAGAGTATCCAGAAGGAACCAACTCTCTTAGCACCTTGATTTTGCCCCATTAAGTCATTTTTGTACTTCCGACCTCTAGAACCACCTAAGAATATATTTGTGTTGTGTTAAACCACTAAATCAACAGTAATTTGTTATAGCAGCCATGGAAAACTAATACAGTTTATATCCATGAAACCATCAGCATAAGCAAGATAATAAATTATATGTCGTTCCCACCCACTGTCCCCAGGTAATCGCTGGTCTGCTTTCCATAACTACAAATTTGTTTGCATTTTCTAGAATTCTATATATTGTGAATAGAATCATACAATATGTACTCTTTCTTGATTGGCTTCTTTCACTCAGTATAATGATGTTAAGTTTCATCCATGGTTTTTGCATGTATCAACAGTTCGCTTCTTTTATTGTTGAGTGCTGTTCTAATACACATCACAATTTGTTAATCCACTTACATATTGATGAACTTTGGGGCTATTTTCAGTTTGGGGCTATTATAAATAAAACTGCTACAACTATTCACTTTAAGGTCTTTGGATGGTGTCGTGGGTTTAACTGTGTCCTCCAGTAAAGGATATATGAAAACCCTCAGTCCCAGTACTCATTAATGTGACTTTGTTTGGAGGAATCATTGCCAATGAAGTTACATGGAACTCATCCAGTGTAGAGAGGGGTCCTAATCCAGTGTGGTTGGTGTCCCTGTCAAGGATGACCATGTGAAGACAGAGCTAGAGGGAGAATGCATATGAGAGCAAAGACAGAGATCGGGCCTATGCAGTTCTAACTCAAGGAAAATGGCCAACAAACCACCCGCAGTTAGGAGGCAGTGAGGAAGGATTCTCCCTTACAGGTTTCAGAGGGAGCGTGGGCTGCGACCCTTTGATCTTAGACTTCTCGTTTCCAGGAGTGTGAGACAATGTTTTAAGTCACCCAGTGGTACTTTGAAGCCCTAGGAAACTAACACAGATGGACATATGCTTTCATCTCTCTTGGGTAAATACCTAGCTGGATCATATGATAAGTATAGGCTTAATTGTTTAAGAAATGGCCAAATGGCAGGTGCAGTGGTGCACACCTATAATCCTGAGGCGGGAGGATCAGGAGTTCAAAGCCAGCCTCAGCAATAGTGAGGCACTAAGCAACCCAGTGAGACCCCATCTCTAATAAAACACAAAATAGGGCGGGGGTCAAGTGCCCCTGAATTCAATCCCCAGTACTCCCCAAAAAAAGAAAGAAAAAGAAAGAAAGAAAGAAAGAAAGAAATGGCCAAACCATCTTCTTTCAAAGTGGTAGAGCTGTTGTCCATTCCCACCAGCAAGTCGTGAGATCCACATCTTTGCAGCACCAGGTTTGACCAGCCCCTATAATTCTGTCAATTCTGTCAGTGGGGTTGCACCTCATCATGGATTTATTTCCATCACCTTCATGATTAATGATATTGAGCACCTTGTTTAATGAAGTGTCTTTTAAAATCTTTGGGCCATTTTTTAATGGGGTTGTTGGTTTTCTTAATTTTGAGTTTGAGAGTTCTCTCTCCATTCCAGATACAAGTCCTTTACTAAATATATGCTTTGTAAATATTTTTCTCCTAGTCTGTGGCCTGCCTTTTTCGTCTCTAAACAGTGTCTTTCAAAGAGAAGAAGCTGTTCATTTGGACAACATTCCAGGGAAGAGCCTTCTGCATGCTCTACCCAATGCCTTGCACGTTATGAGATTTCCAGTGTGCCTTACGGGAACAGGCACCGTCCCAGCCAGGATGGGTGTGGGGCACTGATCCCTCTAATCCTCTCATGTGGTTCTTTCCGTGCCGTTGGAGAGATTCTCACATATTGGTGCTGATTAGTACTCTGCGAGAGCCAAGCAAGGGGTCTTGGGCACATCATCGAAGTTCCATCTATTTATAGTCCTCCCTCCCATAACATTCTGTCCTGTGAACGTGTTGTCCCTGGACATTCAGCTTCATTTCCTCACCTCAGGGACACCACTGGACTATACCTGGGTTCCCTCTTCCTCCACGGTGGTCTGGAAACTCTCTCAAGGAAGAAAGCCAGGGTAACCCCAGGGCTCACCTCATTTGCTTCTCATCTCACAGGGATCACTGTTTTCCACTGCCCCATGTCCCGTGTCTTGGAGATCTCTCTTGTCCAGTGTTTTAGCACTTTGAGGTAAGACAGCAAACTGTTCTTGGTTTGTCCACCTTGGAAGGAAGCAGCAGTCTGCCCTGGTACACTCTGATATACAAATGCCTGCTTCTAGGAGAAAAGGGCAGAGGCAGGATTTGTTGGTCACCAAGGGCACGCCACCCTCTAAACATTGACAAATAGTTCCTCTCCCTGGTATCTAGGCACACATGATGCAGGGGTCTCCTTTGCCTTTTTCTCTTCGTATTGGAAACCCAGCAATGACACTTCTGTCATTCTAGAACATGCAGAAGGATCAGCCAAGGGTGGACTCTTCCATATTTCCCCTCAGAGTAGCAAATGTCTGAGAACGGGGATGAGAAGGCTCAGATCATTCAACTGCTGGGTCTTCGGGAGCTGCCTGCCGCATTTTGATTGTAGTTTGAGATGACCGCCACCAACTTTGCCTCCTTGGAGAAGGGCTTGGTCAGAACGGGAGGGGGCTGGGGAGTCCAGGTTAACTCAGGGCCCAGGGCTGTCTTCTTCACCAGAGAGTGTGTTGCTGGGGATGTCCCACAGTTTTGCTGGGGTCAGAAAACAACACCCCAATATGGCACTTTGCATGCTGGCCTATTTGAATTAAAGGTAACTGAAAAGGCCTTAGAAGCAGCCTCAGATCCAAGAACTCTGACCTTTTTCTCCCCCCAAGTGCAGGGTGGTCCTCTTTAAAGTTCTCTTACCCCCAGAAGGAACACAATTCCCTCGGTCACCTCCCTGAAACTTCATTAACCAGGGAAGATTACACTCATCACAGGAAGACTGAGGAATGTCATCACATCAAGACAGACTTTGTCTCAAGTCACTGTCTGTTCTAGGTCCCATTGGTTTCCAAAGAGAATTATTTACAAACTATTGTCTGTGCTTTGGGCCTGTTTATTTCTCCTAAAAATCATTTACTCCCCCTCTAAGAGTGCCTGTAACCCCCACTTCCTTCCTCCTTATGAAGAGGGAATTTGAACTTCAACCAGCTGGCCCTTCTTTGAGTTTCATGTTTTGTATGGCTTCCATGTACATATGCACAGTAAGAAAATGTGCATGTGTTTCTCCTGTTAATCTGCCTCTCAACAGTTTGTCTCAGCAGATATTAGGACTCAAAGGGGAGAAAAGGATGCCACCTTTATCCCTAAAGTTTCACGAAGGACTGAAGACATACCAAGAAACCAAGAGCTCTTCAGAGACATCTTCGTGAGAGCACAGAAGTTCTCATGAACCAACCTCCTCAACATAATGCTCAGGTCACTGGTCACAGGCTGACGGAACACGAGCCAGAGGGCTTATGTACCACTTGGTGCCTGACTCTGTCCACCGTCCAACAGGGGCAAAGTCCACCAGTAGGCGCCTCAGTCAGGAGCAGGAGCTGCCTCTCCTGGCGTCGTTCATTTCTTCAGCAGATACCTATGGAGCACCTTTCACATTACAGGCACTGAAGATGCAGCAATAAAAAAGACAGCTGCTTATCTGGCTGGGAAAGAAGTACATGAGCAGATAATTAAAAGATGGGCAGGAAATGCACCCCACAACCAGGTTTAAGCGAGGGCAGCTGACCCCTGAATCTTAATCACATAAAATAAAATAAATCAGTGAATATGTACTAAGCCCATCCACTATCCAGCCACCCAATGGTTAGAAAGTCCCACCTCTCCATGGTCTCTACCTAACTGCTAGCTCCAGTTTTGTTTTGGTTTTTTGTTTTCGTTTTTTTGGTACCAGGGATTGAACCCAGTGGTGCTTAATGACTGAGCCACATCCCCAGACCTTTTTAAAATATTTTATTTAGAGACAGGGTCTTGCTAAGTTACTTAGGGCCTCACTAAGTTGCCAAGGATGGCTTTGAACTCTGGATCCTCCTGCCTCAGCCTCCCAAGTTCCTGGGATTACAGGCATGTGCCATGGCACCCAGCTAAATTTACTTTCTGAAGACATTCAGGTGAAGTCTGCCCTCTTTCCATTGAGCAGGAGTGGAATATTCCTTATTTGAATGCAACCCCTGAATCAGCTTCTTCACAAGGAGACACGCCACAGTTCCCACAACCAGCAGGGAATATCAGTTGGCCCTTTGGAAGAAGAGAGAACTGGATTTCAGTTCAGTCATCTATTAGCTCTGAGAGCTCAGGAGCATGATTTAACCTCTTTGTTTCTGTTTTATCATGTGTCAAAACAAATCTGCCTCATAATATTATTGCAAGAATTAGCGGAAATTGTGAACATTTGACCTTTAAGCATAGCATAGTATAAATGCTCAATAAATGGTTATCACCATTAGGATGAAAAATCTTAATCTGAATTTTTAAACTGTGAGCATTTAAAATAAGTCTGCAGGAATTAATATTATCCAAATAGTTATACTACCAAAAGTGTTATACACATTCAATGCAATTCCTATTAAAATTCCAATGATGTTCTTCATAGAAATAGAAAAAGTAATCATGAAATTAATTTGGAAAAATAAGAGACCCAGAATTGCCAAGGCATTCCTTAACAAGAAGAGTGAAGCAGGAGGCATCACAATACCAGACCTTAAATTATATTACAGAGCAATAGTAACAAAAATGGCATGGCATTGGCACCAAAATAGATATGTAGACCAATGGTACAGAATAGAAGACACAGAGACAAACCCACATAAATTGTTATCTCATAGTAGACAAAGGTGCCAAAAATATACATTAGAGAAAAGATAGCCTAATCAACAAGTTGTGCTGGGAAAACTGGAAATCCATATACAACAAAATGAAATTAAACCTCTGTCTCTTACCCTGCGCAAAAATCAACTCAAAGTGGATCAAAGACTTAGTCACTAGAACAGAGACACTGCGCCTAATAGAAGAAAAAGTAGACCCACATCTTCATCATGTCGGCTTAGGACCCAACTTCCTTAACAAGACTCCAAAAGCACAAGAAGTAAAATTAAGAATCAATAAATGGGATGGATTCAAACTAAAAAGCTGCTTCTCAGCAGAGGAAACAATTTGAAGAAAGAGCCTACAGAATGGGAAAAAACCTTTACCACATGCATCTCAGATACAGCACTAATCTCCAGGATATATAAAGAACTCAAAAAACTTAACACCAAAAAAACCCCAAATAACCCAATCAACAAATGGGCTACAGAAAAGAAAAAGAAGAAATACAATTGTTCAACAAACATATGAAAAATGTTCATCATCTCTTGCAATTAGAGAAATGTAAATCAAAACTGCTCTGAGATTTCATCTCACTCCAGTCAGAATGGCAATTATCAAGAATACAAGGATGTGGGGAAAAAGGTACACTCATACATTGCTGGTGGGACTGCAGATTGGTGCAACCTCTTTGGAAAGCAGTATGGAGATTCCTCAGAAATCTTGGAACTGAACCACCATTTGACCCAGTTATCCTACTCCTCAGTTTATACCCAAAGGACTTAAAATCAGCATACTACAGTGACACAGCCATAATGTTTATAGCAACTCAATTTATGATAGCAAAACTATGAAACCAACCTATGTGCCCATCAACAGATAAATGGATAAAGAAAATGTGGTACATATACACAATGGAATATTACTCAGCCTTAAAGAAGAATGAAATTATGGCATTTGCAGGTAAATGGATGGAACTGAAGAATATCATACTAAGTGAAATAAGCCAATCCCAAATAACCAAAGGCTGAATGTTTTCTCTGATAATTAGATGCAGATCCACAGTGGGGGGTAGGTAGGGAAAAATGAAGGAACTTTGTACAGAGGGGAGTGAGGGAAGGGATAGGATGGGTAGGGATAGGAAGGATGGTAGATTGAGACAGACATTATTACCCTATGTACATGTATGAAAAAAATTAAATTAAAAAAAAAGAGACTATTGAGGAGACTTTTGGCCTTGGGAAATGTGAGCAAGCAGGTGAGAGCCAATAAAAGAAACTACAGAGACTTCAAGTGGCAGAGGACAAAGGAACGCAACAGACAGGAGGGGCAGGAACTCAGGCCTGAGAATTGGTCAACAGAGGAGGTCAGAGAGACATTGTGTATACAGATCCTCAGTTTCCAAGGAGGAAAATATCTAAGATGTGTGAACGACAAAGCACCCAATATAGGGGTGGCTACAAGTGGGATTCAGAGAAAAGAGAATTTCATGGGTCCACCACATCCAAGTGTCTTAAGCTACGAATGTAAACCATGGTGTCTCTATCAGTGACAAGGCTGGCTGCTCATGGTGATTGGAAAAAGCATCCAGCATCAGCCTGGATTCAAATATATCAAAATATATCCAAAGGATTCACTTTTGATATATTTTAATGTCATTCCAATTATGTTTTCCCTCTCCACTTGTGTTCTTTTTTTTATTTTTATTTTTTTTTGATGTTTGGAAACATGTATTTATATAATCACATATAATATCATATATATAAATATATTGTCCTGATGACAGGACGACCCAGTTCTAATCCCAAAGGGCAGGCACGGCTAAGAAGAAACTGATGCAATTTGAGAAAACATGCACGTTTTTGTAGGATTTCTGACATAATTTTACGTGGGTTTCATTTTGTGATTCATTTGTATTGATACGTATGCGCGTTTCCTAAGCCCACCCACAGCCCCTCCCCTCCATGTGCTCCTACCCCTAAGGTACCACGAATGGCAAAACCCTTGGACATATAAACTTGTGTTCTGATATGAAAATCATAGATGTTTGGACACAGACCTTTATATAGTCATATATATATATATATATATATATATATAGTCATGAAAAAATAATAAAAAAATAAAATAAGTCTGCAGGATGAAGAGATGGGCCCTCTGATCACTCACCTCTTGACCACCTCAGGATTTATTCAGTCGATTTGGTACCAGTGATGCTTAACTACTGAGCCACATCACCAGCCCTTTTTTTTATACTTTATTTAGAGACAGGGTCTCATCGAGTTGTTTAGGGCCTTGCTAAGCTGCTGAGGCTGGCTTTGAACTCATGATCCTCCTGCCTCAGCCTCCTGAGCTGCTGGGATTACAGGCATGTGCCACAATGCCCGACTCAATTTACATCTTAAAACATGCTTAGCAAGTGCTACAGAAAGATGATTGATAATTGCTTCTCCCCCGTGGTGCCCACGATGCTGCTGTGAGTGCAGGAACCCTGTTGGAGGTGACAGTCACAAGGAGAAAACATTCGGAGAAGACGGTTTTCTGGTAGAATTTTCCCAACTGTCATTCTTGAATTTCCTGGAGACATGAGAAAGGGTAGCTATTTCCGAAGAATTTTGTCTTTCGTCATTGTCCTGCTGAAGCCCTGGTCCAAGTTAGTTTCTTAGCATATTTTGTAAAAGTCCAAGCATGAAGAATGATGATGACAAAGGCTCTTGTGATGACAATTTTTTGTGTCAACTTGACTGGGTTAAGTGTAAGGCAGCTTGGGATCCCCGGCCATAGCCACCGCTGCGCAATCCGCTGAACTGCCCCCGCTTGCTCCGCTCGCCAATAGCTCCCAGAAAAATGCACCGCAGACACGAGGTCTCACTCAAGAGACTTTATTATGCAGACACTAATCCGCTCAGGGCGAAAAGAAAGGAAAAAAGAGAAAGATGGTGTGTGGCTTCTCCCAGATATTGGAATCTAGGGGGCTGGAAGGAACCAATAGCAGAGGAGAATACTTGCAAGCTGACTGATGAACCAATAGCTATTTAGCATGTTAGGACCTAACGTGGGAAGCAGGAAAATGGCGGCAGCGTAAGCCGGAAATTCCTGCAACGTAAGAGGTGGGCAGAGTGCAGATTGACAGGTGGTTGGTAGGCCAGAAATTCCTCTAACTTAAGAGGCAGGCAGAGCGCAAATTGACAGGTGGTGGGGAGGCGGAGTATCAGCTTTATATTACACTAAGGGGTGTCCCATAGTTGGTAAAGTATTATTGGGACTTGGGATGTGTCTGTTCAGTTGTTTTTGGAAGGGATTAGTATTCAAACTCATAAAGAAGTAAAGAAGATCTACCCTTACCAACATGAGCACGCACCACCTAATCCATTGAGGGCCCAGCATTAGAGATCCTGGTTCTTGAGCCTTCAGACTTGGGTCTTAACCAGAGCCCCTCCCACTCTCCACCCACATTCTCAGGCTTTCAAATGGCAGGTGATAAGATTTCTCAGCCTCCATAATCACATGAACCAACTCCCACAGTAAACCTTGAATATAAATCAATATATATTATTATATTATATTATATTATGATATAGAGAGATGGATAGCTATAGAGATATGTCTCCTAGTGGTTCTGCTTCTCTGGAGAACCCTGACCAATATAGTTTTATACTTGTCTCCTGTCTTTCTCCAAGACACCTTGTTAGCTGCCCTTACCACATTCTTCAGCTCTTCATTCTGTAGCAGTTTTAAATGTGTATGTCCTCACCCTTGATATTTTTTGTGAAATATATAGAGTTGCATATTGTATAGATACATGTTATATAAGATTCATGGTTACTTATGAATAATATATGCATGTGCTAACCTATTATGAACACCATAATATATATACTACACAGAGAAAAAGGGAGATAAAAAATAAATAGAAGGTGAACTACTTTCTCCCCACACACGCTGGATCATCTGCATGTCACATTGATGACTTGGACTGTGTAGCATCTTAGGAGATAGAGAATACCACAGAAAGTGATAAGAGGAGGGTGTCGGCATGTCACGCGGCAGGCACAGTGCCAGACTCCAGGGAACTAACAGGAGTTCTCCATTTGATTTGTCCATTCTACAATGGTCTCCCAAGACATTTTAAAACATGTTAAGATTTCCTGCATCTGTAGCAAAAGGCAAAGATCAAAATCCCTCTCTGAAGTGGTCCTAGATGCCATTTCTAAGTAGGTTTTTCTCAAAGTGCTGGCTGGTTTTAGCATGATGTAATTTTTGTACAAATTTTAGGGTGAATCACCCCAGAATGGTGAGGTCAGTATCTTTACTGAGTGTGTATGCACCAGGCATGAAGCTTTGGGGACTAGTTTCTTGACTCACCTGGCCACATGGGAAGTAAAGGACCTGAACTTTATCTTCCTCTTCAAGGAAAAGATCGATGATAAGGCGTCTCACTTTGTGGCTTTGCATCAGCTGAGTGCAGCCCTTCCCAAGGAAAGGTGAGCCCGCTGGAAGAGCTGATGTCTCTGGCCAGGTATATTTGCACCCTGTCCTGCTCTATCACAGCCCCACAACACACTCACATGCACACACTCACTCTCACATGCACAAACACACATGCATGTGCACACACTCACACATGCATGCATAGTTCACACATGCAGACACTAGTTGACACACACATTCACATATGTGAGCATGTATACATACACATGTATACATACTTTCATGCCCACACATTCACGTATAAGAGCACATGAATATACTCACATATTCCACACATACATGCGCATGTGTGCACACACATACTTCCTGGGCCCAGGAACCTCTTCCCAGGTTTCCTGCACCTTAAGAAGGAGAAGTAAGCAGGACTTCGGGTTGCATATTGCTGGTAGATGGAGCTGGAGCAAAAGCCAGAGATGCTGGTGTTCTGGCCAGCCTCCCTCTGAGAACACCCACAGCTCTGAACGCTTAGTCAATAGCCCATTGTTTGCTGTGAAATTAAGAAGATAAGAGAGTGGAGGAAGTTGGTCTAAAATGCTAAGAGGCATCAGTTTCTATCTCACATCTTCAGCTGCCAGCCTCCTGCCAGAATGTTTGCCTTTCAAAGGCAAGTTGTCCCTGCGGATTCTCAATCTGCATTCCAGAGCTTCTCTCCCCCCACCCCCCACCCAGGACCACTGTCTTCCCTGCCTCCACGCCCCCGGCCCTCCACTTCCAGCATCCCTTCCCCCTCCCCGTCTGGTTGCTTCCCTTGTTCTTTCCCTCTCCCGTTTCCTCCTCCCACGCCAGGGTGCTTCCCGCTGCCCCACTTGGGGGCCCCAGGCCTCACAGAGGTCAGTACGGTCCTGTTCCTTCCAGACAGCTGAGTTCTAACAGCAGGTGAAACTGCTACCTGCCTGAAACCCAGGAAAGGCAGACTAAAACCAGAGCCAAGCTAATAGAGCCAGGGTCCAGCAAGAGGGCTCAACTAGGAATGCAGCATTGGCCGGGGGGAACCTACAGCTGAGGAGCAAGGCAGTGGGCATCGGATGGAAAATTACTGTGAGGCGACATCAGTGGTAACAGTGATTCTGGCTAAACTGACCCAACAGGATTTTTGCCAGAGTGATCAGACCTCGCCTGGAGGATGGGGGGTGGGGGGTGAAGAAATGGAACATACCAAAGATGATCAGAAATTGAAGATGGTAGTGGGGTCCAGTGGCACATGCCTGTAATCCCAGAGGCTCCTGTGGCTGAGGCAGGAGGCAAGTTCAAAGCCAGCCTCAGCAATTTAACTAGACCCTAAGTAACCCAGCAAGACCGTGTCTCAAAATAAAATATAGGGGACTGAGGTGGTAGCTCAGTTGGTACAGTGCTTGCCTGGCATGGGTGAGGCACTGGGTTTGATCCTCAGCACCACATATAAATAAATAAAACAAAGCTTAAATTATAAATAAATAAAGTATAAAAAAGGACTGGGGATGCATCTTAGTGGTTAAGTGCCCCAGGCTTAATTCCTGATACAAAGTAAACAAACAAATAAATAAACAAAGGATGGTAAGAGATCAAGGGACTGAGGTTCTTGTTAAACTGACTCAGTAGGGCTCTTTGCTAAAACTGGATGCTACAAGGAAGTTAACAGATGGGCCTCAGAGAAGGTTCATCAACCTGACTAAAGTTTGGTCAAGCAAAGGACCTTTGTCACCACCCCAAAGCAGCATATTCTTCTTCTCACCACCAACCCCCACCCCAGGCCCCATCAGGCATCTTCACCCAAAGGAAGGTTTTCTAACGGGGTCACCTGCGGCATGGTCAGCCTTGGTTAGAGCTGTCGGGCACTGGCTCTGGCTGTTACGTACTTTAAAATGTTATTGTGAGCCGGGGTTGTGGCTCAGGGGTAGAGCACTGGCCTAGCACGTGTGAGGTACTGGGTTCAATCCTAGCACCACCTAGATAATAATAATAATGAAATAAACTAAATGCTAATTCATTTACTCTTAGGCTCTTCTGGGGTCTGTACCTCGTGCCACCCCCAGCCACCTCAGCCCTTCACTCTGTCTTCACTTGCTCACCTGATACTACCTTAACTTTCTCCTCCCACCCAACTGGCTGAACTTTCCTAGCTCCCCTCCTCTCACTGCTCATTAACTGTTACAGAGACCAGGCTCAGGTCTCTTCCTGCTCTAACTATAGCCACTCCATATATGATGTCATCTTGCCCCAAAGTTTGAAATGCTATGTCCACATTCATATCTCTTCCCTGACTTCGCTCTCTGAATCCCAGTCTTTTACTTCCAATTTCCAACGTAACACCTCCACTCATGCATCTAATATGGCTACGACAGCACTTCTTGCCTCTCCATCTGCTTCATCCCTTCTCAGTACACAGCTGCTCCATTCTTGCAGTTGCTCAGACCAAAAAACAAAACGTGGAGTCTTCCTTGACTTTCCTTTTTTTTTTTTTTTTCTCTCTTTCTCTCTCTCTTTTTTTTCCTTACTCTACATCCAACCCATCAGAAATCTGGTCAATCCTGTCTTTTAAAACAGATCCAGAGTCAACCACCTCCCACCACTACCACCGCTGTGCTATGGTCCAGCACTCCGTCATCTCTGCTGACCAGTCTTCCTGCTGCTCCTCTGCAGATTCAATCTATTCTCAACTCAGAAGACATGGTAATCTCTTTTAAATGTAAGGCAAAAGCTACCACTGTTCTGCTCAAAACCCTCCAATGGTTTCTAAGCACAGCCTAGATTATTCTAGGTGGCTCACAGATAGCTCTCTGGCCTTAGATCCTTCTGTTCTCCCTGGCCCTCCCATACCAACCTCTTCTCTGCTACTTCAGAGTCTTTGCCCTTGGATTTCCTATGCAGTGAAGTCTTTTTCTGGGCCTTCACGTGGCTCATGAAGTTTATTCAGGAAGACTTTCCTGACCACCTGATCAGAAAAGCAACCAGGCGCTCACACATGTGCACATTTGAGCGCTCTCCCTCTCTGTCTCTCGCTTTCTCTCTCTCCCTCTCTCTTTTTCTGCCATCACTCTCTGTTCTGCATTTTACTGGCGGCCATTTTTTCATCATTTATCCCACCTGACATATTATAAATTTATTTGTTGATTGTTATTTATTTTCTGTCCTAGTTCATTAAAATATAATCTGCATAATCTGTGTGTGTGCGCATGCACATGTGTCTTGTGCTAGGGATTGAACCCAGGGCTCTGGGCATGCCAGTCAAGTATTCCACCACTGAGCCACAGTGCAAACTTTTTTTTTTTTCCCCCTTTTTTTGAGACAGGGGGTCTTGCTCAATTGCTGACACTTGGCCTGAAATTTACAATCCTCCTTCCTTAGCCTCCCAAATAGCTGCATCCAACTAGTACACAAAGCAGAGACTTTGTATACCCAGCATCCAGGACAGAGACTGCCAGGTGATAAGCTTGCAACAACAAATAACTGACCTCAGCGAATGAATGAGTGAATGCTGTACAGATGAGGTAAGTGAAGGTCAGAGAGTTGATGCGACTTTCCCAAGGCCATGCAGCCCGTAAGCGGAAGAGCTAACCCAGAGTTGTCTGACACCACCTCTCAGAAGTCATGACATCCAGGGAAATCCTGATAAGTCAAGCCCTGACGTGTAGAACACAAATGTCGGGGATATCAAATAGCACACTCAAGCCCCAGAATAGTGACCATGACTTCCTTAGACGCTACCTTCTGGACTGGAGAGCAAGCGCTCCTTACCACCCCCTTCTCTGTCCCTTCAACGCCAGAGAGTTATGTCCTCGCGTAGTTCTTCTCTGTAATGCCTGGAATTAAACAAAGCATGCAGAGCCCCTGCCCTTTGGAAGCTCAGCAATCTAGAACAAACACTGAGGCACACAGGGCTGGTCTTATGAGCTGGCAACCACATGGTCTGATTTTAGAGACTGGGAAAGCTTAGTCCAAAAATATCTACCCCTCCCAAATGCCACAGGACCTGGAATTCCACCATTAGAGAGATATTTCTGGGAGCTTAAGCACTATCTCTGATCTGAGTCACTTCATTTTAGGTATATTTCTTAAGACAGTACATAGTCGTATTCAGTTATTTTCTTTAAACTGATTCTGAGTTTCTTTTAATAAATGAGTTGATCTCATTTACGTTTATTTTGTAATACATCTGTCACAATTCTATCATCTTAAATTTTTTTAAAGCTTTATTTATGTTCCCTGTGTTTTACTATACAATCTGAAGTTTAATAGTTGTTACCTTTTCAATTTTATATGAGATGCCTTTCTGTTTCTTGATTAACTTCAGAAATCAAATAGTATCTATTATTTCCAAGCTAAGAAAGATAAGAAAATTAATCATCTTATAATTCCTCCCGTTTCCTTTCCATCTACTCCTCCCTTATCAACATACTTTTTTATTATTACATTACTGAATTTTTCCTTCTCTATGGCAAGGTGGTGGTGGCTGTTATTTTCCTTTCATGAACTTCTTTAAAAAAAAAAAAAAAAACTGGAAGAGGCCACAGGTGTCAGACATCAGCATCTCCGAATGGATTAAATATTCAAATCCCTGTTATTCATTGGGGTGGGCTCCTGGGAAGAAGGAGGCGAGGAGGAAGGAGGCAGGGAACACACCACCGGCAATTACCCACTTCTCTGTTTTGCCTTTTGTGGAACATAAAACAAAGGGGAAAATATCATGTAAACTGAAGAAACATTCCCGGAGGGCATGGAGATATCTGGTGCTCCTCTGGTGTAGAAGGGGACAGAACCAAGACACCATGTGCCTGGGATCAAAGGTGGGCCCAGCAGGGTGTTGGCTGGCAAGGTGGGCGGAGGAAGGGAAGCGCTGAGCTTTCCAGGGAGTCCTGCAAACCTGCTCCTTGACACCAGACCTTGACAGATCTCTTCCAGCCACGTCACCTCCGGTGCGCACAGTCTAAGGCGGGGTAGGATGGTAGGATGGGGCCTGCAAACAAAAACAACTCCCTCGGGCTTGAAGGATCCAGGCTGAATTCTTTCTGAAACTGCCCTGGGTTTCTTTTTCTCAGCCCCTTGTGAGAACACAGGAAATTCTGCTTCCCCAATCCTGAAATATCTGCCTCAGGAAGGAAGGGATATTGTCTTTCCAGGGCCCCTTGCCTGTGAACCGATTCCATAGCCCGTTTTGTAAATGCACCGCAGAAGCAAACCAATTCAGACCTTCCTTGCAAATGGCATGTTTGAAAGATAATGTCCAGATCCATATAAAGAGCAGGGGGGGGAAAGGTCATAAAACAGTACGAATGTACAAATGAGTCTAAACACAGTGCCGGGGCGTGTTTTGTCATTGTGTGGTTTGGTGTGTTGAGGGGGGAGGGGCATTGTTCAAGACAGAAATCATTCATATTTTTTTCCTTCAATATTCTTGTCCATGTGGAATCACTTTGTAAATTCACCTTTCAGCAGGTTAAAATGAAATTCGTTCTGGATGCTTTATAGGAAGCATACAAACCTTCAGTTAACTCAATTATACTTTATGATGAAATTTTATAAACAAGTAGACTAAGTCAAGACATCTTAAGAGATGGATATAATCCAATTAGAGTGTTCTTGTGCTTTAAAAATATTTCAATTAAAAATGCTTGCCAGAGATGAGGGGTGGGCTGGGCCCCTGGCACTGCCTCATCATGCCAGTGCCCTGGGTTCTAAAGTCAAGATGGCATTTGGGTTTGACAGCACTACCTGAGGCATCACCATGATTTCTGAGCTGGCTCTGGTACTATTCAGGCTCTCATGAGCCTCAGGTGGCCTTTATGTCAAAGCTCATGACAAACCAACTTTCTGTGAAAGGCTGTCAGTTAAGGTCCAGAAATGAATTTTTACAGTAAACTATGTCTTGAGGTCACTAAATTCCAAGGCCATTTCTCTTTCTGTCTATTCCTAAGGGCCCATCATCACAGACCTGAGGGGTTATTTGTACACCAAACACAGTCATGTAACTAAAAAAATAGAAATTAATAAGATTAAAAAAAAAAAAAAGATGAGGCACTCACCCTCCAACTTCTAAAATAATCATTGGGAAGTGTCTCTCAATTCTTAAACACTATTCCTATGAACAGTTTCCATGTTTTCTAGCACCTTCCGAGCCTGCTCCTCTTCGAGTTCTGCTCCTCTCCAGCCACCTGGCCCTGCTCCCTCCCAACGCCCACCCAAGTGGCCCTGCCTCAAGTGTTCTCCAGCTCCCACTGTGCCTCGCTGAGCAGCTCCTAGGGATGTCCCCATTGAGCAGCGTGAACAAAAAGCCTTTTACAGACTCTCCCAGGCACAGCCAGAGCCGGGCAGGCTTTGAGGAGCTGGCCAAGGAGGGCGAAGGCCTCGCTTTGAAAACCGTTTCTCCAGTTTGCTCACTGGGGGGATGTGGCAAGCCCAGGGAGGAGCGCTGTGGAGAAGCAGCCCCCAACAGGCCTGCCCAGCCCGGGGCCGCTCTTTTCGTCAGGCCCCCAGTTGCCTTCCCCCCGTGAGGGAGTGAGGGAGTTGGCAGGCCAAGGCCTGGTGATTGAAGACTGTCTGTCAGGCCCCCTCCCTGACTGCAGCCCAGACGTGAGGACACACAGTCCCCCACTGCTAAGTCATGGCTGAGAAAGGGACAGCGGTTTTCATGTTTGTGAGACATCTCAGGTGAGATCTGAGATCAGAGGGAAGGGAGTATGGAAAGGGGCAATGAAAATCCTCGGACCCCAGCAGACTTTTCTCCTTTGCTCTGGGCTCCTTTGTCAGGCCCATGATTCAGCACAAATAAGCACACGCAGGGCAGCCCCAGCCGATTTGGTTGTAGGTTGAGTACATTGATTTCGTTGTTATTAACTCCCCTCTGTAAAACAGGCCCGGGAGACACATGGGGGTCACGCAGCAAAGCCCTGTTGTTTAATCAAATGGGCAAATTACAAATCCAAGCCCTAAAATGCTTAATCAACTGACCACCAGCAATGGGTGAACCACCAGAGCCAGAATTCAAGGGCAGCCACCTCACCCATCTGTTTATTTTTCCTGCCTTGGTCTCAAATGGCTCCAAGGCCCCAGACTCACAGCAGGCCTGCCTCTTCCTGTGGCGGCCAGAAAGAGTGCAGAGGACAGTGTTATTCAAGGTCATTTGAAGGAGGCAAGGACCTACCTGCCACAAAGGGTCTTTGTGAAAAGGCAAACACTCAGGGTTAAGGGCAGGACTTCCACTCAGAAGAGCAGCCAGAGCACCTCCTTGCTGAAATTTTAGGAGCAAAAAGGCCTGGTGCTGGGGGTGTGGCTCAGTGCGTAGACCACCTGCCCAGCCCTGGGTTCAACCCCCAGCACTGCAAAAATAAATAAATTAATTAATTAAAATAAAAATTAAAAGTCACTTCTGGAAGGCAGAGTGACAAACCAGTCTTTCTGTGAGTTAGAAAAAAGAACATCCTCCAAGTAGAGGAAGCATAGCACCTTCCGGGCAGACAAGTTAGGAAAGGGGTGCCTGGGTAATCCAGTCCGGATGGGGTGCCCCCTCAGACAGGAGGGAAGCAGGCTGCAGGTCAGTCCCATTCCCCATCGCTTTCTAAAACACACCTTCAGGGCTCTGCCCGTAACTGAGCAGTCACCTGACAGGGAACCGTCAAGGTCGGCCTGGAGGCTTCGCACAGGTGCAGGAAGGAACACCAAAGCATCTTGGTGAGAAGTAAACAATGTTACCTAATTTAGCTCTGTTTTTTTTTTTTTTTTTTTTTTTTTTTTTCTGTGTGGCTTTGAAGTGGCAGTTTCTAGGGAAACCCTCAATATACTTTAAGGAGGAGATCAAGGACTCCAGAGTACTGCACTAAAGTTACTGAAGCCATTCACCCATTAGGCCACGGCCATCGGCTCAGGTCTAGGCGCACCAGAGGTCAGCAGAACGCAGGGAGGGGGCCACCAGAAGCTCACGACCCAGCAGGCAGATTGAAGTCCAGAGGTGCTGCCGAGAAAGCGCTGACAGGCACAGAGGACTGAGCGATCAATTGCTTTTAGGAGAACCCCAGACGGCTTTGCAAAGGAGGTGACTTTGTTTTTAAAAGAGGGGTAGGATTTCTGTGACCAGAGGAGCCAGGTGGAGGAGAAAGCAGAAGCATAACTATGGAGCTGGGAGGACCTGAGCTGTGGCCAGACCAGAGAGTAGGACGAGGAGGCCAGGAGAAGGCTAGGCCAGTCCTGCGAGGCCTTGAAGATGGGCAGGGGTCAAAACTGCCGAGCAGCTGGAGGAGCGTTTGAATTCCACCGTACCTTAGGATAACTTGGAGGAGGCTGGGAGGGATCGTCTAGAAGATTTGAATATCCAGGGGAAAATGCTGGACCTTGATGACCAAGCCAGTGGGGCCAGAGACAGGGAGACGGTGACTCAGGTGGCGGGGAGGGAATGGATTGTGAGGCCATGCACCTGAAACAGTCAACAGAGATGAGACAGAAAGTTTGGAAGGACATTGTTGAATTCAGGTGCAGAAAAGCCACGATGGAGCTGCAAATTCATTTCTGTAGAAATGCCTAGTGATCAACTAACCAATTAACTACTTTTAAAACTAAAGGTAGAGATTAATAGCAAATTGCAGAGCTACGTAAGAGCCCCCATCTTGTTCTGTGGCAGTAATTCTGTTGGTTCTCAGATCTCAGGTTCATCAAGATCCCCTGGGACCAGTTGACAAGGCAGGGCCCCCGCTTCACCCCCAGCCCATTTGGTATAGGGGCCTCCGAAAGCAACACCAATTCCAGTTACCCAGTGACAGAAATTAAAAGTCAAAGAGATTCCTTTAAACTTTTAACTTCTTTCTCATTAATTAACTAGAAATACCTTCACCTATTTACTTTTTAGCTAAATAATTTCTTTAACTGATTAACTGAAGTGAAGTCCCACTCACCAGCAGAAAGGTCTGTGAAACTGGCCTCAGGAGAAACTAAGATGCAAAAGCTACCTGGTGGGAGGCAAAAGTAGAGGGAGAAACAGAGACAGGGAAGGCAGGAGGAAAGGGTAACAAGAATGGCTGGTCTCAGCACTGCTGGCAAAACTGAGTAGCAATCTTGGATGGTCAATAGAAAATGTACGGACTGGACATCTGGGAGCCCTGAATTCTCTCCTTCCTCGTCGGCAGATCCAGTAGCTCAGGCCTCTCATCAGCTTCAGCAAGGGGAAGGCCCCAGGGGGTGCAGGTACCCCTTCCCAGGCCGTCCTGCTGCATCCTTTGACCTGGGACCTGCATGACCTGTGGAATCATTTCAGAGGTGACCAGGACCTGCTAAATTATCCCACGAAGGACATCAAAGGCATGACTGGAGGAAAAAAAGAGAGAGAGAGAGAGAGAGAGAGAGAGAGAACAAATGTAAGTGCACCTGAAAATCATCAAAAAGTATCAAAAATCATCAAAAAGTATCATTCAGCCCAAACGAACTTGGAGTCGAGGGCCAGCTCCACTCCGGAAGGGGGATACATATTCCTTTTAATCAGAAACCTACACCAGGTCGGAACCCAAATGGCCTGGTTATGGTAACCTCTCTGCCTCTGTAAGTAACATGACCAACCATCCCAGGCTGTCTGGCACTCTCCTGATTTTAGCATTTGGAAATCCCATGCCCTGGGAAAACCCTTGGTCCTGGGCTACGTGGGCCAGTTGGTCACTAAGGGTCCAGGTCTTGGGGCCATGAGAATATGAACTTCTAGTTCTGTCAATTTCCAGACTACCTCTCAGGTGTTGTGGGTCTCTTAACATCTCTGAGCTGCATTCAGATCCCTCACTCAACACACACTCTTAAATACCTGATGGAGGGTGGGGTGGAGGGCAAGGATAAAACTGTCAGGTAACAAAGCGCTGTCCTGAGACTCAGCTCACACAAGCCATTTGGGATGGAAAAATCTATTGGCAACCACAGCCAGCGCAGTCCAGGCAAGTTTGCAGCAAATGAGGCGGTGGCTTCTCGTGGTGAATATGCAGGGTCATCCCTGTCACGAGCACCTCCGGGCCCAGCCAAGCGTCCCAGCAGGAAGACAGAGCTCTCAAAGGCCCAGAGGAAGGAGATCTCTGTGGCTGCTTGGGAGCCACCGCACACAGACACTGAGTGTCCAGTAAGACAGCTGCAACCCCGCCACCCCTGCCGGGCGTCCTGGCAGGAGGTAGGAAACAGCCTGGAGAACAAGTCGCTAGCATTTCCAAGACCTCTGTGATGCTGAATTGCTGTCCCCATGGGAGGCTCCACTGCAGAGTTTAACAAGAGCGCAGCACGAACCCTGCTCACACCTCTGTCCTCAGCCTTGCAGACGCTGGGACTTCTCATTAGCTGATGAGGACCCGGACATGCTAGTCACAGCCAGGTGGTGCACACCTCCCCAGAGAAGTTCAAAGCAAAAAATGCTGGTTGCAATGGCAAAGACAGGAATAAAACCCTTTCCTTTTCAAAGATCTCGTGCGTGTCCTTGAACTCCTTGGCCAGTTTTTTTCAGCAGTTGTTTGGCATTTACAGGCAAACGACAGAGAAGAAGGAAAGACAGAGACTCCTTTGGATGCACATGTTTTGCTCACCAAATGCATATTGATTGGGCTCCTTCTATGTGATGGACCCAAGACCCTTTTCAGTGTAGAGAGGTGACATCGCACACACACACATAAATAAGCAGGAGCATGTTAGATGGTGGTCCGTGTCCTAACAACAAAACCAAAAAGGGGAATGTGATAAGTAATGGGGATAAAAGGCCTTTGTAAGGGGTACTATCTGAGCTGAGACCAGAGCAAAGGAGTCAGCCATGCCAAGATTCAGGGAGGAGTGTTCTGGAAATAGGGCACTGGGGGACAAAGATCTAAAACGGGAACAAGCTAGGGTTAGTCTCAGAACTACAGGAAGGTAGGTATGTCCTGAAAGTCAGGGAGAGAAGGTGGCGGGCTCGGGGAGGGGAGCAGTAGAGTGGTGGTCCTACATGGGACACATTCTTTAATGCCAGTAGGGCTTGCTGATAGATGGACTGGGGTTGGAGGGTGGGAAACAGAGCCGAGATGGTCTCCTTAGATTTAGGGTAATCAAAGATGGACTGAATACGTCCAGCTTAGGGCACCTCTAACTATCCTAGTGGAACTGTCAAGTAGGCAATTGGAGAGACAGGTTGGAAGGGAGTCAAAACTAGAGAGAAACAGGAGAGAAAAACCCATGTGGAGAGTTGAGAGAGGCAAGACCTCCCTCTGCATCCTGAGCACCTTATTATTTTATTTTATTTTATTTATTTTATTTTATTTTGGTACCAGGGATTGAACCTAGGGGGGCTTAACCACTGAGCCACATCCCAGCCCTTTTTACATATTTTGTTTAGAGACAGGGTCTCACCGAGTGGAGTTGCTTAGGGCCTCACTAAGTTGCTGAGGCTGGCTTTGAGCTCACAATCCCAAGCTGCTGGGATGACAGGTGTGCGCCACCGCACCAGGCCCCCTTCATATTTTTAACAGCCAAACTCTCCAGGCTTCATATATAGGCTCATGGAAGAATCTAGCCCAGTTCATGCACAACTTTTGCTTATGCTCTCTGCAAAGGCATGTCCACGATTTATTCTCCTTATTCTGTGTTGGGTGCTGGGACAGATCCTTGCCCTAGAGAACAGAGGCTTGACCTGGAGGAGCGAGCTCCCGGCAGAAGAGATGACGAGACGACAGGGTGTGGCCACAGGAAGTGGTGGGCGTGGGGCCAGGCTGCCTGGGGGCCAGCTTCCTGGGCCATCACCTGGCTGAGGACCTGGGCCAGTCCATCTGCAGACTGCTGCCACACCCCCATTTGCTGGAAAAGATGACACTGTAGAGTCCCTTTCGGTTCCAAACGCTGCAATTATCTGGAGATAATCGTCCAAGCAGACAAATCATTTAGAAAAAAAATTTTTTAAATTCTTTTACATCCATTTGTCTTCTTCTCTTTTTAACCTCAATCTTCATGATAATTGCCGCAGTCTTTCAGTTAAATTCTGCGTTTTGCTCCTCAGAGCAAAGATACCCACAGAGTAGACCCCAGCATCTTCTCTGCACCCCTCCCTCTAAGGCTCCAGCTGGATCACACAGACCAGAAGGTGCAGCAAAAGCTCTGGTGTGCTAAGTACAGTTATTATAAGGTGTGGCCCCAGCCAGACACTACCTCTCTATTATTTTGACAGCATGACTTCCTGTGATATTACTAGGTATCTCCTGTCATCTCGATAACAAAGGCTCATACCTGGCTTTTTTTTTTTTTTTTTTTTTCCTCTCCTCTCAACAATATACTTGACATTTAATGCATCATCAAAAGATTTTCTGAGGTTTTGGGGCTAAGTCTCTGAAAGTATTACTTCCTGTCCCAGAAGCAGCTCAGGTACCGTGAGCAGCCTCAGGCTCCTGAAGTAGGGCTGCTGATCTGTTCTCAACTTCACTAGCCAGTCCCTAGGATTTCAGAGCTGGCCACCCTCCATGAGACCCCCCACCAGAGCTGAGAAATGGGCTCCAGATCTGAAACCACTGGCCACTGGTTCCTATCTCAGGATCTGTCCCTTAGTTCTACAGGAGGGTCCTTGAGCAAGTCGCCTAACCTCTCTGTCACCCAGATCAGTAGGTGGCATGGGGCAAAATGAGCTCTGGAGAATGGTCCAGGATCCAGTTCTGTGGTTCTGACGTACAGACTTGAACTGCCCTCAGAATCAATCAGGTGACCTGTTGTGAACCCACACATTTTTCCTAGCAGTCAGAAGAATATTAGCTTGATTTCCCCAAAACCTCTCCCCTGGGGCGCAGCACCATAAGAATTTGCCGGACCTGTGCCATGAAAGATGGAATTTGTAGTCACTTAAGGCAGAAAAGCACTCATCATTTCTCCAACTTCTCACTCCTTCTGCAGCATCAGTAGCACACGCTCTTGGGTGGGTCCAGAGTGAGGCTTAGGGACGCAGAGCTGAAGACAGCAAAGCCCAAGTCCTCCTGGGCACAATGCCGAGGAGGTGGGTCTGCATGGGAATCCACAGCAAATCACAGGAAGAGCTGGGGAAGGCTGGCAGAGTGGGGGACACAGGAAAGCAGCCCCTAATCATCCCCTAGTGATTGGTGAGGGGGAGAGAGGGCAGGCTTCCCAGAGCAGCTAACACTGGAGCTGACTTAAAAAGTGAGTAGCTGGGCATCCTGGGCAGAGGCAGCAGCAAATGCTAAGGCCCAGACCCAGAGGGAAGGGCCGGGGGACTAACATGGGTCTATCAAACTGTACCACAGTTAACACAGGAAAGTGCTGGAAACCACGGCCTCAGTGTCTGCTGAATGTCTCTATCTTGTTTCAGGGTTTATAGTTGGTGTAGCACAGAACAGGCTATATTGCCTAAGGGTCAGTGTACTGATTTGCAGGCCAGCCACACATCAAAGTAAACTCCTTCCTGTCCCAATGGTACAATCCCAAAAGAGATGCTGAATCTTCTAAACCTCTATTTTCTCATCTGTAAAATGGGCATAAATAATGACACCCACCTCAGAGCTCATGAGGTTCACGTAAAGTAGTGAATGTAAAGTGCTGAGCACAGTGCCTGGCATTTGACGAGAGCAGCTGGTTAAAACAGAGAGGTAAGGTCTCCATTTGTGCTTTTAGAATTTTGACTCCAGCACCATTTGGAAGGGGGACGGGAAGGAGGCAAGACAGGTGGCAGGGATGGATCCAAGTGCTCGTGTGCACACAGGCACAGGCACACTAACTAGCCCTTCATGGTGGGGTAAGTGTGCCGCAGAAGAGGTGTGGTCTGATCTGGAGGGGAAAGAAGGGAGGAGACCACAAAGGCTCTAGAGCAGAGATGACACAGGAAGTGGGTCTTGTTAGAAGAAATGAAAGAGCACGCAGATGAGGTAAGGAAATTCAAGGTGTGCCGGAGCAACGAGGATAACCACAGCCAGGGTCCATGGGGAGGAGTGGGGGGACAGTCCTTCCTGGGTTCATTCTCAGGAGGCACGTGACATCTGGCAATGTCTGTGTGGGGTCAGATCCCGAGTCTGGCCTTGAGCATGGAATTCAGTGCTAAGGAATTTAGAGTTTATTCAGCAAGTAGCAAGAAGACTATTCCTTTGGTAGAATTATCCATTTAATTTCGACCTCTGGCTCACAAATAATGTTTTCAAGGAAGAAGGGAGATGGCAATGGGAGGGTGCTCACCACCAGGGGCTCTCCAGGGTTCAAGGGCAATGAACAGATGCCACGCTGTAACCAGGCAATGCCTGCCCTCTCCCGTGCACACTGAGGTTAATACTACCAAGAACAGCTAACTTGGCTCCGTTTGCAGAGCTCTGACCGTCCCAACACACTGGATCCTCACAAGATAGACACTATTATTGCTCTACTTTTATCGATGATGAAATAAGACCCCAAGCCATTTAAAGAATTTATCCCAGGTCACCAACAAGTAAACAGGCACATGGGTAAAGGACTAGAGATTTTTTCCAGAAGGTCTAGCACTCAAGTGGCCAGATGGAAAGTCAAGTTGCCATGTGAGGGCCCCTGGGAGCAGGATGGGTCAGGAGAAATGTCCCTCTGACTGCATCAGGAAGGTACAAAAACATCCGAGGTCTGTCTCACCTCCTGCCCTGGAGGACGGCCTGGCTCATGTGGGACGGAGCGTCTCCCCTTCCCTAGAAAGAGCAACGCTGCGCCCAAACACAGAGGCTGCTTCCAGGGGCCTGCAAGCCCTGAGGTGAGAGAAGCTGCACCCAGCGTAGAAGGCTAGGATCCCAAACTGAACACCTTCTCCCTCTCCTCACCACGCCAACCCCGAGAGAAGCCCAGTTCAAGGTCACTTCCAGGGTGGATGTGAGGAGGGGGCAGCTGGAGCTTCTTCCAGAGCTGCTCCCTGCCTTCCCCCATGGAGCTGGACTTCCTCCTCCACCCTTCACTCATAGCCCTGTGACTCTTCCACAAGATGTTAGTCCTCCCTGGACCAGAAGCTCTGAATTCCAGCACAGAAATAAGGAGGCCTTGTTGACAGTTTCTCCAAGTGGCCTCCTGACCCAAGGCTGTCAGCCAAGCCTGCAGGTGAGAAGGTTAGCTGCTCAAGTCCAGAGGAGATTTCAAGGGGATTGAGGGTGTGGGGGAGGGGGGCCTCCCAGAGTGAAAAGACCAAATTGCAGCTCGGTCCCGGCTGTGGAGAAGGAAAAACAGGATCAAATGGTGATTCCATGACAATCTGCAGAGGGCTTGTGCCTGAGGCTTCAAGTCCATTCACTCAGGTGTCACTTCCAATGGACAGATGAGGAACAGAGACTAAGAGGGGAACAGGCTGAATGTGACCCAGGAGCTGATTCCAAGGGTCGTGCCTCCTCTTCTTGCCAGCCTGCAGGTCTTTTCCCAGCATTTAATCTCTTTCTGCTCAGGAATGAGAGACAAATGCTCCAGCATCTCTGCTTCCTGACCCATGCCAGTAAGAACCTGGAAGTATGCGGCAGCGGGACAGGAGGGCCTAGAACCTGTCCCCGCTCCATCACGCTCCAGGGGCATCTCACCATGAGAAGTCCTTCTCCCAAACCTTGCCTCCTTCAGAGGGACAGGGGACCAAGAGAAAAGCTTCCTTGCCATGGTCACAGAAGGAACTGTGACCTTTCCCCTTTATTTCCAACACCGTGGCCTCTGGCTTTTGACGGTTGCCCCTGCCCACAGAGCTCTTAGGATATCGGTGAGGGCGCCAAGATAGGGTGAAGCCAGACACACCAAGTTGAAAGCCCAACTGTCTAGGAGACCAACTTCCCCAGGTCTCCTGGGGAGTCATTAAATTTCTGTGTCTTCATTTCCTTCCAGGTAGAAAAGGAGTAATAATTCTGACCTACCTCGCCAGAGTGTTGTAAGTAGGAATAACTAATTAACGCTAGTGCAGCACTTTTGAAAGTAAAAAAGCACTTTGCAATCATTAACATGGTTTCTGCTTTCATCTTCTGTAGCCTCATAGAGAGCTCCTTCCCAGAGAGCTGCCACGGCAAAAGCAAGCCAAGCAGCCGGCTTTCCCGAGGAGGCACAGGGTGGCTGTCAGGGCCATCAAAGTTGTCTTGGGGCTCCGGGCCACTGGAGACTGTTCCAAGCTGACGATTCCAAATCCATTTGCATCCACTTAGCTTTCTAGAGACAGAGGCGTTTTTCAGCTACAGCAAACAACTGCGTGAATGTGAAGCTCCGAGCAGGGAGCGAGGGGCGAAAAGGATTGGAACGTCTCTGGGGCTGAAGCTGACTCGTCTTGGAAAATCAAAATGAACTTTTTTCTTCAAAGACTCTCTGCTTTTATTCATCATCATTATAAAAACAGTCAAGTCCTTGAGGTCTGCAGCTGCAGTGAATGCATACAAAATGGACTTTCTGCAGGAAAAAAATAATCATAATGTTCTAACATGCTTCTTGTGAGCCAGGGGCCACGGGGAAGGCTGGTTTTGAAGTCCAACCTTCACCTCCACTGAGCAAATTTTGCTAATTAGCATGTGTTTACCCCCAAAAGGCACCTTCTTTATGAGGCTGTTGGTATCTGGGAGCGGCCCTTCCAGAAGGTAGAAGCAACTTTAATTATGCCAATTGCTGGTCCCTGGAGGATGGTACCCTCTCTGCCAGCTGTCACTAGCAGCCCAAACCTAACATGGATTTCATCAATGTATTGCAGAGACCATGTTATAGATGGGGCTTGGGGGCTATTAACTGCTTTATTAGCGTGATACTTCTGGTCCATATGTCAAAAGGGCTTCGGCGGACCGGGCTGAGAATCACCAGGTCTCACAGTGTTTCTTGGGAAAGTGAGTTCTGATTTCCAAGGGTCTGCTTTAGAATCTGGAATGCAAGCATTTCCTAAGTAGGAAACTACCCTGAAATATTAGACACAAGATTTTTTTTTTTTTTCTTTCCGTTATTTCAGAGGTAAGGAATGCGGTTATCTTAAATTTCCTTTGGATAGATGGTTTCCTTTTCTCCTTCTCCCCCTTCTTCCTCTTTCCCTTCCACCGCACTATTTTATTAGCTGATAAACCATCAGTGGTCAGAATGGGCTTCCCAGAAGGAAGTCAGGGATAAGCTCTGCCAGAAAGGGCTGAGCTGGGAGCGGGTAGACACAGGCTCTGTGGTCCTGAAGAACACTTTTCTAGGCTGGAGCCCAATATCCACGTGGGGAAGTAGGAAAGGAGAAGAGCAAGACTAGACCTCAAAGCAGACTTGCATGAGCCCTCAAAATCAGGGGCTTGATAAGGAGATGCAAGGAGGGAGACAAGATCCAGAAGCAAGACTTCCAGAGTCCCTTCTGATCTAGATATTGATAAAGCAGTTCACAGGGAGCCACACTGGGACAGAAGACCATAAGAAGGAAAAGGGCTGAGTCCAACAGTGGACCAACTGAGTGGATAGGAAGATGACAGCCAGCTTTCCATATTCTTGGGTTCCATATTGGTGGATCCAACCAAATGTGGATGGAGAACACTTCATTTTTGTCTGTGCGTATGTGTGTGGTGCTGAGGATGGAATCCAAGGCCTCACACGGACTAGGCCAATGTCCTACTCCTGAGCTGCATCCCCAGTCCCTAATAACCTCATTCGTAGTATGATATAAATTCTACTGGCCCAAACAATTAACTTGAAGTGTCTTACAGAACATATTTCATTTAGTGAATATTTTTGGAGCTCATTCTATGCCACACTCTATTCAATGATTACATATATTTGATAAAAATTCTTTAATTCACAAAATAAAATTCCTTAACCAAGCCACTAACAGTTGTAATTCAAGTTCTCCAGAAAATGGTCATTATATTGAGTCCTCCCCTGGCAGCTTTCTCACTCATAATAGATGCTTTAAAATGTTCTTAATTGAATTTACTTGCTAGGCTAGTTTCCAGGAATTGGATATGGGTAGTTTGGGTCAGTTTACCCAGCGAGGTCTTGGCAGCAATGAACTTCTCTTTCTACCATGTTACACTTTTCTCATTCTTTACTCTTCTTTCCTCAGATTTGGATGCCCAAATTACTGTTGATACCACCCTGACCAAAACCTCCCATCGATGTTTCAGTCCTCACTTGCTGAGGACCTTACCATGCACCAAGCACTGGGATCTAAGAACAGCCATTTTGTGTATCCCCAATGTCCAGGTGGCATGTACGACTCCCACATGAAGTAGAAATGTAATATGACTTTCTCAAAATCCCAGAGTTGATAAAACAGAGCAGGGACTCATGCTCAGGTCTGTCTGACATCTAAACCCATTCTCTGGGGGCCTGACCAGACCACTTTCCAGGCCCCAAAGTCCTGGAAAATACCATCACCTACATCATTGATGAGACAAATGCTTGTCACTGAGCTTTCTGGAAAAGAAACCTCTCCTTCTTCTTTGGTCCAGGAAGACCCTCAAGGAGTCTCTGTAGATCAAGACTAGGGGGAGGGGGTGAAAAGGGGAGGACTGGGTGTAGCAGAAGGTGGACTTGAATGCAGTCAGAATCCAAGCCTTGAGTGACCCATGGAGGCATCATAAGTGTCCCAAATTAAATGTCCCAAATTGAGTGGAGACCTTCCTTTGTACCCTACACTGACCAGTCACTGGGTATAGACCACCCCAAGAAGTGGACATGACCTTGGCCTGTGAATTACAGAGAGGGACCATCTCAGTGGAATCCCAGTGAGAGCTATCAGCTGTCCCCACTCCCAGGCTGCTGGGGCAATGCACCCCAACATCCAGGAGGCTATGCCTAGCTCCTTTCCGCAATGCTCTCTCTTATAGGCTCCCTAGAGAAAGCCAAACCAATGTTGTATGCGTTTCCTACATTTTTCTTTCAAAGACCCCAATGTTATTTTTTTACATTTTATTCTTTCCTTTTCCCAAATAATTTAACAAACTTTCTCTCCAATGCTTCTATATCTACCTGAGAGAAAAAAAACCATGGGGAATAGTCTCCCTGGTTCTGCATAGCCTGCCTTCAGACAGGGGTCTTGGGCAGGCAGCTCTAATGCCCCAGCTCCACGGTTGACCTCTTGTCTCCTCTGCCTTTCCCGTGAGCCTTCGCTTCCTTCCCCAGCCTGCTTCCCATCCCCAGCACCTCTGCTCACACCCAGGTTCCTGTGGCTTCTGACTGGACTACAGCCACAGCCTTCCTCTGTGCCAGTCTGTCCTCAGATCCACTTTGTCCAGCTCCTGCTGCCCGTGTGATCTTTCTTCCTTTTTTTTTTTTTGCAGTGCTGGGGAGTGAACCCAGGGCCTTGTGCAGGCGAGGCAAGCGCTCTACCAACTGAGCTATCTCCCCAGCTCCCGTGTGATCTTTCTAGAAGCTTGTCTGCCATATGCCCACCCTGTCCATGTTCCCAGGGCAAATGTTAATTCGGTTAATAAAGCCATCACATTCAAGACTCTCCTCATCTAGCTCCTGCCCACCCCTTCAGCTTCGTTTCTTAATAATCCCTCTCCACAAACCTGTCTAAACACACACACTCTGACCTCCAATCTATATGCCATTCTGCTCCTTGTTCCTTATGCCTAGAATGACTTAACCTTCCTACACCAGACTTTGCTTTTTTTATTCTTTTTTTCTTTCTCTTTCTCTCTCTCTCTCTCTCTCTCTCTCTTTCTCTCTCTCTCTCTCTCTCTCTTTCTTTCTTTCTTTCTCCCCCCCACCTTTGGTAGTGCTGGTGATTGAACCCAGGGGCACTCTACCACTGAGCTATGTCCCCAGACCTTGTTAATCATTTATTAATTTATTTTAAAACAAGGTCTTGTTAAGTTGCTGAGGCTGGTCTTGAACTTGTTATCCTCCTGACTCAGGCTTCCAAGTCACTGGGAGGAATATTGGCATGCACAACCATGCCCAGTTTGCTTTCTTCTTTATATTTTTATATGTATTCTGAAATTTATATAATAAGAATATCTTATATTAAATTTAGAAAGAAAGCAGACATATATTTTCATTGTGCGGGAAACCATGAAAAATAATGGACTTCTAGGTAATTTTTAAAGCTCTAAATAGATTTTTTTTTTTTTTTTAAAAAGAGAGGCACACAAAAAGCTAAATCCCTTAATCCCTAGGCTCACTTGCAAGAACAAATTGCACGTTTGTAAGACTGTATGACTCTGTGACCAAATGCTTTTTAAATTATTCAATTTCAAAACTGTTCTTCTCTTTAACCCTCTAGGAGCCAATGTTTTGGAAAAGTTTTTGCTATCAGGGCACTATTATAATATCAGCGATCTGGATTGGGTACCACAAAACAAGTTCACAGTCAAGAGACCTTAAATCCAAACCTACACAGTAAACTCACCCTCGGTGACAGCTGAACTCTCTGAACTTCACAGCTTCAAATGTAAAATGAGGTGATCTCTGCACTATCCACAGGTTCCAGTACACAGAAAGAGACGGGACAATGTATATCCACTTGCTTTTAAAGGTAAAAGACTTAAACCTCCATGACAATAAATAGTAGAAAGGTTACAAGCAACTCCAGGAACGGGGTCTCCCTGTCCTCAGCATACCCTGCCCCGTCCCCCTTGATGGCCAGTGACCTCCTTGAGGATCCCCCTCCTCGTCTTGGGGCTTCCCTCCACAGGTTGTTCTCTGTCCTTGCCTCCTGACCAAGTACTTGTGCTTTCACCCATCCCCCGTCAAATGTCAACCCCCCAGGACAGCAATGAGTTTTCGGGGGCAATGACCAGCCATCAACATGTTTTCATTTGTTCTTTTTCATATTCATTTTTTAAGGGGAGGGTGTGTCAAAAAATTAAAGAAGCATTCAGTTCCTAATCTGGAGAACCTTCTCTTAAGTTTTTGAATGGAAAGAGCAAGACAACCCATCAGCTTACATCCTCCCACCAAGAGACTGAAATCTCTTCTGCCTATATTAAACCCCATTAGGTCCCTGCCAGGCAGAAAACAAATTGTTTGACCTCCACGAGTCTTCTGGACCATGGATCATTAAGTATCTTGGATCTCATCAGTGAGGATACCCATGCCAGGTCAAGAGGCTCCGCTCCAGACCTGCTTGGCCCAGCAGAGTGGATTGCCACTTTTTTTTGTTCCCCAGTAGCTTAAAAAGGAAGGGGATGTCTCTGAGTGGCAGAATGAACACCATCTCTTAAAATACTCCCCAGGACCTGAGAGCAAAGTATCAAAAGAAGACTAGATTACCATTTTTTTTTTTTAAATCTTTGAGTTACATCCTTTAAAGAACATGTTTTGGGAAGAAAACTGGATTATTTATAGAGCCGGACATATATCTGGTGAGGACAGGAATAAAGGGTTGTCAGGGTTCATCAGGATTATGAAAACAGTACAGGAGAGCTTAGACTTTGGAGCCTGAAACACCTGGGTTCCTTTCCTAGATTGACCACGTGTGCACCGTCTAGACATAGACTTGTTACTTCTCTCATTGCCTCAGTCTTCCCATCAACAGTGCAAATGCCCAGCTCAATCTAAGTGGTGATGATTAATGAGCTCATGAATGAAGAGTGCAGAGTAAAGCGCCTAGCACACAGCAAGCACTAAAAAGGCCAGCTGTCAATCAACAGCATCATCAAGGAACACAAACAAACAGGCAGAGACCTATCCAAGGCAGAGAAGATGTTTAAGACTCTCTTCAGGAAGAACGTCTGAGAGAGATGAGAGGCTGTCAAGTGTAACAATGAATTTGAACATACTCAAGCAACACCTATCGTTATCATTGCTCTTGTGAAGCAAATTGTGTCACATATGCATTAACATACAAATATTTCGAACTGGTTTAAAAAGAAGCTGAGCCATGTGCTGTGGTGCACAGCTGTAACCCTAGCTACACAGGAGGCTGATGCAGGAGGATTGAAAGTTCAAGGCCAACCTGGGCAACTTAGCAAGACCTTGTCTCAAAATAAAAATGAAAAGGGTTGGGGGTGTAGCTCAGTGATAGAGTGCTCACCTAGCATGTGCAAGGCTCTGGATTCAATAACCAGTATAAAAAAAGAAAGAAAGAAGAGAAAAGAGAAAAATAGCAGATGAGAGCAAAGATATGTACATTTGGTTGGGTCTAGTCAACTGGTTGCTCTTGCTCTTGTATTTATGTTGGTCTTTTCTTATGAGCTTGCCCACAATCCCACTGAATAAGAGGTTGAAGATTATAGTATACTCACTTCTGCTATTTAATTTCAAAGTCCATGGTGGCAGCCCTATAGCTAAATGCCAGTCCTTATCACCATCAAATAGAACTGTTTTTTTTTAACGTTTTAGTTGTAGATGGACACAATACCTTTATTTTTATTTATGTATTCTTAAGTGGTGCTGAGGATCGAACCAGTGCAAAGCAAGTGCTCTACCACTAAGCCATAACCCCAGCCCTCAACTATAACTTTTTATGGAACATTTGTGCACTTCTCTGGTCCTTTGTTCTCAATCCTTCTCCCTTTATCCCCAAACATGGAGTCCTGTCAGCTGGTTTTGTTGACCACCATAGAGAACAGCCTGTACCTCATAGTGTAAGAATGTTCCACAATATTGCTACTAGCCATTCAACTTTGAAGCACAGAAAAGCATCATTTCCAGCTTTGGAAGAAGATAAAGCCATTTGCTTCAGAATCTACTCACATTACAGCTCTGAAAACTTCACTGTTTTGGCTCAATTGGCCTCCTTGAGGGAGGAGCCTTTCCCATCAGAATGCTAACAGCAGAACCACTGTGTTAACCATCAGGTTAACTGAAGTACACTCTGGCTTTGGCAAAGTTCCCAACAGCTGGTGCTCTGGCCCCCAGATTAAGGGCCATTACTGTACTGGCCTCCTCGCCATCCTCACAGCTCAATTTGGAAGGATCACTGGAGGGCTTTGTACTTAGTAGATGGTTACAAGATTAGTAACAAAGAGTCGTGACCTTTACTGAATGCTCTCAGTACTTCTGCTCATCAAGAGACCCATGAGACAGTGAGGCAGGGACCTCGACGTGCTGAAAAGCAGAATAAAATGGAAACAGATTTGTTATGAGGCAGAAGGTTGTGGAGCCCCAAATTAACTTATATCTTTGCTTCCAGTCCAAAATCCACTCAACAAAACTCAGCCAATGCCAACTTCCAGAGAATTAGTGAGTAGCTGCCAGTTCCCACTAGATCATTTTTTTTGTCAGAACATAATTCTGTAAGCCCCCTATTAAATTTGCAAAAGCCTAAGGGGAGGTTCCCTATCTTTTTTGTCTTTATGTTCCAATTCTTAGCACAATTGGCTGGCCCACAGCAAACTCACCACAGACCTTTGCAAAGTGAGTTGAATAAAGGCAAGCATCACACACCAGGGCTTCGTTTTCTAAGGAATTCCCAAGCTTTTGAGGAATAGTGGTATGGCTTTATAGTTCCAGTCATACTGTGACTCGAGATGAAGGTCCAGCTCCACAGACACACACACCCTCTGCTCCCAGCACCCCATTGTTTCCCTAAACCAGAAGTCAAGAGCTGGAATGCAGGGTTTCTGGAACACACCTCCCTGGAATTTCCAGCATATGCTGATTCTATGAGTAACAGTCAGACACTGGCCACTGCTATCTGTCATCAGATAATATCCTTTTTCCTCCAACGAGCCAACTGGATTTTGAACCTGAAATACCCTTAGAAGGATATTTTCATTTCAATTCAAAGTCTGGCTGCAGCCTGAGCCAAGCAGGGTACAAGGGTCACAGCACCTCCCGGCTGGCTCTGGAAAGCAAAGCCCCGGCCTCTCTTCACCAGGGCCTCACAGCCAAAATCAGCCAGCAGGACATTTGCCTCACTCACCAGCCAACTTCCTCTTAACCCTATTATTCCAAGGTCCTTGGCTCTCCCCTGTTCCTGTGGGGTGACCTAAGTAGGTGGCTATTTTTGCAGCTCACAAAATTGCACTTCACTTTCTACTGTCTGACTTTCTCTACTATGCTAGCTATAAATTCTGCTTTGCCACACTCTTTCCAGGGTGGTTTGAAATTTTTCTTTCCTGGCTGTGTTTTCCAGATACCTGTCTCCAAGGTGTACCTTTCTTGTCAAAAAAATGTCCCAGCAGTTAAAACTATTAAAAAGAAAGCACCTCCTGGCTTCCCATAGATTCTTCAGCCTTGGAGTGGAGCAAAGAGAGAATTATAATGAGTCCACTAGAGCAGGGTGGAGTCATGCCTCTTCATGAATTAGCTTGTCAAGAATCCAAAAATGGCCAAGGGCAGGTGCATGCCTGCTATCCCAGCAGCTTGGGAGGCTGAGGCAGGAGGATTCAAAGTCAGCCTCAGCAACTTAGCAAGGCCCTAAGCAACTCAGTGAGACCCTCCCTGTCTCTAAATAAAAAAAAGGGCTGGAGATGTGGCTCAGTGGTTAAGTGTCCTTGAGTTCAATCCCTGGTACCAAAGGGGGGGGGGGCGGGGCAGGAAATTGAGAGCGTATCCATTATTTTTTTCCAACAGTTTTTGCATTTTTAATATATTAGTTTTTTTATTATGATTTGAATTTTTGTTACAATTGTTATCCTTGTTAACATCAGGATATTTCTATGAGCATTCTATGGAAATGTGATGATTTGTTTATATGGTACATTTATAATTGTATAGGCTGCATTATAAAGGGCAGGGGAGAATTTCTGTTTTGACAAGGCACTGATGGGAAGTGAGGCCTTGGCTTAAAGTTTTACATGTCTGAAGATAGGAAGTTTCTGGTTTCTTCTATTTCAAACCTTAATGATCTTCTATTACCTACGTATTTCCGGTGCCAGGTGCCCTAGTGATTATTCACATCAGCTCAGTCATGACACTGGTTGAGTCAGCACAAGGGGCATTGGAAGCATTTGTAGAAACTACTCCTACACAAGAGTAGCTAGAAAACTTTAACTATACACTGTGAGCCTCTTAAATATATCCCTCTAACCCAAACTAAATGTTTGCCCTCGCTCCACTTCCCTCAGTCTGATCCCCAAATGCCTGCAGTCACCAAGTCAAGGCAGGAGCATGGTGGAGAGAGAAATCACATTAGAAAGAGACAATATCTTAATGAACTGCAGTTATCTTATTTGTACAAAGGTTTATAAAACCGTATGACCATGCGCACACCTTCCCGGGGCCTTCAGGCCGCTGTGAAAAGCACCTGAGCTGAGGCGTGGATTATCTTTTTGTTGTTGTTGATGATGGACCTTTATTTTTATTTATTTATATGCGGTGCTGAGAATTGAACGCAGTGCCTCACACGTGCTCCGCAAGGGCTCTACCACTGAGCCACAACCCGGCCCCCTGGGCGTATCCTTATGTAAATCTGCTCTGGCACCAGCCAATCAGAAAAGACGCCAGGCATGAAGAAGCAGCTCCAATGTCTGGTACTCTCTGGCTGAAGGAGCCTCCTTGAAGGCTGACTCCTGCCAGTCCTGAATATCTGTAGGTGATGCAGACCCACCCAGACCACTCACTCCAACTTGGGACAAGTTCTGTTTTGCCCTCCTTTCCTAGAGTTCATTCTTGCTTTCCTTGAAATAATCATGTGCTAGAGTCTCTGTCTTCTTCATTTTTCATGTTTTTTTCTTTTTCCTTGATCAGCACGGAGTAGGTATTTCAAACTGTGTGTTGTGTTTATGGCACTCAGTAAACACAGGATCACAGAACACGCCAAACTCCGAAGAAAGGTGTGTGAGTAGCTTGAATTAAAGGGACAAACATATGGATCAGGTAGGAAGCAGTCAATTGACACCGCCAACCTAGTTGTAGAGTGCTAGGAAGCATTTCCTATCCCCAAACCAGGGCAGGAGCCCGACATGAGCGTCTGCTTGTTGGTTTCTCCTCTAGTAGAGTGTAAGTGTGTCGAGAGCAGGAACTAAGTGTTGGGCATGACAGGTATGCCTCAGCTCTGAATGACTGAGTGAATGAAGTGGGAGGAACAGTCATGCTTTTTGTGTTGAGGGTTAGGAGTCACTGGAGACCTTGGCAAGTGTGAATCTGGCAAAGGTGAGGCAGAGGAAATCAGATCAGAGAAATTCCGGAAGAGTGTTGTTTATTAAGGAAACTCATTGTGGATGCTGCTGCAGGATGTAGGCTGTGAGGGGGAGGGGACGTGCCCTTGTCCACAGAGCCAAACATCTGGGTTTTATTTTATCAAAGAAGGTATTCAAAAAGAGGAGCTAGAACCCAAAGAAGAGAAGGGAGCCGGGCACCAGGATGCAGGGAAGGGAGGTGTCTAGATAGGGGTGACACAAGGCATTGATTTGCAAAGGTGGTGACTTACAGGGTTTGTATGGTGGCGGTCCCAGACCTTGGCCCCCTTTTAGGGCAACACACACCTTACGGGCCACAGCACCAGCAAAAGCAAATGAGCTTCCTGGTGAAAAGGAGTGACATCATAAGAGAGCCATCCTAAGAGACGCATGAGGGGCAGAGGGTGACAGGAGAGTAAGCAACAGGTGGCCATGGTGGGACTGGGCTGCTTGCAAAGGGCTGGGTGGGAACAAGAAGCATTCTGCCTCAGCCCAACTAATTAACACAGCACGGTTTCTCACAGTCTTTTGTCACAACTCATTTGTTAATTTTTTTCCAGGATCTGCCATCCTCCCATTTCCACTGATTCCTAAAATCAGCAAAACTACCGAGTGGGTTAGAACCATGTGAGAAGCAGCAAGGGAAGCCTGCGACCTTGCAGTGTGCTTGCGTCTCGCCTTTTCCTTCCACACCGAGGCTTACACCAGCTCTTACTTAGCTGACTGCATGTTCTACCTAAGTAAACCACTCTGTGGTTGAAACTTTTTATTTTTTAATTTTATTTAATCTGCTTATTTATTTGTTTAGGATACCAAGGATCGAAACCAAGGGCGCTTAACCACTGAGCCACCTCCCCAGCCCTATTTTGTATTTTATTTAGAGACAGGGTCTCACTGAGTTGCTTACCACCTCACTTCTGCTGAGGCTGGTGTTGAACTCGAGATCCTCCTGCCTCAGCCTCCCAAGTCGCTGGGATGACAAGCGTGCGCCACTAAACACAGCTTGTAACCATTTGATTCTCTTAATCAAACGTCGTCTTTCCTTCCCAGTTAGCCAGGTCTATGTTGAGTCTTAAAGTCACTCTCCAAGGTGCCAAATTTTCCACATCACACAGCGTCACACACACATCCAATGTCCACACCATCCACTTATTCTGGTATATTTCTTGTTAAATTAGCTTTTTCTACTTTTTTTCTTTATGCCTATTTGATTCTTTGATCTAAACATAAGTGAACACAAATCTAGAAAGAGAGAGGGGGAGGGAAAGAGAAAGAGAACAGAGAGAAAGGGAGGGAGAGAGCGCACATGAAGCTCATTCTGGAAGCAAAAGAGAGAGAGCCCTTTCTATTTCATCGGCTGGCAACAAAAACTGAAACTCCATCACCATGTTGCCTGGCAACTTTGGAAATATTGTTATGATTAAACAAAAACTATCTGGAGTAAATTCACAATGAAACAGCTAAAAAGCATTATATCATCTTGCATTCCACTATTAAGACATGAGCAGCAGCAGACACTTGGGGACAGATAACCCCCAAGAAACAAACACAAATACACTGACATCGCCAAGAGGCAGGAGGGACCAGGAAATGCCCTGGCCTGGGATCAGAAGTCCTGGGCAAGTCTCCTCCCCTTTGGGAGACTCAGTGTTTTTCGTCTATGAAAAAGAACAAGTGGAATTAATGAGCTCTGACATTTCATGATTCAAAAGAAACAGTAAAATTTAGGAGCATAGGCCTATCATCTCTTTGAACTACAGCATTTATTATGCTCGGGTAAGTCATGAACACAGGCCTGAAGGGTGAAACTAATCCATCTTGCCTTCAATGAGATCCACGGCAGGGCCGGTTGGGTCCTATAAGATATCGATGCCCTTGTTATTTATTATAAAGAACTCCCCTACTCTGAAAAGCAGACGCCCTACATTGTGAAAGGTCCTCATTTCATTAAGACAGAAAAAAACTCTCAGAAATTTCTTCAAGACTATTATAATGAGCAACCCCAGAGTCAAAGAGCCCAGGTAAAATTAAAGCATCTTGTTTGTGGAAATCACAAATGAAAGACAGTAAAAGTATCCAAAAAGAGAAGCTGCTGTTGAAAACTGAAAATAGCAGCAACAAAGCTTTGAAGAATATATTGAGGTGGTTAAAATTTTTAAAATGCTGGGTTCAAAGCCTGGCTCTACCACTTACTGGTTGGGCTATTTTTAAAATCCTCTGCCTCTCTGTTTATTAATTTGTATGTGGGTATGAGAGTGGTGCCTGTCTCTCATACAATTAGTGTAGAAATGAAATGAGTTAAGAATGTGTTTATAATAGGAGCTGACACACAGCTGCTATTATTTCCAGCATGAGCCAATAAGCATTAATAACCACTAAGAATTGGTATTGGAGTCGGGTAGGTGTGCCTGGATCAAAATCCAGGACCATTGATAATTAGCAGTAGAACTTCAGGTAAGTTTCTACCCTAAATCTCAACTCCTTCATCTTTAAAATGGAAATAATCATAATCTACCTCACGGAGTTGTGAGGATTAAAAGAGACAATGTTTATGACTACACAGCATAATGTAACTATCATGAATCATTACTGTCCAGGAATCATCAAGAAATTTCTCCACAATTTCTTCAGCTTCTCAGTTTTTTCATGCCATTAAAATAGCAATGAATGGTGAAAATGGTAAATATTATATATATTTTACCACAATAAAATGAACATGAATTAGCTTCTGCATATCAGAAAACATTTGGTCTTTGGTTTTTTGGGTTTAGCTTATTTCACTTAGCATGATATAGTTGGAGTTCTCCAACTCCATCCATTTACCAGCAAATGCCCTAATTTCATCACATATATGTATGACTGCATGACCGATTGTGGGAGCCATCCATGACTAGCAGAATCAGGCTGGACTGAGCCATGGGATACAGAGGTCTGACTCCCAGGAACTGGCGGTCATGAGAAACTGTTTCAGACAGCTGCGGGGAGGTGGCCCTGTACAGAGTGGCTCACCCTCTGAGGAAATGCTAATTCTCTAAGCAAATGGCTTCCCTAATTCCGCCCCATCCCGTTCCTCACAGAAGAAGCCCCTCCTGGTGCGGGCCCCTTTACCTGTGGGACTATAAATAAAGGTGACAGTGGGTTCCTCCCTCTTGTTGAGGCCAGTTCTGGTACAGCCTGATTCATCGCACCCCCTTCCTTTTGAACAGAGTATTGGCTCTTGTATGTTATTGATTAGATAAGTTTATTGGTAATTAATTGATTTATAGCTGGTACCATCCTCTGACAGTTAACCCTTCCCTCATCCATGCAGTACGGGGCTGAAACACGCCCCCCCCAACCCTGCAACCTATGTGATCCTACAATATGTACAATCAGAAAAATGAGAAGTTACACTTATTTATGATTTATCAAATGTATAAATGCATCCTACTGTCATGTACAACTAATTAGAATAAATTTTAAAAATTAAAAAATAAATAAACATGAAAAAACATAACATTGGTCACTAAAGACATTTCAATGAGGAACAGTCTTTTCAACAAAAGGTCCTGGGAAAACAATGTATCTACATGCAACAAAATGAAATTGAACCCCTTCCTCACACCTTCTATAAAATTTACCTCAAAATGGGACAAAGACAAAAATGTAAAGATCTAAACTACTAAACTCTTAGAAAAAAATTATAGGCTTAAGTCTTTGTGGCCTAAGATTAGACAATGGTCTCTTCACTTAACCACCAAAAGCACCAACAACTACCACAAAAAACAGATAAATTAGAAATCATCAAAATTAACTTCTGCACTTCAAAGGGTACCATCAGGAAGGTGAAAAACTAACTCACAGAGTGTGAAAAAAAAATTTGCAAATCATGCACCTAATAAGAGATTTGTATCCAGAATATATAAAGAACTTATACAATTCAAAATAAAAAGACCAATACCCAATTAATAAGTAAGCAAAGGATCTGAATACACATCTCTCTGAAGAAAATATGTCAAGTGATCAATGAATACATAAAAATATTCTCAACATCATTAACCATTAGGGAGAGGGAAACCAAAACCATCTGATATTATTTCAGATCCACTAGGAGGCATATAACAAAAATGAAATAACAAGTGTTGGTGAGGATGTGGAAAAATTGGAACTCTCATATATACTGCTAGTGGGAATGTAAATTAGTGGAACTATTTCAAAAAAAAGTCTGGTAGTTCTTGGTTAAATATAGAATTACCATATCTGGGAATTTATCTTCATTTTTTTTTTCTTGCAGTGCTGGGAATTAAACCAGGACTTCATGCATGCTAGGCAAGAATTATACTCCCAACACCATGATCTGCAAATTCAAACCTTAGATATATACTCAAGAAATAAAAACATGTACACATGTAACTTGTATGCAAATGTTTGTAGCATCATTACTGATAATAATCCAAGAGTGGGAACAACTAAAATGTCTTTCAAATGATGAATACATAAATGTGGCATAGGCTTAAAATGGAATAGTATTCAACAATAAAAAGGAACTGATCAATATGACAGCATGAACGAAATTCAAAAACCTTAAAAGAAACCAGTCACAAAAGACCGCATGTTGTGTAATTCCCTCTTTAGGAGAAGTCCAGAACTGGTAAACCTATCAGTGATAGAAAGTGGAGGTGGGGGCAAGGGAGACAGCATTCAGGGGACAATCAGGAGTGATGGCTAACGGTACAGATTTTCCTTTGGAAGTGATGGAAATGTTCTAAATTTGATTGTGATGATGGTTGAACGCCAGTGAATATGTTCAAAACCACTGAATTATACACTTTAAATGAGTGAATTACATAGTATATGAATATATCAATAAAGCTGTTATTTAAAAAAAATATCATGGCGACATCAAACACCTCCTCAGCTTGGAGAACCACTCTGCACACCTCCAGATAGACCCCACACACATCTTCCAGCAGCGGCCCAGCAGAAGCTGGCAATGGAGCTGCCCACATGGTTCAAGAAACAGAGCCTGGAAAAGACCCCAGACCCACTGCCGAATGCACCCGGGCTCACTGCACCCCTGTGAAGCTTTTCAGCTTCACAACCGAAAGATTCTGAGGAGACGCAGATGAACAGAGCACCCAGGTTTCGGCCCCAAGTCCAACAGAATGGGCTCTCACTGCAAGGAGGAGCTCATCTTCCGTACCAGGCTCATTCACCAGAATCCTCTCTACCTGTGGGAGCTGCAGGGGACAAGCCACGAGGTGGACCCTCCACCATCACCTCCAACACCTTGCAGAAACGAGGGGATCAATGAACTATCTTTTTTTTTTTTTTTGCCCTGGACTTGTTCAACTGCCTGATAGGTGGGCCAGGAACAGTCAGGAGCAGGGTCCTGAATACATGAACCAATGCAGTAGTCCTGTCTTTTGGTATCATTGGTCCCTTTGAGTGGTGGGATCCAGGGATTTTCTCCTCAGAAATACATGCACTAAAACTCGCACACCATTTCAGAAGTTCCACAGCCCCTCTGAAGCCTCTCCTCCAGTGAGTTGCTTAGGGCCTTCCTAAGTTGCTAAAGCTGGCTTTGAACTCGCATCTTCCTGCATCAGCCTCCCGAGCCGCTGGGATTACAGGAGCCACCGTGCTTGGCCAATGATGGGTCTATATTTAAACTTACAAAAGATGTACACGCACCAGCAGTGAGTAGTCTTGTTCCTGAATTTGAGCATCGAGCACACAGTAGGAGCACACCAAGTCCTTGGCGTGAGATGGATCCTGGTTCAAACCTCAGCATTCCCTTTCACTGCTTAAATTCCATCGGCCCCGGTTGTGCTGTCTGAAGGATGGAGGAGAGCAGTACCGACTTCCCAGGGCTATTGTGAAGGTCGTCCTAGATTCCTAAAGCATCCTGTCTCCCACTGCACAGCACTTTGTCCCCTGGTAATCATTCCATCAACTAAACAGTTGTCCGGCAGCTGTCACCCCAGTGGATTACAAACCTCAGAAAAGCTTTATTCCCAGCTGTCGTCTCAGGGACTCTACATGCTGGCAGCCTGACCGCTTTGCTCAGCGAGATGCCTGGCACATGGTATATGCTCAATAAAGGGTAGTGTGAATTAACATGAGCTCAAACCAACACAGACAAGGAAGCAGTGCTGGTTCATGAAAGGCAACCTGCTGAAGCTTCGGACCTCAGAACCCTCCTGAGAAAATAGGCGGACTCCACAGAGAAAAGCAAGTGCTGTGTTCTCTGTGGCAAAGAAGTGAGGGACACAGAGGCTCAAAGTCTGTCACGCCCACGGACCACCAGGAAATGGGCCTCTCCCCCCGGACTCTCCTCCAGCTCTGGTCCACACCGCCTCTCTTGATCTGTGAGTCTGAACTAGGGCTGTGTGGGAGGCGGTATCATCTACGGCGAGAGGCCCGAGCCCTTTCCCAAGAAGGTGTTACTTTTGATTTCCTTCAAGTGTGATCAAGGTGGGTGAGTGGCAGCTGCCGGGAGGCCGGGGAGGTGTAGGCTGGCTGAGTCAGTGCTGGCCAGGCGCCCCTCGGGAAATTCCCATGGGGAGGAGAGCAGGTGGCAATTGTCAGCTGGGAAATTAACCAGGCGTGACTTCAAGATCAATGCGTAGATTATAATCTGCCCACAGAAAAACCTGGGTCTAATTAATGGCTAGAACCCTGGTTGGAAGTGAGGTCTGGTGTTTGGAGTGGAGTCCTTCACCTTGGCCTTGGTCTCCGAGTGATACTCTCTCCCACCTCTGTAGTGCACAGAGATGTCGTTAGAATGAATCAAATGAATGGTGAATTACATATTTTAAACTCCCAAAGAACTTATGGAATAGACTCTATGATAAAATATTATCTAAAAGAAATGGGTGGATTTTCAAATTGTGTTACTTTTAGCAGTAAACATCTTTTAATAAAAATGCTATTAAAAATATTAATGTATAGAATTATTGTTATTATTGTCTGCCCCGACTTTGCACCATGGAGCAGATTTCCCCATTTTAGGGTCCAGACCCCTGGCTGTGGTATTAGGATCCTTGGGTAATTTCTATTTGATCAACCAGGTGGTCTCAGGGCAGCAAATCCCAAAGGAGTAACAAATAGGAAAGCCCAGCCCAATAATTAAAGGATTTCTGAGAGACATTTTAAGCTTCCTCCCAAATTCTCATGTTTAAACATTTATTTCAAATTCTTAACCCAAATCCTAAAGATAAACTAGCAAATAAACTTGTGTAAAAGGATTAAAGGGTGGAAGTTCAGTGTGATGTGGGACGCCAGGAGGGAAATCTAGAGATTAGGACTCATACCTTCCAGGGAAAACTTCTCTCCCACAAGGAGACAAAACAAAACTATTTCCCAGGATAACTTTTTATCAATAATGATCACCACTATATTGAATGTCAATCATGCATTACAGTTTCTATGCATTATTTATTTATTTATTTATTTATTTTGTGGTGCTGGGGATTGAACCCAGGGCCTTGTGCATGCAAGGCAAGCACTCTACCAACTGAGTTATATCCCCAGCCTCCTATGCGTTATTTCTAACCCTCAAATAATTCCCAGTTTATAAATGAGATTGAACCTGTGTGATGACAAAGGCTGATGGAAGGTGGGCCCCGAGTTTGAACCCAGGCCTGCTGGATCAACAGTGGGAGCTCCCTCAGGCATGCCTGCCGTCCTCCACAGGAAGACCAAAGGTGACCATAAGCACATGGCTTCAGCCAGGCATTTTTGTGGCTGGGCACAGTTATATTGCCAGAAGTTTAATATTGATCTAGAAAGGCTGTTCTCTTAGATTCTATCCAATAGAGTAAAAATGTTAAAACCAGGCATGAAAAAAAAAAAAATGTGGGTCTAAAAAACTTTTTATTGTGGAAAATTTCAAATACACACAAAAGTCAAGAAAGTGGTAAAAACAGAATAGGTTTCATACTCTCCCTCCCTTAGAAACAAGGCAGAGTGTTGAAGTCATTTTTATGTTTTATAGTTAACACATGAGAAGATGACTAACAGATGAAAGATATTCACACTTTCTCTGGGCTCAGTTTCTTCAGCTTCAAAGTGGTGGTGTCTGAGGTATTGGTAATGATCTTTAAAGGGGTATTCCAGTTAATCATCTCTGTAGTGGATACTGTGGTCTGCCACCTAGATTTTTCAAGGCTCAGAAGCTCATTCCCCAGGTTGCCTGGAATTTAGGCAGCTAATGGATCATAGTGAAGTCACACCTCAGGAACAATTACTGATCAGATTCACGTCCCTCTTCCAAGGGTGGCCCACAACCATTGACTAGTCGATGTAGAAGGTAGCAAGGATTGGGCTTCCTGCCTTCATGGAGAAAACTCTAAAGAGCCTTCTGTTGCAGCTGTATTGTAGTGCAGCTTCTTCCGCTCAGCCCTGCTTCCCTTACCTCGCACAGATAATATTTGAAAGAGCATTGCCCAGTAAACTTCCCACACACAAAACTGAGTTCAGAGTCTGTTTCCTGGGAACCAGAAACCATGATCTGCCTCTGCTGGTGATCATCTGACACCTTGCTACATCTATCTGTCTCTCAAACCTCAACATTCATGGTTCAAATGCAATGGACTGGTGGCCTGAAAGGAGGTGACTTCCCTTCAAATATAAGAGTTCCAAGGCCTATAAAACTGAGGGAACCACACCCAGACCAAACTAACAGCCCAAATTCCTCAAGGGTCATATTATTTTCATAATCCTGCACGGTTCAAACTGTTACCCACCGTTGTGAACCCAGAAACAGTATTAGCAAAACAATCCAGAAATGATAAAGGGAATAATATTTCCATGTAGAAATTAACACAGCAGCCAGAGTGAGCCTTTTAAAATAAAGGTTGTGTCATTCTCAAACTCAAAACCCTCCAATGGAAAGCCATTTTTCTCAGATCACAAGACAATCCCAAATTTCTACCTTGGACTCCAAAACTTGACATGCTGCTGATTGACTTTCAGTACTCATATCTCATTCTGCCACAACCAGCACTGGCCCCTTTGCTTTTCCAGAACATTCTGAGTCCATCCTGCCTTTGTCCTTGTGGTTCCCTCTATCTAGAGTGATCTTCCCCAGGTAGCTACCTGGTTATACCTTTATTTCCGCCAGGTCTCTTATCAAATGTCCTCTTACTAAGGATGCTGCTAAGGTTTGGATAAGAGTACCCCACAGGCCCCTAAATTAAAGGCTTGGTTCTTGCAATGGCATCTTCAGGAGGGATTGGAACCTTCAGGAGTGAAGCCTTATGGGAGGTCCTTGGGTCATTGCAGGTGCTTCTTGTCATTGCCACGGCATGCCCACACAAGGCCCAAGGCAATGGGTCCTCCTGGTCTTGACCTGGAAGCTCCAAAACTGTGAGCCAAAGATAAACTTTTTCACTGGGCATGGTGGCACACACCTGTAATCCCGGTGGTTCCAGAGGCTGAGGTAGGAGGATCTCAAGTTCAAAGCCAGCCTTAGCAACCATGAGGTGCTAAGCAACCCAGTGAGACCCTATCTCTAAATAAAATACAAAATAGGACTGGGGATGTGGCTCAGTGGTCAAGTGACCCTGAATTCAATCCTTGGTACCCCAAAAATAAAAAATAAAATAAAATAGCCTTTTTCTCTTTGTAAGTTAATAATCTCAGGTACTTTATCATAGTAACAGGAAGCTAACACAGAGGCCTTCCTGTTTTTTTCCATAGAAGGGTCTTCAGAAGAGGGTACCTGCTGCAAGGTACACAGACTCCTTCCAAGGAATTACCTAGATATTTAGAGAGTCATAAAGGAAATAATTTTTAGAACCTCAAGATCTACCTGCATTCTTTCCTAAACATAGTATGACTAGGGTCAAGAATCTTATGTTCCCACTTCTCCCTGTTCATAATAGTCCTTTCCCTACTTTACAAAAGAAATATTTACTTCTCCTCATCCCAAAATCTTAGAATGATACACTGTCCATGAAAACCTCCAGGGTCTGGGCAAAGGTTAATTTGAAATGTTGAGGTGGCATTTGATAAAGTGCAGTAATTCTAATGACTAATATAATATCTTCTTGCAATTCAAGTAGTTTCTAATTCATTGCTTTCAACAAAATGGAAAGAGTCTCTAATAGAGTTATTCACTATAGATATCTAAAAATAATTTTTGACAAAAGATTATCAAGTGATTTCTGGCATTTAACTCCAAAGGAATTCATAGAATGAGTGATACTGCTCTAACCGAGACTTTCTGCTCCATCTACTTAGCTATGCAGACAAGATTTCTTAGCACTTACATCTATGAAAGTGAAAATGGTACCAGAATTGGTGTTGAATCTTGTACCATTCAAGCAATAAGTCATAGTAAACCATGGGTATTTGAGCTAATTAATGATCTTAAAAGTGAGACCTAGTCTATTTCACAAGATGCATTTACAATAAAATTTTTCCTTTTGTTATAAGAATGTGTCAAGTTTTTCAAGCATAAAATATTATTGTTAAGATAAAATTCTGCATAAAAATAAAATGAAAACGTAAGTCCAAAGAAAAAAATGGAAGGATGTTAACTGTTCTCACCCTTAAAAAGGATATTATGTGAGGTAATGCATGTATTAATTAGCTCACATAATTAAGCTAATAATTAATAATTAATCAATTGAGCCATTCCAAAATGCATCCATGTTTCAAAACATGTTGTATATAAAAGTAAATATTTTGTCAATCAAAAAACAAAAGAAAATGGAATAATGTAATATTTCCAACAGTTAAAGACATGTTTATATAGTTTTAAATAGATGATGGTAGATATCAAATTAATATGGTATTTAGAGTCTATTGATACTTTTTAATTTTGTTTATATATTTTTGTTTATTTGTTTGGTATTGAGGATTGAAGCAGGGCACTTGACCACTGAGACATATCCTCGGTCCTTTTAATTTTTTATTTCTGAGACAGGGTGTCACTAACTTGCTGAGGATCTTGCTAAATTGCTGAGGCTGGCTTCAAACTTGCAATCCTCCTGCCACAGCCTCTTGAGTTGCTGGGATTACTGGCATGTGTCATCATACCCAGCTCAATTGATACCTTTTATAAAGTGATATAAACACTTAATTTTTCAACAAGGGCAATGTATTTTAAAATATCCAGTAAGTTCTATTCTTTACAACTATCTATGATCAAATTTATAAGTACATTTAAAAGTGGTAAGAATTGCCACTGTTGACCTCATGGACATTAAAGATCATGAAGGAATATTATAAAAAATTCTATGCCTAAAAATTTGATAACTTAGATGAAATGAACCAATTCTTTGAAAGACATAAAATACCATAACAATGGAGAAATAGGTCATCTGAATTGACCTGTATCTCTAAAATAAATTAAATAAACATTTAATAACTTTTCTACAAAGAAAGCACTAGGTCTGGATGGTTTCACTAGTGAATCTTGCTAAACATTTAAGGAAGAAATGATACTGATTCTCCACAATGTCCTCCAGGAAGTGGAAGTAGAGGAAACCCTTCCTAATTCATTGTACAAGGTCAGTGTTGCCTTAATATCAAAATGAGATAAAAATATTGCAAGAAAGGAAAACTATAAACCAGCATATTTAATAAACAGACACAAAAGCCTCAATAAAAATTACCAAATTGATTATAACAATGTATAAAAAGAATTAGAAACTGTGATCACATAAGACTTCTTCCAGATGCGCAAGACTGGTTCAGTGTTCCTAAAGCAAGCAATGTAACCCACCACATCAACAAGCTAAGGAAGAATCACATGATTCTATCAATTGCTGGAGAAAAAGCTTCTAACTATAACTCCAACAATCATTCATGGTAAAAACTCTTGGCAAAATGGCAGGGAGAGAAACTTCCTCAAGTGAAGAACAGACACAAAAGTCCCGCAGCTCTTGCATTTAATGGTGAGAAACTAGACACTCTCCACCAAGCACTTTAGGAACAAGAAAAGGATATCCTCTCTCACACTCATAATCAGCATTGTACTAGTAGTCTTAACAAGTGCAATAAGACAAGAAAAGGAAATAAAAGACATATGAATTGTGACACAAGGAATAAAACTTTGTTCACAGATGACATGATTATGTATATAGAAAACCTCAAAGAATTACCAAAATCTCTTAGAACAAGCAAATACAACCCATTTGCAGACTTACTATAGAAAAGCCAATAATTTTCCTATGCTAGCAATTTGTAATTGGAAATTGAAGTATAAAAATACCATTTACAATCACTGCAAAATAAATAAATCTAACAGAATATGTATGTGATATACAAGCAGAAAATGACAAAATTCTATTGAAAGAAATCAAAGATCAAAATTAATGCATTTATCAAAACCTGTTGAACTTAGAGAAGAAAGAAAGAGCTTTAATGTATGAAAATCTTAAAGCAACATTGAGAAGGTTGGGAGATCCCAGGATGAAACACAGAATGTGACAAAACAGTCTCATTGTGCTACAAATGTATGAAATGACCTGACTGAAGTAGGTGTGGGGAAAAAGCTGCTGACCTAAGTAACATTAGAAATGAGTGGGATCTTTAAGACTAATAGCAAAGAAATAGTACTGCTTTCTAGTTGATAAAGTTGTTTCCCATCCAGGAACAGGTTAAAGATTCTGCTGTTGCTAAACTTGTATATTGGAACCGAACAGTTAAGAAAATGAATGGCTGATGCAGAGGGAGATTACAGATAAGCAAGGGAAAGACAGAGTGATCTACATGTATTGAATTAGGGTTGGAGATACCTATGTGTGTGAATTATACAGTTATATAAACATAATTTATAAGCACAAGTATATACACTGGTTAGTATGCATACTTGCTGGGTCACTTGAAGAAAGTAATGACACACCAGACACACCTAGTAGTACCCAGATCTTGGTGTCTTTCCATTCTCCAATGAATGGAACCAGTGATCCTTAGAAAAATTGGCTGATTCTAGGACTAGAGCAAGAAAGATCTACGATGAACCTGGTCAAGAGGAGGCTAAGGGGACATGATGACTGAATGTAATTTCATGCCTACGTGATCTTAAGCACGATGTGATGCTTAGTGTTGGAAGACTGAATGCTTTTCTCCTGAGGATGTCTACTCTTGTCATTTGCACTTCAACTTGGCACTAGAGGTTCTAACCAGTACAAGTAGGCAGAGATGGAGAGGGAGGGAGGAAGGAAGAAAGGAGGAAGGAAGGAGAGGGAAAGACAGAAATTTGAGGTATCTAGTTTGGAAAGAAAAAAAAAATAAAACTCTTATTTCCACAGTCAACATAATCTGTATGTAGAAAATCTTAAGGAACACACACACACACACACACACATACACACACTTCCCCTTATCAGATCTAATAAACTAGTTCACCAAGGTCACAGGCTATAAGAACAACCTACAAAAATCTATTGTATTTCTACATACCAATAATGAGCAATATGAAAATAAAATTTAAGAATGGTCACATTCACACTAGCATGAACATGAATAAAATACTTAAATTTAGAATAAAAATCCAAGACATACACACAAACTATGATATAGTGAGAGAAACTAAAGATCTATATAAACAGAGAGAGATTACATGCTCACAGACAGGAAGACTAAATATCGGTAACATACTGACACTATTCAAACTCACCTTAGATTCAATGCAAATCCTAACAGAAATCCCAGAAGACATTTTTACAGAAATCATCAGGCTGATTCTACAATTTATATGGAAATATAAATAATCTAGAGTAGCTAAAATAATTTGGAAAAAGAAGAACAAAAATTAAGACTTACTTCTCCAGATTCCAAAACTTACTATAAAACTACAATAACCGAGACAGTGTGGTAACTAGTGTAAAAATAGGCATAGAGATGAATGAGGGAGAATTAAGAATCAAGAAATCCTTATGGGGACTGGAGGTGTATACTAGTGGTAGGATACCTGCCTAACTTGCACAAGGCATGGGGTTCAATCTCCCTCTCTGCAAAAAGAGAAAAGAAAAAAATCATTATGCTTATGGTCAATTGACTTCAAACAAAAATACTAAGACAACTTTACTGAGAAAGGGGAAGACAGCTTTTCAATAAATGATGTTGGCTTCTTTCTTGGGGACTAGAAATATTCAAAATTGAATGATGATAATAATTACTAATAACTATTTAGTTGTACACTTAAACTGGGTAAACTTATGTGAATTATATCTTAATAAAACTGTTAAACAAAACAAGTACTTCCTTAAAACTGAAAGTAAAATACAGCAAACACAAATTTGTATCCCTTAGCAGAACAGCCACACAGATTATTCCCAAGTGACTTTAAAATTAAGCAATTGTATATCTTCTTCTGTGAAGTGTCTGTTCAGTTCCTTAGCCCATTTACAGAAATCATCAGGCTGATTCTACAATTTATATGGAAATATAAATAATCTAGAGTAGCTAAAATAAGAGAAAATAAAGATCTATATAAACAGAGAGAGATTACATGCTCACAGAAATGTAATAGTGCTTGTATAATTATATATATATATATGAGATGGAATATTACTCAGCTTTAAAGAAGAATGAAATTCTGACATTTGCTAATAAATGAATGGAGTTAGAGAATATGCTAAGTGAAATAAGTCAAACCGAAAAAAAAGGCCAAATGTTTTCTCTGATATGTGGAAGCTAATTCACAATAAGGGTGGGACAGGGATGGGAAAGAATAGAGTTACTTTACATTAGGTAGAGGGGAGTGAAGGGAGGGGAAGGGGTATGGAGGAAGGAATGATAGTAGAGTGAAACAGACATTATTACCTCATGCACATGTATCATGACCAGTTTGATCCTGCAATATGTATTATCATAAAAATGAGAGATTACACTCAATTTGTGTATGATCTATCAAAATATATAAATGCATTCTATTGTCATGTACAACTAATTAGAAAAAATCAAATTTAAAAATTTTTTTAAAATAAAATGGTGGTCTAGGAGATAGCTCAGTCAGTAGAGTGGCCTTGCAAGCACAAGGCCCTGGGTTCGATCCCCAGCACTGCAAAAAAAAAAGAAAAAGAAAAAGAAAATGGTACGATCATTTTGAGGAAGAAAAAAAAAAAAAAAAAAAAAAAAAAAAAAAAAAACTAAGCAATGTTACTATATATTCCCTACCAGATCTTTGGGAAGAAAAAAGAAAAACAACTGTAAAAAACTTCACAATGTTTTCAGTAGGCATGTTGTTGGTAATAGTGCTTGTATAATTATTCTAAGACTGCCACATACACTAATAAAGAAAAGAAGTGATTTTATTGTTATTGAAAATAAGAATGTTCAGAGAAGAGATACAAATGAAAAATTGATTAGGCTAAATCAAAATCTATAACTGAATTTCTATCAGAAGTAACAGCATGCACTGATGATATATTTTATTTTCAAACATTTTTTATAGCTTTGTCCACTAAAATGCTAGTGAAAAATGTCCTCTAATGAGCTCCCTAATATCCAAACTGTCATCTCTCACACAATTTTCCATGGAAAGAGCCAGGCTCCTTGAAGAAGTGACATATTCCATAAAATGTCCCCAGAAGGCTGGAAATGATTGTTATATGAAAAAAGAAAAAAAAAATTGCCAAAAAATACCAGCACCATGTACAAAATAATTTGACTCGTAAGGGGCCAATCTGACTAACTTCCCAGGGGCCCAAGATGGAACTGTTGAGCAGCAAAGAAGACAATAAACACAACAGACTGAATGTTTAAGTCCAGCATGTTTAAGTCTCTAACTTTCTAACGACACCAAGAGACAAAATAAAACTTGCTAGTTGCCTTTGAAAGATGCCAGAGAATCAACCCGTTGTTTTGAAAAATGGTAAGTAAAGCAAAAGAATTAAGCATTTCTCTACTTTTTATGTTCATATTAAATCTTAGGATAACAGGATAGTTTAAGAGAGGTTTATTTTGACCGAAATATTCCAGGTAGTAAAGGAAGAAAGAAATTAGAAAACCAAGACTTTGCAATCCTGATGAATACCGGATTTAGGCAGTAATCACAGAAGGTTGCTAACATCAAGAAGAGGTGGCATCCTTTCGGAAGCACATTACAACACGTGAGTTGTAACCAGGCTCAAAAAAGCTCAACCTGAATCGTATGGAATTTCTAAACCCAATTTACAGGAAGTAAAAGGGAAGAAGGACATTTTAGAGACACTACAATGATGTCAATGATAAAACTCAGATTTGTGGAAATTCTAAAGACAAAAACCCATTTCCTCACTTATAAAACAAAAAGCAAGGAAAAATGCGATTGAGAGCAAACCTATGGATTAAAAAGTATCAACCAATCACAGCCCATGACATAAAATCCTGACATACAGGTGTTCTCAAACTGGGTTGTGTGATGTTCACACAGCCATCTAAATTTACCCAAAATAAAATGGTACATTTAAAATGGGCGAAGTTTATAGGGAAGTAAATTATACCTCAATAAAACAAAAAAGAAATGTTCGATGGACAGGGAAAAATGAACACTAAAAAAGAATAGAGATCAGTGTAATTCCACATCACATATAACCACAAGAATGAGAAGTGATAACTCCATGTATATATAAAATGTCAAAAAACACTGACTGTCAAGTATATCTACAAAGGACAAAAAATTAAAAATTAAAAAATATCCTGGTGAGATGGCTTACACCTGTAATTCCAGCAGTTCAGGAGGCTGAGGCAGGAGGGTTGTGAGTTCAAAGTCAGCCTCAACAAAAGTGAGGCCGCTAAGCAACTCAGTGAGACTCTGTTTCTAAATAAAATACAAAATGGGGCTGGGGATGTGGCTCAGTGATTGAGTGACCCTGAGTTCAATCCAAGAAAGAAGAAAAGAAGAAAGAGAGAGTGGAGGTGGGGTGGGGGGAGAGAAAGAAAGAAACTTTAAAAATAATTACTGTAAAAATGGTCTTTATTTTTTCATTTCACTTAATTTTTTTATTTTTTTATTTTTCGAGACTGGGGATTGAACATAGGGGCCCTTGACTACTGAGCCACATCCCCAGTCTTTTTTCGTATTTTATTTGGAGATAGGGAAGATCTCTCTGAGTTGCTTAGGGCCTTGCTAAGTTGCTGAGGCTGACTTTGAACTCACATCCTCCTGTCTCAGCCTCTTGAGCTGCTGGGATTACAGGCGTGCTGCGTGCTGCACCAAAATGGTCTTTATTTTTTAAAAATAAATACCAAAGTATTTATTTACAACTATAGCTAATTCTAAGCATTTGCTTCAAATTACTCTGGTGTGGGGGTGAATGGGGACCGGGTACATGTTAGAAATTTTCCATAATGGAAAGTGAGGCAAGAAAAAAAAAATTTGGCAAAAATAGGTGAGAATTAGCAAGATCAATACAATACAGGAAGGAGAGGGGGTGGAGGAATGTGAATTGAAATAAAATTCCATGCCTACATGATTTTGTCAGGATAAAGCCAACTACTATGTATAACTATAATGCTCTAATTTAAAAAAAAATGTATTTGGGGAAAAAGAGGAGAAATGATAAGGAAGAGAAAGTCTTTTAATGAACACTTTGCTTTCCCTTATTTAGTTCTTAGCCTCTCACCTTTGTTATTAATGTAAAATGTCGGGTGGGAAGAGAGGCCACGGGAACAGTGACACTGCAGCTCAGATTCCACCTGCTCAGAACTACCGAGTGTGGCACTGCGACCTGGCATCCCTGGGAAATGGAAGCCAAGCACCAAGAGGTGAACTTGATCTCACAGGCGGGAGTGGAATTGCTGAGCAATGATCTGGACCCGCTTTTGTCACGGTGTGTGCAGTCCCTGAGCCACACAGCACCGTGACTCAGCACCACTCCTTTATTATAGTCCACCTGGTGCAGATAGAGCCCCAAACCAATTAGACAACCTCTTTCTTCTCTTTGGGAGGATGCAGGTATGGGAATTGAACCTAGGGCTGCTCTGAGCTACATCCCCGGCTCTTTTAATATTTTAAAATTAAATTTGGGATCCTTTTGCCTCAGCTTTCTGAGTTGCTAGGATTACAGGCATGTGCCACAGTGCCCAACAAAATGATCTCTTTTTTTAAAGTACTTTAAATTATGGTCTGAACATCAGAGCTTATATATCCACGAGTGGTAACCCACCCCTGAGAAGTCTTAAAGCTTTCACAAGTATTCTGTGTCATGGTTGCTAATTGCTTTATAGAGTTTGTTTAGCTCCAACTCTGCCTTTTTTCTTGAGTCCTGGATCATTTATTTCAGAATCATTAGTTCTGGAAATGCACCTGGGAGATGCCATTGAACTCAGAACAGTGTTAGTATGCTGAATGATCTTCACCTCCCAGGAGCTGCAATAGGCTCTCACAGTGTTGGGTCCCACCTGACAGGTGAGTGGCATGTCCTTCCACATCTGACCATGAGCATCCAGAAACCTCTGGACGCTGAGCCAAAGAAAACACCGCACATCTCCTCTGGATGTAGGTGAATGAGCAACACAACATGGTGACAAAGAGTGACGAAGATTGTGGCCCTTGAATTAGACAGATGGGTTTGGTTCTTCTTTTTTATTTTTTTGGTTCCAGGGATTGAACTCATGGGTACTCAGCCACTGAGCCACATCCCCAGCCCTATTTTGTATTTTATTTAGAGACAGGGTCTCCCTGAGTTGCTCAGCAGCTCGCCATTGCTGAAGCTGGCTTTGAACTATCCTCCTGCCTCAGCCCCCCAAGCTGCTGGGATTACAGGGTGGGTTTGGTTCTTCTGAGAACAGAGTTGCAATAGGTTCTTACCCTTTTAAATCCCAAACTCCTCTTGAAGGAAATAAAAACACCTTCTTCCCAGAGTAGATGCAGGGACAAAATGAGAAAATATGAGAACTTTTACCACCATGACTGGCACCAAAGACCTTCTAACCAAAACTTGACGTTATGATTGTTCCTAACACCCAGGCTTTGGGGAACCTAAATTGGAGAAGGACCTTGCAGCCTGTTTCACTGGCAAAAGAAAAAAACCGTAAATTAAATAAGGCACTTGGGTGGCTGGGTGACCTGGCAGGGCACATGTCTGGCAAAGTGAATTTTCCAGTGATGATTCTGAAATGTCCAAGATGTTTAAGAGAACTTCAAAGGACTGTGGCAGCCTTTCAGAGCCCACATTGCTGGTCCTGTCGCCCTGCAGGGTGGGCCTGGCATCGTGGAAGGAGCGTGCAGGGTGGCTGGACAGAACTCCAGGCTGCATCCAGGCCATCACGACCATCTGCATCTGTGGCCAGGCTGCTTCCTCTCCACCTCCTCTCTTGAAAAGGAGGATGATTGGAAAAGAACAGGAACCCTGGCAAGCAGGAGTGTGGGAAGCTAACCACCACTGACAGGGGACCCTGTGCCCAGCACTGAGCGGAGCTTTCAGTCACTGGGTGGTGTTGTCCTCACGGCAATCCAGAAAGCACGGTATTCTTATCCCACCTTGTCAATAAGGAAAGAAAGGCTCAACTCTGCAAAGACTGTTGCCCAAAGTTACATAAATATCAAACGAATGAGCCAGACTTTGACAACATGTGCAAATTCCAACCCTCAGCACCTCACCGGGTACACAGAAAGGCCCAGAGACTGTATGCAGCACAGGGTATGATTTTTGAGGTCTCTACCAATCCCTATAGTTTTGTAAGTCTGACTCACACTTATAAAGAGAAGGGGGTAGCTGAGGTAGGGGAGAAGCTTCCTCCCGAGCTTGGCTACTGATTTTCCATGAAGCGTTTGGCTCTGTTGTATCCAAAGGAACCAAGTGAAAACATTAGGTTTCCAGAAGATGAAAGGGATGTTTATTTGGCATCTAGGGTTCAACTTCTGAAAGAAGAAACTTGGTAATACATCTCAAGTCCATTCCTTCAGAAAGTTAATGAACTTTGAGTCAAGTCGCCAGAATGGAATACGCAGTGAGCTTAGGAGTTCCCTTTTCAAAATAAGTGCTGTCTCATTGCTTTCTTTTCATTCTTTACCGCTGGAGTTCTCGGCTCAAGACCCTAGGGTTGACCTATGTCCAAAAGTCCTAGGTACGTGATACGCCTCACAGCTGCTAAGTTTTGCGGCTGTCGCCAGGCTGTTCAGATTCAGGCGTGCTCCCAGCCAGGGCTGACCTGCTCCCAAGAACCTTGTGCCATGGTTTCCGTCACACCCTATCATACTGTCCCAGTTAGGTCTTTCGTCCCTGCGAGACATTGACTGCTGGCACCTACCTGGGTCACATTTGCTTCTTCCCTTGGGTCATGACTTTTTGCAAAAAGGCCACAGTCACTTGCTAGGGTGAGTCAGAAGTTCCCCGAGTCTCCTGACAAAACTTGGGTAAGGGACAACAAACAGGCCCAGTGGGGGCTGTCTAGCCATGACATAAGAACCCAGCAAACTCATTACACAAGCATCATCTTCAAATCCTGACCTGCTGTCCAAACACCTGGGGAAGCTCCCGAGACAGCATTTCCACTAGGAGAGACAGGAACCAGGCCAAGGACCACACATCCTCGTGGGTGCTCCCAGCATTCAAGGTCCCCACAGAAGTTTCCTGAACCACCCCAAGGCCCAGGGACCTTGTTGGGTCAACAAGCTAGTTCCCAGAAAATGAAAGAATCTGACAAAGAGATTAGTTTCTCTCTTCTGGAGAGAGGAATCCTCCCTGTGCCCTACTAGGCAGAAAGAAGCTGAGGTCAGAGAACTGAGGCCTACCCGCTTCTCAGGCGAGTCCCAGCTCCACAACATAAATGTCCCTGTGGGATGGGGATCTTCCATCTGCCTCTCTGCTTACACCGATCTCCTGGCCATTCCTCTGTTGAGGTCTCAACCTCCATAAAGGACTTTAAAATATCCCATTTACTCCAGTGGGGACAGGTTCAGACTCAACGTCCCTGATTTCTTCAATGAGTGAATCCCCTGTTGCTCAGTAACCTGTCACTCCTGTGACACGAAGACCTGGCTTCCTCCTCCCACTTCCAGAGACTGCCGACCACCAGCCAGTCTTACCCACTCACTCTTCTAAACGTTCCTGTTCTCAAGCTATGGCCACACTTCCCCAGTCAGGCCTGCCTATCAAAACGCTCCCCTCGGATGCTCACCTGAACAAGGAGGCACCCCTGGTTCCCATCCCCAACTCCAGGACCACTCCTCACACCCTGATGACAGTTCATCCCCTCCCACCACCCAAGACAGAATGAATCATGAATTCACTTCACTTTCAAACCTCTTGTGGCACTTGTTTTTTGACTTTTAGCCTATATATATATATATATATATATATATATATTTTTTAACCTTTTATTTTGAGATAATTTTAGGTACTTAGAAGAGTTTTAAGAGTAGGAAAAGTTTTTATGTACCCTTCATCCAAATTCCCCCAGAGCTTACAGCTTACATAACCAACAGACAGTAATCCAAACCAGGAAAATTAACACTGGTACAATAACTGCTTCTGAAACCACAGTTTTTATTTGGATTTCTCCAGAGCTTTCAGTAATGTCCTTGCTTTCTGTCTCAAGATCCAATCCAGGATCCCTCATGGCATTTAATCATGTCTCCTCAGTCTTCTCCAATCTGGAACCGTTCCTCCATGCTTCCTGGATTGCAGGGCCTTGAAATTTGGAAGAGTACTGGTCAGGTATGTTATAGGAGAGTTGGTGTTTTCTTGCCCTTAGACTGGGGTGGCACACTTTTGGGAAGAATACATAGGGGACTGGCCCCCTCGCCATGTCACTGACAAGGAACATCTTGTTTTACTGGTGATGTTAACCTTGTTCACTTGACTAAGGTGGTATCCATCAGGATTCTCCACTGTCATCTCATTATTTTCCCCTTTATATTTAGAAAATATTTGGGGGCAGGTATTTTCTGGCAGGCAAGTTCCTATTTCTCCTTTAACTTTTGCCTTCCAACTTACCATTCAGGAGTGAATTTTCCCACAATTATCACTATGATATTCTAAGGGTGGCCACCTATTTCTCTCTTATCTTATATATTTATTCAATAGAAATTTTCTGTTAAGAAAAGTTGTCCACCTCCCCATTGGTTTCAGTCATTTATATTTATCAGTATGAATTCAAGAATATTTATTTTATTAAAAATTAATATTAAAAAATTATGTCACATAACAGAAACATAAATGTGCTACTTAGAAACTATGACATATTATACTTACATTATATTAAATCACCTAAGTTATATATAAATACTTATTATTTATTTGGTTGCTCAAATTGTTCTAGAACTGGCCATTGGGGGCTCATTTGATTGCTCTTTTAAAGATGGGAATAATGTCTTACAGGTCTTTTGGTTAGATATTCCCTAACACAATGTCACAATATATTTAGTTCTCCTAAATGAAATCTAGTATTTATACCCACTATTAGATTAATTATCTTGCTTCTTACATTGCTAGAATGTTTGAATGAATAATGACCAGAATGTTTATGAATGATTTTTATGTATATTCCAAAGAGGTACTTAAGTTAAACACCTAGAAATTCTTTTTTTCTTAAAGTATAAGCACTTACCTTTTTTTTTTCTTTTTAGTTATACATGATAGTAGAATGTATTTTAGCATATTATACATACATGGAATATAACTTATTCTAAGTAGGATCGTATTCTTGTGGTAGTACATGATGTAGAGTTATCCTGGTCATGTATTTAAATACAAGGCTAAGAAAATTATGTCTGATTAATTCTACTGTCCTTCCTATTTCCCTTTCTCCCCCTTCCTTTCATTCTCCTTTGTCTAATCCAATGGACTTCTGTTCTTCCCCTCCCCACCCCTTATTGTGTGTTAGCACCCACATATCAGAGAGAACATTCAGTCTTTGGTTTTTTGGGACTGGCTTATTTCACTTAGCATGATAGTCTCTAGTTCCATCCATTTACCAGCAAATGTCACAATTTCATTCTTCTTTATGACTGAGTAACATTTCATTGTGTGTATCTACCACATTTTCTTTATCCATTCATCTGTTCAAAGGCACCTAGTTTGGTTCCATAGCTTAGCTATTGTGAATTGAGCTACTACAGACATTAATTTGGCTGCATCATTGTAGTAAGCTGATTTTAAGTCCTTTGGGTATATGGTAAGGAGTGGAATAACTGGGTCAAATGGTGGTTCCATTCCAAATTTTCTGAGGAATCTCATACTGCTTTCCAGAGTGGTTAACACAAATGTGCAGTCCCACCAGCAATGTATAAATGTACATTTTTCCCACATCCTTGCCAACATTTATTGTTAAATATTCTTGATTATTGCCATTCTAACTGAAGTGAGATGGAATCTCAGTGTAGTTTTAATTTGCATTTCTCTAATTGCTAGAGATATTGAACATTTTTTCATATATTTTTTGGCCATTTGTATTTCTTCTGTGAAGTTTCTGTTCAGTTCCTTTGCCCATTCATGGTCTTTCCTTATTTGAGTCTATCAAAGAATCAGGCAAAGCACTTGATTCTTTCAGCCGTGTCCAGTCACCACTGACTTGAGCTGGTTCAGTGCAGGCCTCTCATAGGAGACTGCAGGTTGTGTTTTTTGTCACTAGATCTGATGGCCTGGGTCATGCTGGTTTGCTGTTGGAAAGTGGGTACAGTAGCAAGACACCTGACTGCAGTGGTCAGTTACCACAGTTATCACAGGCTGTTTATATTTTCCTAGTTAGGATGAAACGTTGTGGAGCACTTTGCCCGGCTGTGAATGTCTGGCTCATTCTGTGCGACTACAATTCAGATCCCCGCAGAAAGGCTGGCATAGGTGAATCTGCTCTTGCAAATTATCTTGGAACAGGCGACGTGGTGTGGCCAGGGCAGCTTCAGATGCAAAACAATCTTTCCCAGGTAACAAAAGTAACACATCAGGGAAAGAACAGGGTGGCATTTCCAGTGTCATTGTCCCTATCAAAGAGGGACAGCCCTGAGACACCATAAAATGATTCTTTCATCCAGGAGAAACCAGGAAGTCTTCTGCTCACCCTGCTGGCTCCTTCTACCCTGGAGCCCAGTTCCACCATTTTCATACCTGGGGCCCATGAAAAGTAATGGGTAATTATGGTGTATAATTAGGGTGCCCAGTGATTTGTCATTCAAACCAGGACATTTTTGAAAGAGAAAGAGGGCACTACTCAAAACTACAATGGGGCAACAAGCTTAAAATTAAGACTGTCTGGGGAAAACTGGGATGTATAATCACTCTATGTAAAACAGAACCTTCAGCTAAAACAACTGAGACTGACCAACACTTACCAAAATTATCTGTATCTTCAAGAAAGTCAACAGCAATCCTTAGTGAGGTTTGCGGGGGTGGGAATAGATCATCTTATCACTGAGTTAACATGCACAAGCATAGAAACATCTGGGCATGTGGAAGGGAACCCAAAAAAAAAAAAAAAAAAAAAAGCAGAAAAAGGCAAAAGCAGCCCAATATACAAGAAATAAGGTCCCTCTTTCAGTCAAGAAAGAGAACACAAACCCGATCTGCCCACAAACCAGCCGAATGGGATACATTCCTGAGAAGGGGCTGCTATAGCATAAATCCATTAGTCCTTCAAAGCCTAAACACTTTCTTCTCACCCAACAAATCCAATTTTAAATACTCTGTTTAATAATTTCTGTCAAACATCTAGACACTTCCCATTTCCTCTTAAAAGACACTAAGCCATATAGGAGGTACCAACTGGTGTCCTGATTGGGACACTGATCAGGGAGGATGTACTGTCTGGTGTGACCTTTATATTTGATTGGAACCACCATCTACCTGTGCTGTGCCCAGGTGGTCCAGAGTTGCAAAATCCTTGACACAAAGTCATGCCCCAGAATTAATTTTTCCTATCCTACCAAGGAGGAAATGGAGCCTCTGTGAAGAGCAGGGGTTCTGTTTAAATGTCTGGCTTGGTTCAGCCAGAGGTGCCATTACTCATGCTGTAACTATGGCCCTTCTCTCTCAACTTTAACGGGATAGTCAACATGCCATGATTTGAGTGTCCATCCCAGGTTCATATCATTTCACACAGGGAAAGGCATTTAATGGTAGAATTCTTTTCAAACTTGAAAAGTAAAAGGAGGAGTGAAGTCTTCCAGGTATCCACACTGGAGATAATGGCCTGGAAGAAACCCATAGGGAAGACTGAGATCATTCCATAAATCTCTTATGGCCAAAGCCAGAAGGACCTATGAGTAAAACTTCCCACCCCAGAGCATCTGATGAGTGCTTAGGTTAGCACCTGCCAAAGAGCGCTCGGCACATACACTGCTGCTAACCCTGTGAGAACATGTAAAAACTAATGATAGAAAACAGATCAAGACATCAGCATTCCAGAAACTAGGCAAGATGGAGTCCACAGGTTAACCAAATAGTTCTTTCAGGGAAGCCTCTTCTAGAAGGTTTCAGTGAATACCTTTAGAAGAAATAATACAATAACACAGTTTTATAACCCTCATGAAATAATGATAGAACCATGATCATCAATGGCTGCTAACACCATATAAGAGAGAGGGACAACTGGACACCCAGGGCTTCCCATCCCATCAATTCACAGAATCCTGTGCAGCCGTCTTGAGAAAAACTGAGCCTAAATATGATCACACCTCTGAATCTAACTGTTAGTTTCCAGGATATTCAGGGGCAGAGAAATCTATAACGGCACCAGCAATAGGTGATTGGCAAAATCCAAATTGTAAGATGCTGTACAGGACAAATAACCCAGTTTCTTCAAGAAAGTGTCACAATAGGAAAGTGGGGAGAGTCCTATTGATTAAAACAGATTCTTAAACAGGCACATCAAAATAGCAAGATATTGCAATATATGGATGGTTTTAAGATTCTGATTTGAATAAACTAAGAAAATGCAGAAAATAAGAAAATTTGAACATTGCACTGATTGAATATTTGATAAAATGAAGATTTTTCTTATTCTTTAGGTGGGATAATGGCATTGTGTTTATGCTTTTGTTGCTTTTTTTTTTTTTTTTTTTTTTAGTTTTCATGTAAACAACAGAATGATTTAAAGAAAACAGAAAAGAATATAATGTAGGTAAAGATTTCTTGGTGAAGTCAGAGAGAGCACAAGCCATTAAAAAACAAATAACAGTCGGGCACAGTGGTGTATGCCTGCAATCCCAGCGGCTCTGGAGGCTGAGGCAGGAGGATCACCAGTTCAAAGCCAGCCTCAGCAAAAACGAGGCGCTAAGCAACTCAGTGAGACCCTGTCTCTAAATAAAATACAAAATAGGGCTTGGGATGTGGCTTAGTGGACAAGTGCCCCTGAGTTCAATCCCTGGTACCAAAAACAAACAAACAAACTAGACTTCATCAAAATTTCAAATTACTGTTTCTTAAAAGATAGGCTGGGGATATAGTTCAGTTGGTAGAGTGCTCGCCTTGCAAGCACAAGGCCCTGGGTTTAATCCCAGCACCACAAAAAAAAAAAAAAAAAAAAAAAAAGACAGTCAAAAAAATAGCAAATTGAAAGAAAATATGGGCAAACCTATTTCAGACTATGTATCCTATATAATCTGTCTATACCAGTATCTCTATATTGAACATCTATATCTTATATTCAGAATACATGAAGACCTCCAATAATTCAGTAAAAAAGTAATTAATAAAATGACAAACAGTCCAATTTTTTAAATGGGCAAAATACTCGAAGGCACTTTGCAAAAGAAGTTTAACAAGCACATAAAAAAGCTTTCACAGTTATTAGTCATGAGGGAGAGGCAAATCAAAATCATAGTGAGATGCCACTACACACACTAGAATGACTAAAAATAAAAAGATGAACATTACTAAGTTCTGGAGAGGCCTGTGCAACAACCAGAACTCTCACACACTGTTGGTGAGAGGTAAAATTGTACAACCACTATGGAAAACACCTTGCCATTTCCTTAAAAAGTTACATGTACCTATGAATCTTACTATGATCCTGCAACCCCATTCCCAGGTATTTGAGAGAAATGAAAATACATGTGCACAAAAAATCTGGTCCATAATGTTTACAGCAGTTTTATTCATAACAGTCAAAAGGGGCAAAAAGTGAACGTCCATCAATAAAAGAATGAATAAACCAGCTGGTATATCTACCTATAAAATATTATTTAAAAATGAAAAGGACCAAGTTATGACTGCAAGCAACGATGTGGATAAATTTCACCTATTTATTTATTTTTCCACTGTGCCCCTGGTTTCAGTGCCAGCAGCAGAGGCCAGCATTGGTTCAGGGCCACAGTTTGCTCTGGCATGGGACAACATGGATCAATTTTTAAAAATAATATCCTGTGTGAAAGAAGAGTAGCAAAAAAGAGTCTCATATGTGATTTCATGTCTAAGAAATTATAGAAGAAGAAGCAGTAGCAAAGGAATCAGATCCGGGCTTGCTTCCTAGTGCAGGACACTGAAAAAAGGACACAAAGGATGGAATGAGAAAAATATTGTGTGAATCAGCTTCTCATCACTGTAAGCAAAATACCCAACAAGAACAACTAAGAGGAGGGAAATTTATTTTGGTTCATGGTTTTGAAGGTTTAGTTCATGGTGCGCTGACTGCATTGCCCAAAGTGAGGCAGAACATCATGGCAGAAGGGCATGGTCCAAGAGCCCTGCTCTGTTCTCTGTTTTCCAGGAAGCAAAAAGAGAACAAGGGGAAAGAGGCACAGAGAATATGAACCCTTCCATGGCACACCCCAGGTGACCCACCACCTCTAACCACCCCAGTACTGCCTATAGTTTCCTTCCAGTATGTCTATTCAAAGTAGGATGAACTCATTAGGTTACAGCTCTCATAATCTAATCACTTCACTTCGGAATATTCTAGCATTAACACAGGAACTTTTAGGGGATACCACGTATCCAAACCACGATGAATATTATGTGACTTGATCCACAGTTATCTTAGTGACTTAATATGCTATTTAACTTTTGAGGGTCTGATTGCATGTAAAGCATATGTCTAAAATATTTTGAACTTTAAAGAATTTTTTACTATATAATTCTTTATGTATATGTGTATAGGTGAAATTATAAGACATCTGGGAACTTCTTCCAAATTATCCAGTGTTAAAGGTGAGTATATATAAAACGAATTTAGCCATGAGCTAAACCCAGGTGTGAGTCAGTACACATGGAGGTTCATTATACTTTTTAAAAATTATATATATTTTTTTAGTTGTAGATGGACACAATACCTTTATTTTACTTATTTATTTTTATGTGGTTCTCAGGATGGAACCCAGGGCCTCCCACATGCTAGGCGAGCGCTCCACCATTGAGCTCATAATACTTTTAATTCTCTTTTGTTTTTGTTTGAAGTTTTCCACCATAATGAACAGGAGAGAGTGTGGGAGGGACAGAGGAAAAGAGGGAGGAGGAACAAAGAGGGGTCAGAAGAGAGGGAAGGAGAGGAAGGAAGGAGGGGAGAGGAGGAGGCAGGACAGAGTCTAACAACAGCACCCACCACAAGAGGCCTCAGGACATCCCTGGACACGGCTCCGCTTGATCATCAATGTTCCTAACCATCACCCAAGTCATGGGAAAAGGTCAGGCTGTGTTGGATTTGGGTCTGTCTCCAATAGAGGTTGATTTATGTTCTACTTCTGGGCACACTTTTCAAACAAAATTTTTAAAAATCCGGGCAGCCACAGAGGCGGTGACTTTCAGTGATCCGGAACATTCTCTAGTTGTGGAACAGTGCTCAGCTTCAGGACTCCGCCCAAATGAAGTGTCAATGTGTTATCATCATGGAGTGTCTAGCCCTACTCTGGGGTGGCTCCTTGGCTGCAGCTCCTCCTCACTCACATGGGTTTGGGAGAGAGGCTTCTAGCCTGGGGCTACAGCAGCTTTGCCCAGGAGCCAGGCGGCGTCCACCCAGGTTGGACCACAGAGCTCTGTGGGGGACGCTAAGCTCAATTACACCCCTTGAAGATCTTACAAGATGAGCTACTTCTCTCCAGCAGCTATTTTTCCAAAAGGAAAGGGGATGAGAAAAAAAGGACTCCTTGTTTCCAATGGAAAACAGATCCTTCTTGGATGGGGTTGTTATTGTCCTCAAACCTGGATGCACTTAGCTCAGCCGTGTGGCCACCCTGGATCAAATGGGCCATTTCCAGGTCTGTTCCTGGCTCAAACTACTTCAATGCCACTCCATGGTGTTATTCAGGGACTGACCCTTGTGTCAGTAAGATGCTGTGCCAGATGAGAGGCCCAGCCAGGTCCGGATGGGGAAGTACCCAGCAAGAAGGAGGCAGGCTGTCCACCAGGGCAGGTGGGTGGGTAAGGGCCAGTGATGAAGCCTCAGAATTTGAAAGTTTCAGGGCCACGTATCAGCCCTACTAGTATTTACTTGATCCAAGCAGTCTATTTTTAAAGACTTCTTTATGACATGTTTCTGCTAAACCTCACCAGGTGCCCAGAGAAGAGGAAGACGGCGAGCTTCAAGAGGAGGAATAACATGTCTGTCCTCTTCACCAACGAGAGTGTCCAGAAATCAATTTAGTTGTTGAGTGAATGAAGAGCAGAACACATTACCACATTTCCATAGACCAAGGGTGCTTCTCCAACTTCAGTATTCATGAAATCTTCTTGGAATGAGCACAGATTTCTCCCCTACCACACTCCCATCCAAGATTCTGATCCCGCACATCTGGGGCCCTGGAATCAGCATTTTTACAAACCTTCCCAAGCACTGTAATCCTCTTGTCCTCAGTGAGTAGCTCACTTGGAGAAGCAATGTGTATCATTTTCGAAGTTCCCTTCCAACAGGTTCCCTCAAGGTCCCCCAGGTCCCTCATCTCCTGCTTCAGGGACACGTTTTTCACTAGTCTGTGGTTGGGACAAATGGGTTTGCTCTATTCTTTTTAATTCAAAGAGAAGCTGAGGAATCAGCAAGGTAGAAGCCTCTGGTATCCTTTGATATCATTTGTATTACAAAAGCAAAGTGCTATTAAAATCACAAAACCTTTTGGATAAAAAGCCTTTCCTAATAATCCATCCACTTTTCTTAATTATAGTTTTTCCTCCACAATCTTAGTACTGCCCTGGGGCTGGGGGGGTGGGTATCATCTGCTCATGTCACAGAGAAATACCCAATTCCAACATTAACTTTGCGCTAGTCATTGGCCAGCCTCACTACTTTCAAACATAGTTGGGGGTCTTCATTCTCTGGAATCTACAAAGTGACAGGAGTCCTCCCTGTCATTAGGAAGCTGTCCCTCTGGGACAAGCCTATGGCTCTGTGCTAGAGAGAACATTGAAGGCAGAGGGAGCTTCATTTCACAGGGCTCACCAACAGTGGTCAAAACAGGACATTTGGGATTCAAAGCTGATACAAACTTTTTTTGCTGTCAAGTACAAGAGATTCTAATCCCAGAGGGGAAATTATTATCCATAACAGACTGAATTTTCATTCATTCAATTCCTATCAGTACCCCAACACTCGGAAACAGCAGTTGGGAAATGGCTATTAAATTTTGAGCCAGTTTGTGGAGCAAAGTAAGGTAACACAGACTCCAAAGGTATTACACAACAGAGTACCCAGGCCTGGATACATTCCCAAGCCTTTTTATAGTTACCCAGAAATGACAAAGGGAATTATTTACTCCAGGAAGGTTTGCAAAATGGTGTGTCTGAGGGATCCAAGAAAGCATTTTTCTTAAGTCTTCCTCCCTCTCCCTACCCTGCCAGTAACCAAGTGACAACAGAATTATTGCTAGTCATCTATTTTTTAAATCATGTGATTTTCTTACAAAAGGCAAGGACAATTGCTCAGATTGCTGTTTCCAAAAAAAAGGCACATGATGGTTACATGAGATTCCATACAGCTGCTAAAGCTTCCAGCCAGCTCTATCGAGGGTTTTGAAAATTATATCTGTGCTTTTAATGGAATACCAATTATTTAAGACCAAAGTGGAGGGTGGGGGAGGATGAGAGGGAGGAAGAAAAAAAGAAGACAGACGTCAGAAGGAACTAGAAACTTTAAAAAAATATATTGATTTAAAACATAATCCGTAGAGTTCTAAGAACTTTTGAGATCTCAGAAGTGTTTAAAAGAATAAATGAAATATTCTATCCAGGGTATGTTTCATCACAACCTCGCAATTATTTTGTAACAGAATTTTTGGGAATTGCCTCCTGGTTGTTTTGTAGGTGTTTGGGTAGTTTGTTATCACAAAGCAGGAAAAACTGTCCTGCAAAGGGGGCAACTGCCTTCCTTACAAAATAATTTTTTTTTACTTTCAAAAAATATTTGAATTTTCAGATGTTTCAAAATAATATTTTTAAAAAATCAGAACATGGGCCAGGCCTGGTGGCACACACCTGCAATCCCAGAGGCTCAGGAGGCTAAGGCAGGAGGATTGTGAGTTCAAAGCCAGACCCTGAGCAACTTAGCGAGACCCTGTCTCAAAATGAAAAATAAAGGACTGTCAATGTGGTTCAATGGTTAAGTGTCCTGGGTTCAATCTATGGTACCAAAAAAAAAAAAAGAGAGAGAATATGGAAATTCACATATTTTATCTAATACCATTGGGTTGGGAGAAGTGCAGTGATACAACACTAATCAAAAACTACAAATGACAGTGGTTACGCCCTTCTAAGGTGAGACGTGTAAAAGCAAGTCAATATTCTAATTAAGGTGGCTGTTGTCTTTTTTTTTTTTTTTTTAAATAAACTCAGAGGATGTAACTGAGCTAGGAGCAGCGCAACTTAGCTGTTTCTATAGATCCACAAGCCTGTCTGAGATAGCAGATGAACTGCTTTCAGTGCACGGCATTCATACATGAATTATTGGTGGCAGTTTGGGGAGGTGGGAGCCAGATGAAAGGCTTTGTCCTTGAGCTCAGAGAAAAGGTGTATGAAGGATTTTGCAGCCTATGGAGGTGGCTGTAAAATCCTCCACTTTTCATTCGACTTTTCTTTGGGCTCGAGGACAAAGCCAAGGGTCTCTTATGCCATTTCATCACTGGTCATTCCCCTCCCTCGGTTTTGTACTTTCCCTGGTTGAAGAAAGTGGACTGCAGTTCCAGACTTGTCAACATACTTCAGGCTTCTTGGTCTGCTTTTAATTGGCTGGAATGTTGGCAGACGCTGTTTGGCTCACCAGAGGAATGCCTTTGGGGTCAAGTGCACAGGCAGTTGCTTTAAGCTCACTGGGAGCCTGGTGATGACCCAAAGTCAGGCCTGGCTCTGAACGTCCCGGTGGGATGCTGCCAGGCTGCATTGAGATCATTATGGTGTGGCCAGAGCGAAGCACAGCCATGTGCCTGTATTTGGAAAGGGGTCCTGCATTCATCCCGTTCACCTGTGTGAGTAGCTACTGGGGTAGGCTTGAAGGGTAGGGAAGGCTTTACAGGGGACCTTGATTGGTAAGGGAAAGAGGTAAAAGGCAGTCTTGATAAACAGACCCTCCAGCATGTGAAAAGGCTGGAAGCATGAGTGTGACCAATGCGTAAGGTGGAGGAGGTGAAGACGCACAGGAAGGCTGATACAGCCTTGAGTGATGTGTAGTCCATCTGAGTTGCTATATCAAAATACCACAGGTGGGGTGGCTTCTAAACAAGGTTAATTCATTTCTCATAGTTCTGAAGGCCAAGATCAAGACACCAGCAGATTCAGTACCTGGTAAGGGCTGTTTCCTGGTCAAAGATGGTGGCTTCTGTGTCCTTTGAGCCCTTGCTATGTGCTAGACACCATAATAGGACGTTAATTCAGGTCATTTAATTCTCACAGTTAACGCCAGTAAGCAGGTGTAGTTACACCATTTACAATGAGTCTCAAGAGCAGAACTGACATCCTTTTGTATATTCCAACTCTAAAACCTTCTCCCCCAGAGCCCTCTGTTGATGCTTACAGCTTTCAGCTCTTCCACCATGTACCCTTCCCAGTCACTCACATCTACCCACGGATTTCTCCCCCAAATTAAAGGCTCTGGCACCTGGAGACTCTCTCCACCCCAAATCCCACCGTCTCTTTAGTTGGCTTTGACGTCTACCTTGCACACAGCATCCAACTTCGAGTCCTGACCATCCCCCAACGCTTTCCACCCTAGGGCCCTGTACCTCACCACTTCTCAGTCACTACCACCCTGGCTGTGCCTCACCCTCCTGTTCTTTCATTCCCTTTCTCCCAGTTCTGTCATCAAATCACTGGAGATCTTGCCTTCATATGCCCAGTCTGTGCGTGCTGTTTTAATGATTAATCTGCTCAGCAAGAAAACCAGGTATGCCTGTATACACCTAAGTTTATTTCACATTTACCGATGCAAAAGATGTGTAGCCAACAACTTACAGATAATAGACATTCCTCTTCACAGTAAATTCTACTGGGCCCGCCGATTCTCACAGAATGCTTACATTGTTTTGTCTGTAGCCAACATACAGTGGCAATTTGGCCAGGATTTGACAGGTTTCACACCCAAACCCACCAACTCTTTTTTCAATAGATTTCTCAATAAACTGACTTAACTGTGTACACTACTTTTCACCCTCGTTCAAATTTTACTTGTGAGGGTGGAACTATTCGGCTTCTGAGTGTCAGCGGCACACCATGACAGTGTCCTCACCAGAGGTACAGCCGATGGGCTAACCTTAGCCACAGACCACAGTAAAATGTAGTATGATCATTAGGAAGTGTTGAGGATTTACTACCTTGGTTTTTGGATAAAACTGACTTCGTAGTGAGTTTAATTTGTTAATAGAGGTATTTAAAATCAGCTCACAAAATTCCCAAGTTTAACTGTTCTTGGGAGTTGAGCCACTGGCCACCAGCACCCAATGGTGTTTCCCTTAATATCAGCCTTTTCCTCTGCTTTCCTATCTTACAGATGGATAGCCCACAAAAGGCACATGGAGACAAGAGTCTACTCTGGACTGGGGTGAGGTTAAGGTCTAGTCAGGTAAAATGTCTCTAAATGTCTTAGGACAGGTCCATGGTGAGAACTTGAGAACAATTATCACAAGTTTGTACTGGGCATGTAACAGGTTCACAATTTAGTATTGGTAGTACTTCTAGTGTTTCCAAGAAAAGCCTATTAACTCTCCTGGAATATGGGTCCGGCAAACTGTCTACCTTGCTTAAGAGACAGAGAACAGCAAATGGAAATGCAGAAAAACACTGAAAATGACCCAAGCATCCCCCCCAGGGGGTGCAGGTCCAGGGACAGGAAACAATGTGTTCTTCTGTCCCCAGCAGCAGGTCTCAAAAGGAAAAGAAGGGCACCTGGGGTGAGACACTATCTCACCTACTGCACTGTCCCCAACCTCCACTCCAGTATGACCCTCACCACAGAGGGGTATGCGAAACCCACCACTTGTCCTGTTCTGCAGAATGGTGGCGAGTTCTACAGCTGCAGTCGGGCCCACTGACTTCCATGCAAGAACTCAGCTTGCAGTTCACACAGGTAAAGGTAGAGAAGCAGCCTGGGACAGGCTAAGGACAGGTCTGGGATGGGCCAGGGAGGGCCCTTGGGTTCACACTGCCTTGAAGAGAACAGCAGAGTCTAGATGGTGGGTGGTGGAAAGAGCAGTTCCTCAGGCAAACCTGACCTAGGCCAAAATGTTTAAGGTGATGGATACATTAATTACCCTGGATTTGACCATTACACAATGCTCTGTAATCTTCTATGTATTAAACATCACAATGCACCCCATAAATTATGTACAATGATGTCAATATAAGAATGTAAAAAACAAAAACGAGAAAAAAAGAAGGGAAAGAAAATGAACCAAACAGCTCTCCCACTTACCTACAGGGAGATGCCGACTATCTAGGAGCCCGAGCCCCACCAAGGAAACAAATCCCCAAGACCTACTATTACCTAAGCTGACACCAACTCACATGAGCAGTTTTTCTCCCCGACACAGGAAGCCACTCACAGACATTACCTCACCCTCTAATCCTCACATCAAACCTGTAAGGCAGGTAGCAGAAAGTATCCTCAACTTACCTATCTGTGGGGAAGACACTGCCCAAGCATTGAGAAGTTTCCTACTTTACAAACACCCTATGGGCATCTCTGGCTTATTCTGGAATCAAGCACCGAAGTGCAAAGGGAATTCTCCTTTACCCAATTCATCGGGGAGAAAAATATGGTTTTAAATGGCCACCCAGCAGCCTTAGTCTAAGCACCTAGTCACCTCACTTGGGCAGCAATCTTGGTAGTCACAACACCCAGAATGGTTGTAGAAACTCCAAGAATCCAACATAGCACCTATGCTACCATCTGCAACTTTTTAAGTTTTGTGTGAATTCTAAGTTTCTGATGTAGGGACTGAAGCTCATGGAAGAGTGTGAAGAATGACCAGCAAGCTGTCACAAAGTTGCCCTTCTTTTCCTGAAGGATGTAAATCTTCCAGTGCAAGCAAGGCTTCTACTTTTGGGACTTGTGAACATGCAAAGGTACTAATGGCCAGAAAGTTCCTTCCGTCTCAAAGTTCATGGGGAATATCTGGGAGAAGGAGAGTGTGTTCTGCCATTAATCAAGCTAAGAAAAACTGGCCTAAATCCAGGGAATCTCTTTTTTGCCCTTCCTCCTCTAACAGGTGAATGTCTTTCCAGAATGGAGTCTCCCCCTCTCAGTCATATTGCCAAAGCCTGAAACCTGAATCAAAAGAAAAACGAGAGTTCTTACCTTCTAGATGCCTGACACCCTGTAGCTTCCTTCGGTCTGTGGATCCTTAGGCCTTTATCTCTCACCTTGGTGGGTTCCACCTCACATTTGGTTTTCAGATGCACTGCCCACTACCACCCAGGACCACCTGCCTCCCTTCTTCCTTCATCCCAGCATATACCTACTTCCTTTTCCACCCCACCCACATCTCACTCTATTTTCCAGTTACTTAACTCATGAAGTCCCAAATCTTCAATTTCTGTGAACAGTACAATGAAACTGACACAGGTGAATTAAAGTAGGCTTGAAATCATAATGTAGAGCTTATTGCATAATTTGTTAGCATTAATATTACTACTAATACTAATGATATTTACATTGATATTCTCACTATTCACCTGTTTTTTTCTCAGAATATCTCTAAAATCACCAATGTTTTCCAAAGTTACCATAAGTGGTATATTTGTTGCTCAATTTAAAGTTCTATAGATGTTCCATAAATGGGCAATGGGACATAATGGGTTAAACTTGAGAACACCTCTGAGTCCACATGTTATTGCCAGAGTAATTTTTACATCAAAATAATAAAACAATAAATTATAATAAGGAAAACTACCAAAAATACACCCTCATTTTAGAGGCCACAGCCCAGTCGCAGGCTCACATGCCCTAATAAGCACTTTCAAATGATATGAAGTTCAATGTGTATATATGACAGCGTCTACTTCAGAGACTGCCACTTAGTACAGCTCTTGGTTCAGCCCTCCACCTACCCAACCTAACCTAACCACACCAACCACTGTAAGGTTAAATAGCTTGATTATTATTACAGTTCATCTCAATCGTGGAGAAACAGCCAAGGCAAAGTCCTCAGGGTGGCTGGTTCATGGTTCAAGAAACAATTCTAGGTGCCCATCTTGATCTACTGATCATCACTGGTCACAGCAGGGGCCTAGATATTGTCCAAGGAAGGAAGTCTCTTCCCTTAAAAAGCTAAGCAACAAGCTCCTCCCATGGGATAGATCAAGATTTTCCTGCTTGTGTTGTTGCCAAAGTAATTTAAATGTGGGGACTGGTCTCAAGAAATGACACCTGATGCATGATTCTGTGTGACTACACAGGTTATGAAAGGTGTCAGCCAGCTGGAGGTCTGTCTTTCTGCATTTGGACTTGGTCAACAGTTTTCACACTTATCTGTGCATGAGCCTCAGAATCTGGGAATAGATACTTTTATCTGTTCTATATAGTGGGCTCCTGAGCCATGCTTTTTAAAGACAGGTTCCACTTCAGGAGAGGAAAAGCAACTCTGCAAGCTCACTGACCTTCTGGAATCTCAACAGATAAATATTAGAAAGAATTATTTCCTTGTTATTCTAATTCATTCACTCACCTACCTACTAGAATCAGAAGCAAGCAGAGACTGGGCTTATTGCTTGTTTTAAAGTGCATTTGGGCCTTGTTAATGAATCCTAGTTCATCCTCAAGCAATTTCTGAAAAGAGCACACATGGAAACTTTGGACCTTGCTCCTCCTCCAGCAAAGTGTATAGTAGTGACAACAGCACATCTGGCCCTGGAAGACCATCATCTCCTCCACACCACTAGTGTCCGTCTGTGGCCTCCTAGCCAGGACCCTTCTAACTGCCTTCACTGTGCTTTCACCTCCAGGACCATGTGTTGTGACGTGAGATTTTAATACACCTCATAATTACTGGAGCAGAAGCAGTTTCAGATATCCCAAAGTGCTCCAGAATTGCTTGTTATCAGAGATTTCTCTTATTCGCCTCAAGGGGCATGGCTTGGTTCTAGAGGGAATGTTCCCCTTTCCTCCAAAGGAAATATCAGATTTGAATAAACCATATAAACAAGGTTTAACTCACATACTTGACAGCCAAACAAAAATTTCTAATAAAGAGATTATTTTGAACAATTAAAGAAAGACACCAAACCATTTAAAGATAATTTATGTACATTTATGGCTTTATACAATTATAGCAAAGATTGTTCTTGTGTCTGTAAGTACATCAGCATCATCAGGCACTTCTCAGAGGGTATCAGAACAGGGACATGGAATCTGCACTGTTACTAAACTGGTGTGGAAATGTGGGAGGGTGTGACTATCCTGAAGGGACTTACACGGCCACCCCGGTCACAGTGCCAGGCTGGGCCTCACCTCAAGGAGGGGCCAACTGTAATCGTTATGCAGCTATTTGTTTGCATAAACCACACTGTACTTTTAGAGTGATTACTCCCAAACTAAAACCACAAGAGAAACTTCTAATTTAAAATCAGTTATAAATTAGGAACTCTTAACTAGAAGAATTTTAAGTTTTGGGGCGGGAGCTTGAGGGAATATTGGTAACATATATTGAGCAGTTAACAAGTCCAAATTGTACACCTTTGGAGAACTGTTTCCATTTTAAGTGTCCTTATCCCTTTCTTGGCATGTTTCATTGATTTACTGCTAACTGAGATACAACATTTGCTAATTAACCTAGACTGTCAGTTTGTCAAAGCAGAACTTTCATGTAATGCATCTATTACCTAAATATAGTCCATACATCTATATTACGGAAACAATACATCTTTATATTTAAAATATCTGAATAGCTCTATAATACAATATGCTTTTAATAACAGTACAAACCGGAGGAAATAAATCAAACAAGGCTGCATAGGTGATATCATTTGCACATTTCACAAAGCAATCATGTACAATAATATACTAATTATTCCAGAAAGTCAGTATTCTTACAGAAAAAGAACTCCTGGAGGCCACATGATGTTTACTTTCCAAACAGACAAGATGCTTTTCCCTGGACTTCCTGGTACCCCCAGAGTTGTCCAGGACTCATGTTAGGACTTCAAAACAAAGAAAAATGGGGCATGGGGGGTGGGGGACAAACTCAGGAGGAAAAAAGTCACTCTATGAAGCAGTAGGAGTTTAACAGTGATTTCAGCTGTAGTTGCCGCTGCAATGAATGACCAAGAACACCGAGGCTCCCTCTGTAATGAGGAAGCAATGGTATGAGAGGGAGGAAAGTGAGGACACAGGAACAGAAATGAGTTCTCTGACACCAACAAGTTCTATTATGTATGCAGAAGTCTCTGCTTGGGGGAACTAAGCTTTCTAAAACAAGCCATGTTTTGGAGTGCCCAAACAAAATGGTTAGAGACGTGACTGCTCAGGGTGTTGGGAATAGTAAAAATCACAGTGGAAAGCTTGCAGCAGAGCTGGCCTACTGCTGGATATCGATCAGGAACACACGTGTTCCTGTTAAATGTGCAGGAAAGACGAAGCCAATGGAGATGCAATTAACATACTAGAAAAAGCAAGTGTGGTCTAGGCTGTGTACACAGAAACCAGAGCCTTCTCCAAGAAGGCAGGAGGAACACTGCTGCGCACCTGTCCCTTTCTGGGATGATTTCAGGTATTCCACATGATTTGGAAATACAGACTGAATGGGAGGCCAAGCCAATTAACCTGGTCTATCAGATTCAGGTAATTGGGAAGTATTAAAACATAATGTTCACAGTTATAGTTTAGGTTGCTAAAGGCTGAAGAAATTGTTAGATTCTTTACTTAAATGAAGGCTTTTAAAATAAATTGAAATGTACAGCTTACAGATGGTTTTTCAATTAATTTGCCCAATTTTTAAACAAGTTTTACTCCATCTGGTTGTCATCTGCACTTACCACACAAAAAGCATTCTAAAAATCGCCAAAGTCCCATTTTTAAAACTTCCTCCTTCAACTTTGCAGGACAGAAGGGAAAGGGACAGAGTGAGGACTGACATGATTCCTCAAGGCAGAGCTACAAAACCAACCATCTGGACCGAAATCAGAGCAGAGTTATGAGGACCACTTTTGCTGAAGCACAGCTCAAAAAGGTTAAGCTAAGAGAAATCCCCCTTTTGACAAAGGAGCATTACTTTAGATGTAGGTGCCCCTTTCTGATTTCCAAACATTATGAGGCCTCCCCGGAGTAACTGCAACGATGCCACACACAGCATCGATCAGAAGACTGGACACTATGTGGCACACATAGTTCACAGGGTAAGAGAAGGCGAAATTTCTTTAAAATACATACATAAAAACATATTAAGTTCTTCTAAATACGAAACACAAAGTGTCCATAACTATACATCACTTTCCTGCCTGAACAGGGCCAGAAACGTTGAGTATGCAGATACTAATTACAATGATTTAAGATTAGTCAGAAACATCACCAAGTAGCATCCCAAGTGTACAAACCAGTTAAGCACATATAAAATTAGTACTAATCCAGTTAGAAATACAAAATGAAAATCATTTGAATGTTGCCCCCAAATACCTGTGATTCCACAAATTTACAAGCAGACAATGTAACAAAGTAGACTCTAGTTTTAAGAAAACATTACAGTTCAATATCTATTCCAAAAATGATCTCAAGTTGCAACAATAACATCAAAAATCATTTATGTGGAAATTAGAACCATTTTAAGTGTTTGTACAAATTTGCAAATAACAAAATAAACAAACAAAAAAAAAAATAGAAAAGACCTGTACAAGGCTGGCATTTAATCTATTTCCCCCCCCAAAGTTTGACAAGTCCATTAATTCAGCAGATTGATAACAGGCTACTTGGTTCTCATGTTAATCCTGTGGCATGTGAACAGGTCCAAAGCTGTTCAGTGGAGGTGCAGGATGGAGATCTTAGTTCTTTGTGATCACTTCAGCAGAACACAGGTGGTACAAACAAGTTTAACTTATCAAGACATGAGACCATCACAGTATTAGAAAAAGAGTATAAACTTTCCTTGGACCAAATGGATATTCAAAAAAAAAAAAAAAAAAGCCCAAAACAGAAAACAACAACAACAAACCAAAAACACACAAATACAATTCTGTATCTACTGCTTATATACAAAACTTGAAAGCACACCAGGATCCGAAAGTCTTTTCTGCAATTATATGGTGTAGTGAGTTTGGCACTTCATTGTAATGAAATTTCCAATGGCACAGTCCTTATCTACAGCAGCACATAACCTGCAAACACTGGGCAAACATCCTGTACAGGAAAAGTATCTTTGCTGCCAAGTCTGACGAAAGGAAAAAAGGATTTTTTTTTTTTTTAAATCAAGAAAACTAAAGGAGGGGTGAAGGACATCTTTGGACTGCTTCTCTCAGTTCCTGCTGTCGGACAATCTGAAGTATATTTCGTAACTGTAGCCTAGGGGGGAAACACAAACACGCACACATATACATACACAGGGAAAACAGAGCCAAATTAAAATCAATTCAACTTAACAAACTAGAGCGATACACATACTTGGGGTGAGGAGAAGGGGAAGCTAGTGCCTTCTCAAAACAGCTCTAAAAAATCATTCACTGGAAAAAATTCCACTTAAAAGAAAAACCCTTCAGCATTTGATTTGTATCAAACGTACTCATTTATTGAAGAGCTACTAAAAAGATGAAGCCATCTAACTGTCAAAAGAAAACCTTTAAAGCAGTTAAAAAATGCTTCCCTGCATTTAAGCTCAAAAGGCAAATTGATAAGCTGCAAAAAAAAAGGGTGGAAAATGGATAAAAGATGCTTGCTGTAAGGGGTGGTCAGTCGACATCAAGAAAGTCCTGACCACGGAGACGCATGGCAAATGACCGTGTTCCTTTTTTTTTTTTAAAGTTCTACTCTTCAAGAGGCCTTTTGATATCGGGGTGAACTTACCTGCTCACTAACTCAGCCTGACACCCAACTGTGTGTTGTTGTGTTGACACTGTGTGGGAAGCTTTGGTTGGGCAACACATTGTCAAAGTTAAAATCCAAGGTATCTCCATCCATGAGGTCATTCCGAATGATGGACTCCATGTCACAGTCCAAGCGCTCAATAAACATGCCGTCCAAGTCACTGGGGAGCTTCTCCTGGTGGAGAACACCCATCCTGCCATAGCCATTGCAGCTGCTCACTGACGAGTAGCCACCCAGGGCACTCATCTGCATGGGATGGGGCAGAGGCACTTGTACAGGTGTCTTCACTGGGTTCAGGCGGCTCATACCCGAGGTGTGAGGCATGGTGTTCACGGTGTGGGGCAGAGTACGCCCATTGACTGCAGATGTTTGCTGGGCATGTCCAGGGTGGGTATGGGAGCTGGGATTCATCATTTTGTTATGAGATGCCTGGTTGCCATAGGCTGGCATGACCGAATTAGGGCCCAACATCACATTCTGGCCCAGGACCCGGCTGTTGGGTTGTGCCACCCCAGGATCAACTGGTGACATAATGTCATTATGGGGAGGAGAATCAGAAGTAAGTAACTCCTTCAAGAGTCCCTGTGCACAGTTAAACTGATTCAATCCTCCATAACTTGATTTGTTGTCCTGCAGTGTTTGCATAGGCATCTGGGACAAAGGGCTCATGCTGGACTGGCCGTATGTGTATTTTTGGTAGTTTGGGCTGGGTGAGTTCAGACTGGTGCTTGGTGGTGCAAATGAGTAGCATGGTGTCTGCTGCATCATGCTGCCAGGTGACGACTGGGTTGAAACAGTTAATGACGTTGGGGATGAGAGAAGGTTGAGATTATCCAAAAGGTTTTCCATGTTTTCAGGATTGCTTATCTCAGACAGACTGGGCAGAGTAGAAGCCATCTTTGAGGCAGATGGCGGGTACACCAGCGAATGCACATCCCCATCTCCCAGATCATCTTGTTCCGTCATGATGGGAGAAAGTCTCCCGCTAATAGTACTAGCATTTGAGCTAGTTCGAGGGCGAAAGGTACTCCAGTTATCAAAGTCGTCATTGCTGTGGGAGCCAGGGCTCGCAGGCCATTTAGAAAACTGAGATCCAGGGCTGTCGCCAGCACCCTCCTGGCCAGACTGGAGGGATGCTTTTTTCTTGGCAGCTCGGCCTCGGCTCTTAGCAAATTTACTGTTGTTGTCCATGGATGCAGCTCTTCTCCTGGGGGATTTTCCACTCTTGCCTCCTTCTGGATTGAGCATCCACCAAGAACTTTTTCCAGTTCCTTCGTTCTGCACACGTATGAACTTGCTGTGTAGGGACAGATTATGGCGAATTGAATTCTGTAAAGCAAAAACATGATGTCAGAAGTATAATACTTCTCCATTTGGAAAGTTAACTATTCCACATGTCTTACGTGGAAGACAGGTAAAATTTTAAAAGGATTTATGGTACAGACTGAATCTGAAGTCATAATAGTTCTAAACCCAATACAAAAGATCTCAAGCTGGTTTAGGAAAAATAGCATCTATATCTTTAAATTAAAGGCATGAGTAAATACACCTTTTTATAAGCTACATTTTATGGGAAAAATTACAGGAACTGGTTTTAAAACCACTAAAGTTTTGTGCACTATAATGCTATGCAAACAGTAGTAGATATCAAAGAACCATCAAAACACCTTTCCATTCTACTAAAACTGCTAGTTCTCTTAAGAGGAAACAGGCCATTCACACAGAGTGAGAAGTTTTATTTCACTGGGCCCACATTATTATGGGGGTGGGGAGATGAAACTAGATATATTCCCAGTCAAGAACTAAAAGTCTGAAAACTTTACACCTTGGAAGTTCTTTAGCCTTAAGTGAATATCAGTAAACAGTCCATCTTTTTGTGTTTGAGAAAGTTACTGACCAAGAAAGGAAAAATTTCCATTCAAGTAGTACCCCTCTAACCTAATAACCAATAGTACACTAACTAACTGCATGACCATGCGTCAGGGTCTATATTCTGTCCAGAAAGGTAACTGGAGAGGGTAAACAGGCGAGGAAGAACACAATTCTAAGTTGCGCTCCTCCACTCCTATTCAGTAGGATATGGGTAGAGCTTAGAAGTATATTATATATACAAATCCACACCTGAAAATATATGGGGAAAGAGGACCACAGGCTCTTAGGCTTCAGTTGCAGACAAGGAAGCCCCAATCGATTGTCCTATTCAACACGTGGCCAGACCCTGACATTTAGGAGAGCCTGTGGGACACAACTAGAGCTTATCTTACAGTTTCTGACACAGCACAGTTCAGGTCAACTCCCTGTCTGCTCAATCAGCAGCCTCAGGAGCCTGATCTTGAGTGTGGGAGCAGGATCCTGGGTACATTAAACCCCTGAGTTCCTTGGCCTCCTGCTCTCCCAAATGGGTGCAAGGTTCAGTTGACTGAGCACCCTACTTCCCTACAGTCCCTCTCCTGGACCACAAAAGGCTCTGCCTGGATTTGTGGTCACCCAGAGAAGTAGGTACACTGCCCATATCCTCTTGTTACTGTCATGGGACAAAGATGTCCAAGTACCAACCACTGCACCAGAGCAGATCCTCTGCACAGCAGGACAATGCTGGGTTCACACACAACTCTAGTCTTTTCTCACTGAAAGGAGGTAGGAAACAGAAAAGGAGGGGTGGGAAACCATACCTTTTTAAAGGATATAGAAAAAGTCAGAAGGAGACCCAACAGAGTTGAGAAAGTCACATTTCAAAATGCCTTCTGTACTATATTCTGTCCAAGAATTGCAGCACAGCAGCTATGTGACAAAGTCTTCTGCCAGGGTGCCCAGGGGCACAGGTCAAATACAGGTGAACAAAAGCTTTCCTGGCTTGGATGTTAGGCAGGTGCATGGGCACACAGCGGTGACAGTCTCCTGTCCAAGACTTCCCCATCCCACCTATGATCTATCCCCAACTCAAAGACATACCACGAGGAAGACGCAGAGGCTATGCAAGATTCTCCAAAGGGGCTGAGGACTGTATTTCTCTTGTGTTCAATTTCATTCCCATAAGATTCCCAAAATCTCACAGAAAGGTCACACCTGTGCACACATTCTCTCTCTCTCTCTCTCTCTCACACACACACACACACATACACATATACACACACAGAGTTACAGCCTCATCTGCTGTGCCCACCAAACTCAAGTTCTCGATTCTTCCTTAAAAGCAGCAGCCTGCCTGAAGGAGCACTGGAATGCAGCCAAGTACTACGACCCTACACCCCACAACGCCGTCTACACACGGGGAGTCTGGGCATTTGCACAACATTCCATCATGACAGTTTTGTTCTCTGAACACAATAGACACACAGATAAGCTCAGATGAAACCTCTGGAAGAGAGGAAGCTTGACTCCTGTCCCTGTCACATTTAGTTAATGATAAAGGAGGAGAAAGATCTTCCCAGATAGTAGCTTCCTGGTTGTCTACACTGACCTGGGGAGGGTGGAGTGTAGCTGTACAACACCCAAGATGATTCTATCAGACCACTTGAAAGTGCAGTTGAGGGGCACTGTTAACAAGACCGCAGAAGACATCGTAATGAAATCTTCAAAAAAGTTCAAGAAGGTTTACAATGCAGATGGGACATACACTAATTCAGTACTCCAGCTGTTTTTTTTTTAAAGTCATAGCAATCTCTTACTTATCAAAACATCACACTGCATATTTTGCTAAGAGGACATTTCAGGTCACTCTTTGAGTAACAGAGCTGTCTACTAACTCTGCCAACAATTAAAAAAAATTTTTTTTTCCGAACAGGAAAAGGTTTGCTGTGCAGGATTTGTTACATAAATTCCTGTTTTTCACACAGCCAGCAGGACATTAAAGAAGCTATGATTTCTAAGGGGTGGAGTTTGGAAAGATGAATCTTGTAAAAATATGTGCTGCCATTACTGATGTTGTACCCGTACTTCTATGCTGGACAAGAGTGTTGTTCATACAGGGGGCTGTGGCAGAACCGCCTGCAACTGCTGGAACTCTGAGACACTTTGCTCTTGAACTCCCAACACCTCTCATCTGAGGAAAAAGGCAGTAGGTGAAGTCCAAGACTCATGCAATACCAATCACCCAAATCCTGTGTTTCTGCATCATGTTATCAGAGAAAAAGTCAATACTCAATAAGTGTGTGCTGACTGACATCCCAAAAACATTACAGAGCAGTGTGATGCCTTGCACACTACATACCTCTTGTGTGTCATTCATGTAGCAATTAGTGCCAATCCATATTGGAACTTATTTCATTCTAGATGTAGAAAAGGACACAAGAAGGGTTTGACACAGAGTCTGCCCTCTGCGTGTTTTATGATCTCAGAAGAGATCAAATCCACATAAACAGCCACCTGAAAAAACTAAATGACACACATAGGAATGTCCAGGATCACTGACCTTTTTCCTCAAAGCTATTACCCTCACCCATGGCTTCTGTCTCAGCCCAACTGTCCCTTTCTTCTGAAAGCATTTCATGATAATCCCACCCATCCGGCAGCTCTGTAACATGGGACATCTTGCTTAGCCTCCAGTTTATGCCTCTGCTACATCTGGTCCGGGGCATCAGGCTCTCTCTGCAGTGGGAGCTGTTCACGTGAACACAGGAGCCTTGTCTGTCTTCTGGTACCCTGTATCCTTGCATCACCACGTAAGCACTCAGCATCTGTTGAGTGGATTCGCAGCTCCTGTATCGACAAGGCTTTGAGAAGATTAAATAAGGTAATAGGAGTAAAATGCTTGACTTGATCAAAATCAGTGATATTCTCACTACCAGGATAAAGCTATCTATAGAATAATATCTGTTACAGACTTATCTATATTATAAATGTTAGTCTCATGTCCTTATAATCACACCTTCCACTTTTCCCACTAACATCCACTTTTAGATGTTAATTACTTGAAAAATTGGTTTTTGGGGAAAGTTACGGTATTTTCTTTACACACCAGGTACTGTCTCAGAGGTAAATTCAATTATTATTGTCAGTCTGTCAGTGGATTTGCTGACCACTGGCACCAGAATCCTCAAGTATTCTTAAGACACTGCTGCTGGGCCTCACTGCTTGCCAAGGCTCTGGACACGAGCAGCGTGTGTGGAAAAGGAGCAGCAGGTATCAGAGAGGTGTGCTTTTCACGATCTCCATCAGACTCAACGTGCAGGTTGCTCTGACTGAATTCCACTGTGCTGTTCTGAAAAAGCGAGGCACTAAGGGGGACCGCTAGAGACTCCCTGAGGACACAGCACACGGTCATCTTACACATGCCCTGCCCAACGTGCTCACAACCGTAGTCTAAAGCCAGCATTGAAGTGCAGGAGGCAATCTTTACAACTTTTATTAACTTTGATTTCTTGGTATTTATTTATTTTTGTAGTACTAGCTATTGAACCCAGGACTTGCCTGTGCCAGGCAAATGCTCTACCACTAAGCTACATCCCAGCCCTCATTTAAAAAACTTTAACTCATTCATTCTTCTAAAATTAATATTCAATAACGTGTTATATAATGTAGAAAATATTTGAATTATATAAATAAATCTGTGGCAAAAGGGTATGTGGCTTGCTTTTTTTTTTTTAAACCATTTAGAGATTACTAGTCTATTACAGTAGACTTCTAGGAGCCCGAGGTTCCAATGAAGACCAAGAGAGCAGAATCACCTTTGAGTCGAGTCAAGAATACTCTTTGGGGCTGGGGTTGTGGCTCAGTGGTAGAGTGCTTGCCTGGCATGTGTGAGGCACTGGGTTCGATCCTCAGCACCACATATAAATAAAATGAATAAAATAAAGGTCTAGCAACATCTTAAAAAAATACTCTCTGTACCTCTGATCATCCCCAACCCACTTCCAAGGCCAGGTCTGAAGAAATGGCCTGGTCTTGCCCTCTATTTGTGGCTCTCTGCCCCTGCCTCTGAGAGCTGACCTGAGCCTGATCTTCCTGGCCACCTCTCTTCACCCTGGGCTTCTCTGATCACAGGTTCCCTGAGTCTTTCCCTTTCACCAAAGATACTACCTCAGATGCCTGTGTGGAGACTACCACCGGTCAGCCAGGGTATGCCCACTGCTGCTGTATTCCACTTTTCAACTTGGTAATTTTAAGAGTACTCTGGTTTTTGTGTTCAACCAAAAATATGACAAAACCATCATCTTAAGCTGAACACATCCTGCTTATTACACTCTGGCTTTCAAGCTTTATGTGTAGCACAACATATGTTCTACTTTACAATTTACTGCTGTCAATTCATCTCATTTCATCTTTGGTGAAAAAAACCCTATGAGGCAGGTCTTATTTACCCACGTTAGTAATGGGGAAACCGAGGCACAAATTTGTGTGACTCTACCTGCAACACTGTTGCTGGCCGACAAAATTACCTCTTGGGATTCACCATTATTATGAAGAATCAAAAGAAGCCACTTCAGACTGAAGTTACATGTGTGCCCTTTTAGGGAGTTTATTAGTTTATGAAACTCATTTTCTGTCTTAAAGGATGATAAATTTATGCAACAAGATTTGCTTTTATTCCAATGGGCTCCTCTTTATGGCAGGAAGCCACAGCAGTTCAAATGTGAATATCAGACAGGCACATCATCCGAGGAAGAGACTGTAAAGAGGCTTTAGGGACTCACAGGGAAATGGCAATGTCCCCCAGAGACACCCCCCATCTCAGCTGCCTGGAATTGCCACCACCAAGGATGTTGGCAACAGTCACCAGATCCAACATAAAGAACTTCACACTAAGAGATCACAACATATGACTAAATGGACTTGTTCTAGAAATTTTAGAAACCCTTTCAAAATATCAGACAAGCTAAATTTTCCCAAAACATCCTATCTAACTTTTGTGAAGTTTCTCAATGTGTGCAATTGTTCTGCAGACTCCCAGCATGGCCTTTATTCCCTCCTCCTGTTTCCTCTCTTTTACACCATCTCTTCCTACACTTCCACAAGTAAAAATAAACTGAAGAGAAAGTAGGAAAATCTCTATTCAACACTGAGTTCCCATTAGAGTTGCTAGTAAAACAACAACTTTTAAAAATAAAACAAACATAAGGAAAACATGTGACCTTTAGTCAATCATTTTTACAAGTAATGTCAATAGACACGTTATCAATTGCATGCAATCTGACTAAAAAAGGTATTGTAACAACAGTCTGCTTCAGATAGCTAATTAACACACTTGTGCACCTGCAGATAGCTAATACACTTACCTGATGCCCTTCCATAAAGGGTGATTTCATGTGCCAGAACACTTTAGGCATGAACATCCTAAAGAACAACACTCATTTGCACTGTGGTCTTAGAGCTTCTTCTGTGATCCCACAGCTGTGGACAGAGACTCATTGCCTCATAAAACTGTAGACACTGTGAAGGTCATCTGTCTAACACTCATGTTTTTTGTTAGGGAAAATAGTGTTCTGGGATATTAAAATGCATATGGAACTCATGGGTGTTCATTTACAAAAGAGTGGAACCACATGTGGCTTTAGTCCTAGAAGAAATTTAAAGTAAGTATCAACAACATGTAATAACCTTCTTCTCAGCCAATCTAATCCTTAGCTATAGATTCTCAAACCACTACAGAAATACATTTAGCTCTAAAACCACTTATCTGAATCAGATCATTTCAAAGGAAGGAAAACATGAGTGCATTAAAGCAGCCTCCACTGAGCAGAGGTCATGGGAGAAAATGAACTTATGCAAGACAGTACCAAAAAGACAGGTCAGAACTCAAGGGTGTCGTGAGAAGCCTTGTGCATCTGGGAGACGCCAAGTACAGCAGAACTTAAGGTGCCAGCTCTGGAGTCAGTCCCGGCTGGGCCACTCTAAGCGAGCACTCAGGTCACTGAGTTTGGGCTCTTACACCTGTGAAACAGTCATTAGTATCACAGAATATGGCAAGGACTGCACCGTGTAGCATGCATGGAAGTACCTGGCACATAACCTGACACAAAGTTAAGGCAATAAACACTGGCTATTTTGTTATAGGAAGCAAAGGAATATATAAACAGGAATTTTTAAGCCATCATGAATGGTTCCAACTTGACTAAGTCATTCATCACAAACTTCCTGTTTAACAGGCTTCCTCAGGCTGGTTTCCATGTCCTCACAACTGAGCTGCAATCTCATTTCCATGTCCCTACAACTGAGCTGCAATCCTTCACTTAGAGAAAAATCTTCTTGTAGGAAGAGTGTAGATTTAAAAATTTGGTTTTTAGTACACTGTCAGTTTTTTTTGGTGACCTATTTGGAACGAAGTTGTGTCTACACAGTTGTTCAAGGAGAGGGAGATATACCAGTTGACTGATGAGCTATCATATCCAGGATGATACTCTTTCTCTAGCACCACTTGCCCCTGGACCGTTTACTTTATGGAGAACAAACCCTAAAAGAGCCCCCAGGAGTGGAGAGAGGTGGGGAGTTCAAGGACCTATGACATACAGCAGGGTGTGTTTGATAAATAGGTAAGTTACAAATGATGGATCCTCGGTGTTAAGAAACAAAGAAGGAAGGTGGAGGTACCATGTCCTACAGGACCAGGCAGGAGGAAGTTCTGCAATTCAAAAAAAAACAAAAAAACAGAGGATGAACCGTGGTTTGCCAGGTCTTTATTAGCTAACATCCTATTCTGGAATAACATTTCAGCCTATAACCTCATACATTTAAAATTGAAGAAAAAACCTTCAAGGATATAACAGAAAATGTATTTAATGGTATCAAACTATACCAAGCTTTTGCTTCTCAGAAGGCAATAATTTAAAAGCACACTGCTCCCTTTACCATAAAATTTAACTGCATCCCACAGGAAAGCCCTGTATCAAAGGAAGCTACAGTTTTGTGGGAAAAAGGACAAAGACTTTAATTTTCAGAATGAGAACATGGAAATCTCTTAATACCATTCAGTGTCATGTGCTCTATGTACTATCAGAAACCAAGTCTCCCAAAAGACAAAGCAACCAGGTACAAGCATCTAGGGGATGATTACCAGATCACCAGGCATTCATCTTAATCACTGTCCTTCTATAACCTCTGCCTCTGCTTAAGCAGAGCCTGGAAAACATGACACTTCATAGACTTGGGACTAATACTGCCACACAAGCCAACAAGGCCAAATTTCTAATGAGTGTCATCAACCCTGGCTAATAAGGTACCAGTGGTGGATATCCAAAGATTAAATTTCATTTATCTAAAATTCTTTTAAATGCCTTAGTCTTTCTTTTTTTAAAAGGAATCTGCAGGCTCCCAAGGATTTCAAAGTGGAGCTTGTTTCTCCAGGGATTAATTCAGTTTTTGTGCAGCATGCAGGCATTCCTGGCGACCCTTTAACCCACTCTCCACCTCTTCCCCAGGGAAACCCAGAGACCAGGGAACTGCCAAGGCCACAGTGGGCAGCCCTGACTTCCCTACCAGGCCATCTAATAACCTAAAAGAGCCATCCTTTCAAGAACTTCAATTTACCTAACTGCCCAGAATACAGACTCTCTTTCCTTCTTTTGCCAAATGGCTTGTCTCACACACACAGGGCACCACCAGAGGAGAATATTAAGAGGAAACTCATTTGTTGCTAAAGTGATTCTGCTGTTTCCTAATGAAAATCCTTGTCTACTTTATAGACCATACCATTTTTTTCTAATCTGCAATGGTTCTACAAACACACAGCATTACAATGCAATTAACTATCTTATCTATTTGGCTTCCACAAGAGTAAGGCAAAACAAGATAAAATCCAAACACAAAGAGCACATTAGGATTTATTCTCTTCCAATGAAGAACTTAAATTAGGCACAAAAGGGAGAGATAGGGCTGGGAAGATAGCTCAGTTGGTAGAGTGCTTGCCTTGCAAACACAAAGCCCTGGGTTCGATCCCCAGCACCGCAAAAAAAAAAAAAAAAAAAAAAAAAAAAGGGAGAGATAGCATATCAATAGCTGGATCAATTTTAAAGTTTTCTAAAATGTTAATAGACTAAAGTGAATTTTAAAGTATTTTGTCAGTTATAGTGATAAGCCCCTTAATCTTATTCATGTTAGGTAAATGTATATTCAAGGTGTGCACCCTAAATTGTTTATAAAAGCCAAAGTAAAACTTGATGGACATAAATTCAGAATAACACTGAAACATTGACAAATTAAAAATCCCTAGAATAACATTTCACTCATAGGAATGAACTAACTAAACCTGCTTTCTATCCTAAGTAGAAAATCTAAGGAAGAATTAATTCACTGGATATAGCCTATTTACTAAGAACTACTAACTGTAAGTAAATAGAATAAGATAAAATACAAAATCTAGGCTTATCTTTTGTTTCTTTGGAATCCAAAAATGATAATATTCATTATAAAAAGAGCACAAAATTGCAATGTAGGATTTTCCTGTAAGGTTTTGCACAGAATCCATCAGCTTGCCTGTTCTGTTAGGAGGCCAAACATAACATGACCACGAAGTATACACTGCTGGGGGTTATCTCCCAAAAATTCTTAAAAGCTTGTCCCATATCAAATAGCTATCAAAACTTGTTGGCTGACCCAATACTAGCAAACCATTTGGTCCCAGGATTATGCTAAAGTAAAATTCCCCCCACCACAGAGTTCCCAGGTTTCCCACAGGCAACAGGGGTCACATCGCTAAGTAGACTGCAGTCCTATTCTAAGACTCAGAAGCTGTCTGTTGTGCAATGTAAGCCCTACACACCACACCCTCCTTCCAAACAACAGTAAGACATGGACCCATGGACACCAACGGCTGCTCTCTCAGCACCAGCCTATTCAAGGACTTCAAAAGATCTGCAAATACCTCAGGAATGCCACTTTCATTAAATTACTGAAAGGCCTACAAATCCCATGACTCCTCAAGACCTTCCACAATGTATCTACCCAAAAGTGACAGATAGATAGCATGAGGCCTACACCTTGTTCCTCTGTAAGACCAAGTTTCCCCCAACGTCAGTACCCATGCTTTGAACTACATTTCCACCTACGGCTGGCGCAGTAACACACGTGTAATCCCAGAGACTTAGGAGGCCAAGGCAGGAGGAACCCAAGTTCTAGTGAGGCCAGCCTCAGCAACTTAGCAAGACCCTGTGTCAAAATAAGAAATAAAAAGGGCTGGGATGTAACTCATTAGTGTCCCTGAGTTCAATCTCCAGTAACAGTAACACTACCACTACCACCACCACCACTCCACAAAATCCACCTCTGTTTGAAAACTAAACTGAACATAAAAGTAGTATGACTAGCAGCCTCCTGTCTATGCAGAAGTCACAGAAGTGGGGTTGGTGATGTCCACCAAGGACTGGCAGCCTTGGTGTAGTCTCAGTCAAGGCCAGGGACAGCTCCAAGTTGAGTATGTCCTGTGTCAACTTTAGATGACCTAGGATATCCCACTGTGAATTCTTTGGGCTCTAGAGAGGACCGCATATCAGGCAGGACAAAAGGAACCCTGAGCCACCTGAGGGCCTCCACAAAGTGACTGGCAAACCTTAGCATGCAGGCAGTTCTCCTTGTACTAAACTCTTCAACGTTCCAGTATGAACCCCTGCCTTTTTTGGAAACATGAATAATACTGCAATCATGAATTAACAGTATAAGATTATCTTCATAAATCTCCAAAGATAAAAACTTCATAGCTGCCTCAGAAGTAAGGAATATAGTTTCTAGGAAGGAACTGAGCTCTTAACACACTGATTACACACATTTGTTGTTTGGGGTTGAAAAAACAAAGATAATTCTGTACAGTGAGTTCTACCTCAAAAATGTGAGAGATAAAAGTAGCAAAGGAAGAATGAATGAACAAGCAAATGAGCCATCTTAAGATGATTCAAACCAGTGGAAAACTGAGAAAGTTTCACACATGCCAATAAGTAGTGATGGTATACCTTAGACTCCTTCCTTTGGAATTTTAGTCCTTCTTCTTTTTCAGAGTTATCATTCTGAATTTCCTCTAAAAGGACTGACCGAATAGCTACTGTTATGGCTGGACTCTTACACACACTACGATTTTAAAAAAAGTCTTTTCCAAGCTATTGCATTGAAGGCTAGTACTCTAAACTAGTTTTCCACCATTACATATGTATACATGTACATGTATGACTCATCACTATACAAGTGCATATGTGTTTACTGAGCAACACAAAGCAATGCAGAGTGCCTTTCTTTTCCTGTTATTATACAATTGCCAATATGATTCAGTAGAAGGGGTTTGTGTGTTTGTGTCAGTAAGGTCACTAACTGCCTGTGAACCTGAGTTGTATGGTGCCCTGGTGCCTCAGTACCACATAACCAAGGTGCACTGAGAAGATTAAATGAGAACATGTTTGGAAAATACAAAGCATGCTGTAAATGTAAGGAATACTAACAATTTCAAGCATATGAGAGAATTCGTCGAGAAGTTCATGGTATTCTTGAATAAAACAGTTTTCTAGAAGAAATTGCTGGCTTTACTGTCACAGACACTTAAACAACAAAGATATAAGCAGTACAATCAGATTAACAGATCACTTAAGCAATTTTAACTCCCCTCAAAGACCATTTTTCTTTTTATTACAGAGAAAAGTAATTTAGCTAAATTCTGACAACCCAGTTAAGATTGCAATAGACGGTTCAGAATTGTTCATGAATGAACAAAAATCAATCTTCCTACCTGCCCCCCAAAAGAAAAGTTTGTCTTAATTATTTTAAAAGTGCATCATACATTTCTATCAGATAATTCATGAAGACAGACACTAATGTATTAGATACCTGGTTAAGTTCTCGAAGTAACTATAAATTAAGCTAGGAGTATAGCAAGCAATTTTAGAACAAAATATATTTTCTTTACGAGAGTCTTCTAGGTTGGGTTATTTAGCCACAATTATATATACACCTGACAATTCCAGAAGGAGCATGTGGAGAATCAGGGCTGGAAAGAACATATCCAGTTGATCTGTTCAAGCTCATACCAAAGCTCTGCTGGGGGAATGATACAGATACAAACCAAGAAGAAAAACCTCAGAACACTGAGTAGGCCATTTTTACTGGGAATATAAACCAAAGATAAACTTTTATCTCCATTCTTATCAATGAGAAATCTATGCAAATTTAATCAAGAATGTGAGCAAAACCCTAGTTGAAGTAGTTCTAATATAAATTATTTCAATCTAAAGACAATTTCAGAATTTATTTCCAATCATTTTAATAAAATACATCAAGATTTGGGAATGTAGCCAAATCCATACCAATAGATGCAATTTCATTCAGCAAGTATTTACTGAGCCCCAACTGTATACTAGGTATTGTGGAACAACAAAGAGACAAAAGAAACTCTTGCCTGTGACAGTCTTGCCATACAACAAAAAAGTATGGTGGAGCATGCACAAAACCAAAAAGGAGAGACCCTGAACTAGAACTGGAACTAGAACTAGAACATGAATGAAAGGTAGGATTTGAATTGCTGGAGAAAAGGAGAAGGGAGTTCTTGATGTGGGGGCAGAAAAAGAATAAAAGTTGATGGGCATACTACATGGCTGTTAAGGGCATGTGCTCTACGTCCCGCACACCTGTATTCACTTCTGGTCGGCATAGTTTATAACCGAGTCGACTTGCAATTTTTGTCCCGCAGTCCCTTACTTGTAAGAAATTACTAACAGTACTGACTGAATGTTCCATGGGTACGAAGTATTCAGTGAGTACTAGCTATCAGTCTTTGTTATGGAAAAAAAAAATGCACAACACTAGCAAGGCATGTCTGGGGAAGAGAAGTTAGCACTGTATCTGAATTCAGAAATGGGATGGGGGGGCCTAAGACACAAGCTCGGAGCGCATATCTTATTCTGTACGGCACACAGAAGAGCAAGGAAGAGGTAAGAAGCTATAATAGACAATCTACAGGAAAGTGCCAAACCTGTCTTTCCACCCCAACGGTGGGAAAGGAAGAGAATTAGGCTCTGCTTGGAGAGCAGGAAGATATTTTTGATTATCCAAAAATTTAAATATGTGTGGGTGTCTGTATTTTTATGTGCACATAAATTTCTCTTGATAAGTAAAAGCATCTGCTATGGTTTGTTCCCCTACAGGTTCATGTACTGGAAGCCTGGTGTCCAATGTGACAATACTGAAAGGTGGAAGGACTTTGAACAGGTGAGTCCTAGGGGGTGGTAACTGGGTCATGACCACCCAGGTGAAGAGATTAAGTTAGCGCTGGTCAGGGGCTGGGGAGATAGCTCAGTTGGTAGAGTGCTTGCCTTGTAAGCACAAGGCCCTGGGTTCGATCCCCAGCATCCCCCCCCCCCCCAAAAAAAAAAAAAAAAGTTAGCCCTGGTCTCAGGAGCAGGTTAGTTCTCCTGAGGGGAGGCTGTTATAAAAGAGCAAGCCTGGCCCTTCCCCCTAGAGCCTGCTTCCTTTCTTGCCACATGACCTCTTTTGAAACCACCCACTCCTTACCCTCACATTTACTCCCACCATGTAATGCCACCTGCCATGTTGCATTACAGCCAGGGGAGCAAACATTGGTATCATACAAAAAGTTTAGAATTTCTCACGACCAGAATGATAAGTCAAACAAAACCTCTCCTCTTGCTATATTACTTATCCTCAGATATTTGTTGTAGCAAAACGAAATGAACGAAGCATCTCAGGGAGCTGCTCTTTTGGTATGGTTCTCCCCATCCTGAAAGGCATCCTTGGTTCCTTTCCCACTTAACAGAATGCTGCTACAGTTTGGGCAGAGAGGGACTCTAAACACAAGTATCACCCTCAGGACTTCCTCACTCTCAAATGATGGAGTTTTATGTACAAGCAACTGTTTGTCTTTCCTCTTATAACTGATAGGATAATTGGTTGTTTTGGAACTCATGGTCTTAAGAATTTTTTTTCACAGCCCGAGAAGGGCAGGATGCTGGGGCAGGGATCATTTGTTTTGAAAACAAAATGTAAAAGTCTCCCTTCACGAAGTCCACCATGTTTTCATGTATTTTATCTATCGTTCTCAAGTTTGGCATACAAATTCAGTTCTTATATTTTGATGGTTTATTTTTATTTCTTGAGGTCATTTGTCTAAGCTGAACTATAACATTTTTCAAGTTGTTTTGAACAGTTAAAAGGAAACAATGCTCTACAATGTAGTCATGGCTTATTCAACATAAACATGGATAAAGTGACAACAAATTACTCAGAATTAGTCAATACCCTGGGAGGTACCAAGAAAGACTACATGGCTGACTCCCATTCCTAACTTCTCGCGACATCCCATCATTGTAAAAGGCACTGCAGCTTCCTGTCTCTTACACACACTCAGCACCCTAGAAGGCAAGACATCAAAATCCTGGGAAGTATCTTTAAAGGGCTGAAGATCCCTGTCAGAATTCGGCTATAAAAGCGGGTGGTTGTGGTGTTAACTCTTCCTCTCAGCTGCCCCCATCTTTCTCCACCATCAGATGCCCTGACCTCCTACTGCTTCCTTTCCTTCCTTTCCCAAAGCAAGTTAGTGCTCTGCAACTTTCAACCACATCTCAAAGTCAAAGTTACTATCAGACAAAGAAACTCAACAAACATTTTGCACAACAGTGACCTATCGCTTCATGGAGGGCAGCTAAGAACACTTCTTGAGAGAAATTCCATCTATTTCACAGCATTTCTTCTTCCTTCTAATTGGATAATTTTATTCTCCTCAAGCCAACAATTCATTTCCGTTAATTTAGAGTTTCTATCTCCAGCATTTTAAAATACTGTAGGTGAGCTTTTCAGCATCCTATTTATTTTTTGGAGTATTGGGTGCTTTATCACTGAGCTACATCTCCAGTCCTTTTTATTTTTTTGAAGTTGGGTCTCACTAAGTTGCCCAGGTTGTCGGCAAACTTGGATCCTTCTACCTCGGCCTTCAAGGTCACTGGAATTACAGGCATGCACCACCACACCAGGCTTATACGTGAACTTTAGATTTACACTCTATGCCAAGAACAGCTTCACTGAAAAGCAGATAGGTCCTGGGAAGGAGGGACGAAATGATGATTGTGACATCCATGATCAGCTCTAAAATGTCGAACTGGCTACCTTGGTTGGAGATTTCAATACAAAAAAATTATTTCTGCCTGGCTGGAGCAAACCTACTTCGAAATAAGTTTTGTCAAGTTGTATTTCTGCTGAAATTAAGTAGGAAAGTTGACTCATGAGCTGGGTATGAAGTCTGCCACTGGCATTTATATTTATCACCTCCCCTAAACACTTCCCATCAAGTGACAACCAAGTAAGAACAACAACTTCAAGTAAAGGTGGATACTAAACACTTAAATACTAAAGAAAAGGCAATGGAATCAGGGGTTGACAGAAGGCCTCACTAGGCAATGTGCCTCACCAAACACCTCACCGAGATGTGGGTACACATATCTTGAGTCTATCTGTAAGTGCACTGCAGCTGTCACTTCAGCTATAGTTCATGGATCACCTAACACGGCTGACAAATGGTCCTAGAATGCCAATCCTATAGATTGAGAACTGTTTTGTGTTCTGGTTAAAATCCTCCACGGTATGAAATACCGAAGCACGATGCTCATGATGACAAGGATTCCCTGCAGCCAGTTTCCCATCCAACCCCTCCTCTAGGTTAGTCTCAATTGCTAAAGCATCTTCACCAATGCCTGTGTAACAGCACCCCCTGGACACTCTGCTGCAGGTTCCCCACAGAGGGCATGTTCTTCAAACCACTGAAGTCTCCTCTAGCGCCTCCAGGTAATTCCAGGACAAAGCAGCACACTATGGCTTAATGAAGTTTCTTCAACATGTGTTCCATAAAGCAATAGTTCCTTTTGAGGTGAAAATAAATGTCTCAAAAGAAAAAATTAAAAGGGCTGGTGATGTAGCTCAGTGGTAGAGTACCCCTGGGTTCAATCCCTAGTACTACAAAACAAAAACAAAAACCTCCACTAACTTAAGACTTTTGGCTTTGTTGTTGATCAGGATAAACTGCACATGCACATGCACACCCACACTTCAAGTAACATTTCTTTGGCCACTCCTCCTCCTCCTCCTCCTCTTCTTCTTCTTCTTCTTCTTTCTTTTTTTTTTGGGGGGGGTGGGGGGTAGGGGTGGGAAGGGTAACTGGAGATTGAACCCAATCAACTACACTCCTGTGGGAAGTCATTCGTGCCTAGCAGAATCAGACTTGGCTGAACCATGGGATACAGGTCTGACTCTCAGGAACTGGCGGTCATGGGATACTGTTTCAGACACCTGGGGGTAGGTGGCCCTGTACAGAGTGGCTCACCGTCTGAGGAAATGCTAATTCTCTAAGCAAATGGCTTCCCTAATTCCACGCCATCCTGTTCCTCACAGAAGAAGCCCTCCTGGTCCGGGTCCCTTTACCTGTGGGAACTATAAATAAAGGTGACAATGGTTTCTCCATCTTGTTGAGGCCAGATCTGGTACAGCCTGATTCGTCATACCCCCTTCCTTTTGAACAGAGTATTGGCTCTTGTGTGTTTATTGATTAGATAAGTTTTTTGGTGATTAATTGATAGCCAGCACCATCCTGTCCTCCGACAGAAATTCACCCTCATCTACACGAGACAAGGCAGAAGAACTGCCCCCACACACACCTCCAATTCTTTTTACTTTTTGAGACCAGGTCTTGCTAAATTGCTGAGGCTGACCATATTATGAAACCAATGTTTGGAGGTACACACTTTGGAAAAATGCTGGTCTCACAGTTAGTGGTCAAGAGGTAGAAGACCTAAGAATGAGTTTATCCTTGTATATATATGACTTGGAAAAATTTTATATCCTGTATGTTCCAGTTTTCTTGTTTATAAAATGGAAAAATGATACCTAGGCTACCTGCCTCATGGAGCAGTTGTAACAGAAACAACTGCTTTAAAAAGGATAAGGTACTCCACATTTATGAGATGCTATGAGAAAGTCCTGAGTAGAAAGGGGGTTTTAACTCAAAGTTCAGACTCGCAAACTTCCTACCAAAGAACACACCTATCCTGGGTGCCTTACAAAGCCAAGGAGGAGATAATAAAATGGTGCCTCTTGTCCTTGTCAAGGATGAAGTAGACACAGACCATCCAAGCCAGGTCAGACCCTCAGTATAAAGCATGACCCACTGCCAACCTCTTTTTCCTAAATATGACACTAATAGTCAACCACCAGTATCATTAGTAATACCCAACGCACAGTTATAAGAGGAGAATGGACCAAACTCTTCCATCTCCTTAAATGGTCCCACGAGAGGAAGGCAGGCAAACCGGATATGGGAAGGAACAAGAAATGGGAGAAGACAGGAAGTGTGTTGTAGGATGATCTGCTGTGAAGATAGCAGAATGAGAAAAAAGAACCCAGAGACTTCTCCCCAGGTCAAAACAAAACAAAACCAAAAAACCCACTCTAGTTTTAGATGTGACACCATCCCTGAGGCTAACAACAGTGATGTGAGGGACAGCTTCTGGGGTTATGGGAAGTGAACTTGGAGGCTGAGGAGCCATTTACCTAGGTTTCCTCCATTTGTGTGCTAGATAGGAGAATAAGGGTAGGTAGGACCTTACTAGGCAAAGGGCTGGGAAGTTTCTCTACAACATCTGACAATGGACATCAATCATGACATCCCTGAAACCTCTACTCTACAATATTTGTACCTCTATTAAAAAAAAAAGTGTTCTTTACTACCAATTATACAAGATCTATGTGGTCCATTACTTATACAAAACCATCCTGATGAATTCAATGACACCCACCGTGGCTGGTGAAGGTGGCGGGGATTATCACTTTCTATTTACCTTTTTGTGTTCTCTTTTTCTGCTGCTGTGAAGTGCATGTTTGTCTTTTATATGCAGAATGATCCTACATTAGAGCAACAACAACAATAAAAAAAAAAAAAAAAAAAAAAAAAAAAACCCACCCTGGGTACTCCTCCTTCATGCATTCACTTAAAAAAAAAAAAAAAAAAAAAAAAAGAGGGAAAGAGAAAGTTCTACCAAGCAGAATAAATCTAAGTGACATAGACATATACAGATACATATATGGATGTGTACACACATCTGTGCATGCATATGTAATTGCATAATAATTAAATAAGCTGCAGTTTGCAAACGATGTCCTAAAGGTTTTTACTTTTCCTAGAAACATTAGATCCTTCCTTAAGCAGGGGATGGGGAACACATTCTATACAAAAGTAGAACAGTGCTGAGGAAAACAGGTTGGTCACATAAATGGATGCTAGACCCAGTGCTGGCACTTAGCAAACACATGGCCCTGGCTGAGTCATTTTACCTCTTCAGGCTTCAATCTCCCCATCTACAAAATGGGGATAAAAACAGCCATCTCAAAGGATTCTCATAAGGATTAAAATGAGATGATCCTACAATACACTCAGAAACATGAGATGACAGACAGACAGACACACACATACACACACACACAAACTCAAGCCAGTGTCTAGCCCGACTCCAGGCAAGGCAAAGCTCATCGAACCTCATGCCACCTCCCTGCACATACTGGAAGAGAAACCCCAGTGCTGGTATGCTCTTCAGGCAAAACACATGCAGGGCACTTGCTCCTGATGTTTATTGCAACCCTTATTAGTAGCAGAAACAAAAGATGCTTTCCTTTCAAGGTAAAAGTCACCCAGGGCACAACTGAGCAAAATAAGTATACGAGTCCCTGTACTCCCATGCCATAAACAAAGGTATGTCAGAACAAGGTAAGGCTACAAGAAAGATTCCAGGGCACCTCTTGGCACTTACCTTCACCCAGTGTTTTGGTTAGGTAGACATGGGCCTTTTGGGGTATAGCAAGGCACCAACATTTTTAAATTGCACTTGAACTTGGGATTAGAATACAAAAAAGGACCTTCAGCTTTTCCAGGATGTAATGCCACCAGGTCTTAGATAGGTTTTGTGACACTGCCCATCCCCCTTACTGGATAAACCCTGAAGAGACACTGCTCGAAAGCAAAAAGTGGGCACAGAGCACCAACAGCCTGCATGCTCGCTGCTGTAACACATGCTTCACCTTTGAAAGCCATGAGAACTTGCAGAGGGTTGTCCCCAAACAATAGTACAAATACATGTTTAAATTGGGAAACCAGCTGCCCCTTGATCAGTCATCCTTTTATCATCAACAGAACTTTAATTAGCCCCCATCTGCTTCCTGTTTTATGCCACATATCTTAACTTTCACCTGTTTGGATTAAACTGCAGCAACTATATCCACAGAAAATAGGAACAACTTTTCTTATGACACACAACTGTCATTAAGCAAATATTAGGCTATTCAAAATAATGCAAACTCCAAATCAACTATTCTTACATAAATGATGGTGCTCTATACTAAAAATTCAACATAAACCCTCTCCTATTCACTTCTTGAATTTTTTCCATCAAGGTTTTTCAAGCTAGTTGGCTTCCATTTTCTGATTTTACTGTCTAGTACAGTAAGTCATGGTAGGTTATGTAACAATCATGGACAAACTCCAAAACATAATGCTGACTTTTTAAAGAAAAAGTTACGAAGTATTTACATACAAAGGTGTGTGTGTGTGTGTGTGTGTGTGTGTGTGTGTGTGTGTGTTAAGGCAATCCTATAGGATTTATGGATCCCTACCTATCAGCTCAGGTAGGAGGCAGGCAGGAAAGGTGCCCCTAGGAAAGGGAGCAGGAAAGGTGCCTCCAAGAGCACCAACTCTGCAATTAGTGCCTCCCTGTGGGAAGGCAGAGGGGTATCTATACCAAGATGGGTGGTATCTGTTAAAACTGGCAGTAGAATATGGGTACTAATTGTATTAGCCTCTGAGCCTTCCTGGAAGTTTGGAATATTTCACAGAATTGTAAGAGGAAGACAAATAGCCAGTAGCCAACAAGGAAGGTACATGAGCTGGCTCCCTATAGTTTCTGGTGCCGATGCAGGCTCAGTAGCTAGGGTGGCACTCTACATGGCTTAAAAAATGTTCCCCAAATAATCCTAATACTACCTCCAAAACTCGTTCTTGGAAAAAGGTTGAGCAATAATCTACAAACCTTTAGGGTAGGGACCCTGATTGCCCATCTTGAAACTGCCTGTATTTGCCTACCTGGTCAGCACCCGAAACATTAAATATTATTTGAGCGAATCAGAACAAGTGTTTTTTGTTTGTTTGTTTTTTTGTTTGTTTGCAGGTCTGGGGATAGAACCCAGGACCTTCCACATGCTATGCAAACACTCTACCACTGAGCTATATACCTCCAGCCAGAAGAGGATTTCTCATTCTGCTATAAACTGGTCCAAAACCCAAGCATGTCAAGTCAATTTCTCTTTCCTGGGGGAAGCTAAACAGATAAGTAGTTACCCCCAGGATAAAAGTCAGAATCTTCTAGAAGACTTTAGATACTGGCATTTGATAGGCATAGTATAGGGCCCACGGATCTGTATTAAAACAAACATGATGATGACAGCCACGAGATTGGAAATATCTAGACCAGCTTCAAGTTCAAGATTCTTTTCAGTTCTAATATTCTAAGAAAAGTGGGGGTAGGGTGCAGCTAAGCTCAGAGCTTCAGCATTTGCCTAACATGTGTGAGGCATGCTAGGCATGTACACTCACTCCCAAGACATCAACCATGCTATTCTATATAGATCAAGATTCAACAAGAAGAGAGTAAAGTTCTAGGCTATTTCTAACTGGTAACAATACGGCAGCCAAGTTTGAAAAACACTAGGTTAGTAGCACTTTTGGTAATTAACATCAAATAATAAATCAATTCATCAGATTTTTAAGGCAGTATATCTAAAAAATATAACTATAAGGTTATGGATGAATGCCAGTTAGTTCTGGAACCAATTTTTAAGTCATTGTTTTTGAGAAAGAAAAACAGAAGCAGCATTAGTAAATGAGGAATGTCACCCTCACCTTCCAATTTCCTGGAATTTGCCTCCCCCGCTTTCCCCTTTAATATACGGTATTTCCTTTGAACACACACTGTACCAACTTCACAATAGTTTTGAAAAGATTATGCTCCATAAACCCATAGGCAAGTCAGAACCTCAGTGGAAGGAACACTACTCCAGAGGACAGCCCTATGGAGGTCAGATCATTCCAGCTTCAACCGCTCCAAATGTGCAGAGCAAGGTAATAGCTTTTTTTTGATCAAAAGTTTACATCATATAGAACTCCTTCACATTTCTGACAACTCGTATGACTTCAGGGTCAAAGTGAAATTCACATCTGCTCTGAGAAAATGAAAAGTGGAATGTACTTTCATGGGATCAAAGTTCCTGTGGACAGTTGAGCATAGTTCAGGTGAGCCTGACTCAGGTTAATCTGGAAGGAAAGGAACAGGAAACCTCATCCAGGAAGTGACCCAACCCAACAGCCTGCTTTCAATGGCTGACTATGAAAGTTAAGTGCCAAGCCCCATCCTGGCTAGTCTAAAACATCAGGACTTAAGAAGCAAACTGTGTGTTTGGGGCCTGTTTAGTTTAGTTTAGTTTAGCTTCAAAGAGGTTATTTAACTACCTGCTCAGTCCAAATTCTTTATATGTTTCCAAATGAACTGTGAACTCCCTCCTCCTCATTCTTCCCCGGTGGGCCAATCTTCCATATATGGATATATCTACCTCTCCCCTAACTTCAGCACTGCTGCCAGAACCCGAAGGTCTTGAAAGAACGTGAGAAAGCCCTCAGGCTAAAACTCTAGATCACAATCCATAAAGTAGTGAAATCAATTTAGAGTTAGGGCCAGTTTTTCTCTTTCTTTCTTTCTTTTGTTTTAAACATTAATAAGCTTGAGCAAGCGTAACTCACAGAAATGGGCAAATACAGATCTATTTTGTATTGTGTGTGTGCCCATGTACACTGAGTCATACTGTAAAATGGATTTCTCACTATATATCAGGCTGGGAAGAAAATGAGAAGCCACAGAAACAGAAGGAAATGTACTACTTCCTATAGGACATGCTTTCTCTCTCTAAGAAAAGCTTAGGCCCAATAAAGTGATGGTACAGCCTCATCCCCAAGGTCTCTGACAGACTCCAGCACCATCAGGAAGCACACACTCCATAGTGTCAACCTACTTAGCAGCCTTCATGAAAGATGTGACTCTTGTGACCTAGCACAGGGAAGGCTACCAGGTGGGAAATGGAGGTGCAGTATCATGTCTGAAAAGCCTTATAACCAAGTGCTATGGCTGGTATATGTATTGTCCCCCAAACTCATGAAGGAGTTTAATCCCCCAGCCTCTACATTAATGGTAGTAAGATGGTAGAAACTTAATCTAATCATGGTATTTAGAGGAAGGGGCATTGGGGAGTAATTAGATTAGGTCACTGGACAGGTATTCCTGTGACTGACTCCTAGTGGTTTTGTAAAGAGAGGAAGAGGGACCACAAACTCAGAGATTCACGTGTGCTTCCACCATGATGTGATGCAGCCAAGGGGACCCTTGCCACACCCTGCAATATGCTGTTTGCAATATGCCTCAAAACTGTAAGCTAAATAAACCTATTTTCTTTATAAAGTAGCCTGCCTCAGGAATTTTGTTATTGTAACGTAAACTGATTCACATACCAAATAACTCCTGAACAAATCACTCATTAAAACAATAACAAACATAGCTTAACTTCCACAGGGTACAAATTTTAAAGAAATATTATGTAAGTCTTTTATCTGGACAAAGATTCTCTTTCCTTTGGGTGGGTATAGAAGTTACTGATGTGCAGAGTCAGCAAAAGGGAACCAGGGCTCAGGAAAGTAAGAAAAAAATGAATTTAGATTATGTTTACAGCTGAAGAAAGGAGACATGCTGAACAATCCTCTACTGGAAACATTGCTGAAGTGTTTTTAAACTGAAGATTATACCACCACTTAAGATATTTTTTTCTCTGCTATTTTGCCCAGCATATTACAAAACTACATCTAGGACTGAAATAGCAGATTGCCTCAAGAGCAAATGACAATATTTGTACCAGAAATGTTGGCAACCAGCGGCACAGATGGGTTTCTGCATAGCAATCTTCAAACTGGGGCTCTAAGAATAACTCCACCTACTGCACCAATGTTAAATTGCCGAATCCAGAGTCAGAAGGGCTCATTATTCCATATTTTTCCCCACCACACTCTTACTGAAGGCACAGGTACCTGCTTGACCTATTCTGTCTGGAAAGGACTTTGAACAAAAAACAAAGACCAGAGGAGACCATACTAAGAAGCAGATACCAACAGGTAGTGAGAGATCAGACACAAAATGATGAGTGAAAAACCCAGATAAGCCAAAGACATACTTAAATTCAGAGTTTTGATCGTCCCCTTCAAATGAGTAAGAAATAAGGATTTATTCAAATTTTATTCATCTCCTCTCCATTTTTGTTAAAAGAAAAGACTTCAGAATGGAGAGAGAAGCTGGTATTAGTCATAAAATGCCCTCTAAGATGACCCCAAACCAAGACAGTCTTTCAATCCCAAAGCAAGACTACCTAGATAAAAACTGAATCTCCTCCAAGTATTCAGAGGAAACACCACTTTTCGACAAGGGACTAGCTGCTTATCTTGTGGTGTTTCCATGTCTACTCTTCCTGCTGCCAACTGAGACGCACTGCTCTTCCTCTATTCCTTTAAATCTCTCCCAAATGGTCTGGAAAGGCGAATGAAACAGAAGGCTTCACTGAAGAAGACATTAATTACGAAACCCATCCAATTAAAGTGCTATCTCTGGCAATCACAGTTTCCTTTCCCCACCTTAAAAATGATCAGGGGTTTGATGACAGAAGTGTCTCTGCCTCTGTATGACTTTAGGATAAGTCAAACAATCTTCCAGGTGAAAGAGAAGCAACACAGACTTTTTCCAGGAAGAGGTGCTTTTCAAATGATCCTCAAATTACAGAACACAGAGCACTGAATTATAGCGCGTATCTACGATGCAAGAGGAGGCCAGCGATAAGGAATAAACTCAAGTAACAAAAGGTTAGGGATCTGGGCAGACAGAATCTTACATTTAAATAAATATCCATTTAACTTATAGAAACGAAGTGGTAGAGGTTTACGGGAATCTTATCTTTCCTCTCCAAACGATCAGCATGCTCTTGGACAGACTCTTGTTATAATTTCCTAAACTGTATACTCAGGAAGGTTGGGTATATTTCCCTACTTTTATTAGCAAATCTTAATTCACCTGAATCTGAAAAAGTTAAGTGATGTGCCAAGAGGAAGAAAGTCCCATTATCTATATTTTCCTTTTCCACTGGGGAGTTGGGGGAGAGGCAGTGAAAGTGAGGTTGGTTAGTTAACACCCATCCACAATCACCACCAACAGAAACAAACAAAATCTTCCAGAACCCCAGTGTCCAGGAAAAAATATATTTAAGTTCTGGAATAAATCTTCACCCTTGTATAATGTGTATGAGATTGGGGGAAGGGGGGGAGATTTAGTTCAAGCCTAAAAGTCACCCTAAGATGATCCCACTTGAAGACACTGAGAAGTAATATGGTAATTTCCCCTTTGTCCACAGGATCTCCTCAACAGGTACTGACACAGAAGGCCACAGTCCTATCAGAGCAACCTTCAAACAAATCTCTAAAGAATTCAGAATGAGCATATATGGAGTCTTCCTTGGTAGAACAAAAGTGAGATCCCCACAAAGTTAACATAAACAGAGTTCAGTAACACAACCAACTGACTACAAAGTGTCATTAACACCCACTATCCATCTGGCAGACCCTCAAGGAAGATCATCAAGAGTGCAAAAGGTAGGTACTACATACTATTCACAATAGCCAAGAAAAGAAAACAGTGTCCATAAAGAAACTGTGGGGTGTGTATACACAATGGAGTATTATTCAGCATCTGAAAAGGATGAACTCTCATGAAAAATCTGAGACGGGTAACAGAAGAAATAAACAAGGCAGGGAAAATATGGGGATCGATACTGGCCAAATTATGAATATGTATGAATATGTACCATGTATGAATATGTACCAATAAATCCCACCGTTATGTGTAATTACAACACACCAACAAAAAATATGGGGAGCCACATGTGGTGACATAGGCCTATAATCCCACGATTTGGGATGCTGAGGCAGGAAGATCACCAAGTTCAAGGTCAGCCTCAGTAATTTAGCAAGGTCCTAGGAAACTTAGCAAGACCCTGTCTCAAAATGAAAAAATAAAAGGGCTGAGGATGTGGTTAAGGGTTAAGCATCCTGGGTTCAATGAATGCCTTGTACCAAAAAACTGAGGGGGGTATAAAACACTGTCATTTGCAACAGCATAGATGGAACTGGAGGACATTATATTGAGTGAAATAAGCCAGGCAAAGACAGATAAATACTGCATGATCTTCCTCGTATGTGGAATCTTAAAAAAAAAAAAAAAAATCTCATAGAAGTGAAGAGACTACTGGTTATCAGAGAGTGGGGATGAAGGCAGCAGAAGGTTGATTATGGTATTAAGTCACAGTTAGGAGAAATAAATTTTGGAGATCTACTACATAGTAAGTTGACTTATAGATAATGTACTATTTCAAAAATGCTAGAAGAAAAGGATTTTGAATATTTTCACTACAGATAAATGCTTGAAGAGATAGATATGCTTTCCCTGATTTGAACATTATAATACATACAAGCATAGAAATATCACATGACACCAGGTAAATATACACAAAGTTCAATTAAAAACTTTTTTTTAAAGAAATGACTACAACAATATACATTAAAAGCTGGTGGAGTCATCTTGGATAGGACAGCCACCTGCAGGTGACCAGGCATTTCCACTGAGACATCCAGGCCCCTATGAGCTGCTTTCAAGGAATCTGTTGCACATGGAGGGCCCACAGGGTGGAGCCCAGCCGGTGAACATTCTGTTTCTGTGGATCTGTGCTTCAAACCCCTTGGTGAGGGAACTCCTCATGATTTCCTTTCTTACAGAATCTCATTCTGTTATCATTTAATACATTCTAAACCGTCTGAAGAAGTTGGTTGAATCCACAATTACTTTTAACTTTGAAGGCATTTATAATATTTAAGAAGCAGTCAACTATTATAAAATTATTTTGATGACTTATGACACTATCCACAATTAAAATAAAGGATCTTTTTGATTATTTAAAAAAATATATAAAAGAAACCTCAAACTTTTTGTATCTACTTTCACAACAGTTCAACACAACTCAATCCAATTCAAACAAGGAGAGCTTAGCATGAAATTTGCATTATTTCACTGAGCAAGGCCTTCCTCACCAACAAGGTGGGTGGATGGGGAGGTCTTTCACAAGTTGAGTTTGTATTATTTTTTAGAAACAATTTTCATGGAGATTTTTATTTATTTAAAGTTCAAAAATTCCTAATAATAGACACAGCATTTAATTGTCACCAAAACTGGAAGTTGTTGTGAAATAAAATCTCATCTTTCAGAGTAAAATTCAAAGATCTGTGTTGTAAAATGTTTGGTCTTTGTCACTCTCAGTATTTAATTTGTAAAAAGGAAACATGTTCTAGTTTAGTTAATTAACCAGTAATATAAGTCAAAAAATGAATACTGCTGCCTTCTAAATAAATCAAAATAGATTAACAGAATTCTTCAGCACAAATTTCAAAGCCACCACAGTAACTCTTTCTGGAGATTAAGAAAGAGGAAGTGTGCCTCTGCATGTCGACAGCAGAACGGTTTTCGGGAGCCCCACTGTATCGGGTGTAGAGCTCAGGGCTTGTGTACAGGCATGAGTAGAGACAGAAGAGCTGTCAGAGTTCTGGGGCTGGTTGCTGGAGCATAAATGGACTGGACTAGAAGCAGCAGATGTTTAAGGAATATTTGGAAAAAACAATGTGAGGAAGCATAATACTAGTACAGTAACCTGAAGAGTGGGCAGAGTCTTACTTTTTTGCTATAAAGTGCAATCAAAATTAATTTTTGCTCAAAGTCTACAAGTTTGCAATGTGACCTCTCTCCTATTTCAACCTATTACTTTTGACCCCTACCCAACTCCTCCCAGTAACACTGATTACAGTTATTTTACAACCCTGAAAGTCTTAAATGTAAGAGATAAATCAAAAACATCACCATTTCTGTCTAAGAATTATTAATCCAGTACAGTGACAAAGAGAGGCCAACTAGAAAAACAAAAAAACCTATTTTCAGGCTGGGGATATAGTTCAGTTGGTAGGGTGCTTGCCTTGCATGCACAAGGGCCCTGGATTCAATCCCCAGCAAACCCTGCACCCCCCCCCCAAAAAAAACTATTAAGTCCAATGATGCAAACAAAACATGAGAGGAAAATGTCACAGAGACATCAACTCCCTCTTTGCTGAGACTCTTGGCTCTCTTCTTACTTGAAGACTGCAGGCAGCTACTGTTCCTAAAACAAGTTTATTTCCAAAATGCCCCTCCTTCCAGAGTTAAAGTCATTTAAGTTTGAAGGAGACTGTCATCTGACAAGGGCACACTGGAAAGATACGCCAGATGGAGGAGAGGGGCTGAACCAGCAACCAGGAAGCCCTGCTCATCATGGGGTTACTCTGCAGCCCAGTCACCTGTTGCTGTAGTCTAACCTCTCTGCTATTCAGTGTCTCCTCTACTCATGGCCTCCAAAGACCCTTCAATTCCTTGAAACATCTTTAAATCTAAGAAATAGGAGCTCTTCTTTGCAATCTAACCAAATCAGAGGACACAGAGGAACTAAGAACATTCTGCAAGGCAAATACTAGCTGCCCACCAAGTGGTGACCCAACAAAAACTAAAATATGGAAATTCAACCAGAACCACTGAACTACCAAAGATGTACTCCAAAGATCCAGTTTAGACTTCCTTCTCCCCAGCACATGTGACCTTGGCAGCCTCAGAGGCTCAAACTTACTCTTCTGGTTCTGATTTGCTATACTCAGAAGTTCAGTGTGAGGGCACACTGAAGTGCAGTTCCAGTTTGTAACACACCACACTGGATTGAGGCTTTTTATACAAATTTTTTTTTCCTTTAAAAAGAAAAAAATCAAAATGCTGGGAGATACTTAACTAAAGGCAGGGAGCTACTTAACTAAAAACACTGGCTCAGTGGTATCAGAACTTTCAAAAGTGTTGAACTGTTCAGATCACAATCTTTCAATCAAATTTCCACTTTATAAATTGGCTGAGAAAATCCTATTCAAGATCAGTAGAGTAGAGAAAGGGAACCAGGAAAAGAAAGGAGGGGAGGGAAAATGGAAATACCTAGGAATGATATTTACCAAATTATGTTATGTGCATGTATGAATGTCACAATGAATACCACTATCATGTAAAATTATAATGTACCAATAAAAATTAATAAAAATTTTAAAATCCTCTTCTATTTAATGTTTATCCTCCCCTTCCTTTTACTCCATCCCTATTTCCTTCTAGTTTTCAAGGTACTAGGTAATTAAAAAAAAAAAAAAAAAAGCACAATGCTCGAGTTCTGGAAGACCTCTAAGGGGACAGAGTCTGGTGATGTGTGGAGGCAAGAGGGCTGGCAGCATCAAGTGGAGAGGAATGAATGCTTGAGAAGAGCATCAGAGGGTCATCACTGCTGCTTTGCAAATCAACTGAGAAACAAAGAGGCCTCTCCTGCAAAAGCACAAAGCAGAGGGGACAGGAAGGGGACACTGAGAAATCCTAGAGGGCTGAGACAAAACACTTTGAAAGAGGGGGGTGAGTTGGTAGCTTGTCACTGAAGGAGGGAGCAATGTGGACAGTTTCCAGTTAGATGTGTCCCACTATCCAAACACATGGTAGTATTACTAAGTCCAGATGGACAGTGGCTCAGGAGGAGGGGAGAAGTCCAGCCTCATAAAAAGGAATAATCATGAGTGACCAGCTTTAGCCCAAGTAGGTGGAACTGCAAACCAGAAGGAAAGAAACCATAATTTCAGGCATGTGAAGGCCCAGAGATCTCCAGCTGTAGAGAGTGACTCTGGTTAATCCAAGTCAGATAGAGGTGCAGAACTGGAATCTTCGCACTACCTTGCAAACCAGATGCAAAGCAGGTAGTACATGCAAGAGGGCTGGGAAGGAGTGGAGGCTGATGGAAGAAACATCCCATGAGGCTATAAACTGAGAAACTTAAGACCAAAGAGGCCAGATGCTTTGTACTTTTTACTACTGTTTTGTTATTTTGGATAATCCCTGTTTCCCTGCAGGGTGCTATATTTGATTAAAAATTTTATATTTGATTGAAAATATTTGATGGAAAATTCTTAAGGGGCAAGAAGAAATGTAGTTTTTGTTGGTGTCTCCATGGTCAATGTAAAGGGTCACATTTTATGACATACAGAGAGTGAGAGCTCTCATGGGGTGAAGCATTCAGGTTCTGGTTCATCTCTTCTTCTAGGTACCAACAGAAACCATGCAGTAGTGACTGCGTGCTGTTTAAGTCGCTAAGTTTTGGGGTGCTTCCCCATTCAGCAAGTTCATTTGACAAGTTAGATCTCGACTTGTCAAAGCCCTCGATATAAAATCTACATAACTGAAACGAGCATTTTCCTCATCAGGTCAAAGCCTTCAACTCAATATTCAGCAACCATTCCCATACTGGACTCAAAATCTCCATATACATGACAGAATGACATAGCACAGACATGTTTTTTCCTTGACATGTATTTTTGATGAGGAAATATATGTATATGGTGCAAAATTCAAAAGAAGACTTCACCTCAGCAGGTGTTACTTAAATGTTACCATAATGAGGCCACCCCAGAACTCTGCCTCCTTTCTTTGCTTAACTTTTCTTCAAAGCATTTATCACCATGACATACTTTACATTTATCACCATGACATATATTACATTTATTTAATTATGATTACTCTCTGCTGCTGGAAGTGTGAACAACATATGGGTAGGTCTCCAATCCCCAGGTTGGAGTCTGGCATGTGTTATGAAATTTGGTACTGACTGGATGAATACAAAGGAGCTGTGGTGACTCAAGTCCTCTATGTTCTTGACTTTGCTGTTATTGTGGGAATCCGGGTATGATATTCAACTTGTCAACTTTGGATCTATTCATGAACTCCAAGAAAAATACGACTTTTCTACAAAATACTTTGCTCTGAATTCACTTCAGAATGAAAAGAGCTAATAAGGAAGGTCTTTTCATTCAATGATGTGAAATACTATGTTAGAGGTTCCAATGCACTGTTTTTTTTTGTTTTTTTTTTTTTTTTTTTTTTTTGGTGCTGAGGATTGAACCCAGGGCCTTGAGTTTGCAAGGCAAGCACTCATCAACTGAGCTATATCCCCAGCCCTCCAATGCACATTTTTGCCCTGAGTTAAAATCATTATAGATATTTCTGGGTGTGACCATTTGGTCTTTCAGTTACTTTAATGTTTAACCTTGTCTTCTGTCAAGGAACTTTTAATTTTCAATTAACAGGAAGCGATGCACATTATAGTGGCATGGGTTTGTGTTACTCAACTTCTAACTAAATCCTCACACCTTCCCTATAAGCTGCTAGTTGTGTTTCCCAGGTGCGGTACATAACTTAAAACTACAGCAAAGTATTAGAAATTTTTAGTTTCTGTAGCTTGATAAATTAGAGCTTTGCAAACAGATTAAATGAAATAAACCACTAGGCTTGTTGAATTCTCCCAAACTGTGACACTTGTATCCTTGCCCATCAACACGACCCATCCTTTACTCTTCTAAACTAGTACACCGGAAGGTGCAGACCTCATCTCACTCAGTCCTCCTGCTACTCTCACCTACTCCTCCAAAAGCACTCAGATCACTAAATTCTAGACAAACTCATTTCAAGACCTATGTCCTGTCCTTCATTTAAACAACAACTTAACTAAACTCAAGACACTCAATTTGTACATTGACTTCCTGCTCAATGCACAAATTGTTTTGTGAAATGGGTCCGCAGTATCTCCTTCACGGTTATCCTGAATTTTTAAAAGTAATGCACCAATTTCAAATATCCAAGACAAAGAACATTCTCTTTTTGAACAGCAGTGAAAGCCAGAGGAAGAAAGACTAAACTAGAAGGGTGCTCTGATTATTACATTTCTCCAGAAAATCTCAATGCCTCTGATTCTCTCTTGCTTCTTGGAGCACACCTACAGCTATCATGTCAGGTGATCCCTACCCTGACTGTGAGAGCCTGGGGGACTAAAACTTTTGTCTTATACTTCCTTCATCTTTCTGCAGTACTTAGCATTCTTAAGAAACCAGACTTTAAAAACTGAAAAAGTCAATTACTCCTTCATTTTTTCTAATTTCAATAATCCTAATCCCTTAAATTATTTTACTTCTTCACAGTGATGGCAGGCCTCAATGGTCTTGCCATCAAACATTAAAGGACTGTACAGGTGGATATTTCTGGGCTTCACATTATTAAACACAATTTTTAAAAGACAGGTTTATGATATTACCAACCCCATAAGCAATTACTTTACAGCACAAATGATTTTGCTTATAAAACAAGACTGCTAAAATATCAACTATGCATCAAGAATAGAAAAAAGCATTTTGAATGAGACTTTAAGCTCTAGGACTCAAGGGGAGGGGTACTGAACCTTGGGTCACCTATATAATTCAACAATTAGAACACAGTTCACTTCCAGAGTCTCAAGCACCAAATTATAGTCATTCCAAGATGTTACTCTTTTCTACTCAGGCAAAGTAAAACTGGAGAGAGTTCAAAACTAAACCCTGGTAATACATAAATAATACACACTATTGAACATCTCAACCTATGATTTGGTTATATTTTTATCACAATTAAAGAAAAGGAAGATTTTAGAATTTCATTGTTTGCTTTTTTCAAATGGCAATTAATTACATAAGAATCCTCCAGTAAAATCTACCCAAAATTACAAAAATTCAAGACTTGGCTCCTTCTCTAACATCCTTCTCTTTATCTCATTGGTTTTCAAGTAAAACTCCAATACTGGTTCAGAAATAGTTTACCTATAGTTAAGACATTTAAGGTACCCTGTCACCATTACAGAACACTGACTAATGAGGTCCCCTTAGAAAAGGGCTGATTTGAGGACAACCACCCACAATTAGTTAAAAAATAATCGAAGATTTCCTTACTTCTCTGAATTTGAAAAGGATTTTATGAATTCCATCTTCTAAAAATGCAGGAAAGAGAGATTATTTCATAAAGAGCTGTCTTTTGCTTGAAGGCCTCCAAGAAAACTGTACAATTATCAAGTGAACAGTGAAATAAATTCAAATAAACCCACAATTTCAGCTCTGCTTCCTTGAACATAAATTACTCTCCTTAAAGAATCAATGGACAATGTTTATAAAGATCCATACTGATCTCTTCGATGCTCTCTGGAATTCAAGAGGGCATGTAGGGGCAGAAGGAGTCAGGCAGAAGCCACTCTAGTCAGAGTGGAGGAGGAAGGAAAGAAAGAGAAGGGGCTATGTTGGAAGTGGCTGCAGGCTGATAAGGGGCGAGTTAGAGAGGGTGAAGTGCTGGAATCCAACTTCTTCATTTCACAGGTAAGAAAACTGAGGCCTAAGAGACAAGTAACTGCCCACTTCCCAAGGCCAGGAAGTGACAGGAACCCGGCCAGGTTGCCTAAATCCCATTGGTTAAAAGAGCAGGAAGCACAAGCAACAAATGAAAGGGTTCAGCCTGCCTCTGTGGGAAGCACATTTCTATGGGATCCCCTCACCTACCACTTCCAGAAAGAGCACAAGAGAGGTGTGCGGGAAGAAGAGGGCCCACTGGACTGATAAACTGGTTAATGGGCTTCTAGCTTCAAGGTGTCCACAGGAGATATTTGTTTGTTGGGTTTTGATTTTTATACTTTTATGAGTCAAGATGAACCCACACACAAAGGATCATTCTACTAGCTTTACATTATGAGAACAAACTCAATATAAACAGGGAAAACTCAAATGGAGTGATTAGGAGTTGAACAAGTAAGTCAGACTTCTCTAGAAATGGCAAAACAACCTTACTGCTAAACTGCTACACTTGAGGCATCTGTACTTTAGGGCCTTGCTCTAAAAACACAAGATTTAATCTTCAAAATAGGCATTGTAAAGAAGGAAAAAAAGCACTCATTCAACATCTTAACCAATAGCTTGGAGTGGGGTTGAGTAACATAAAAACCAATGCTTCTCATACTTGAATGCACATGTGACTCACCATGGATCTTGTTAAAATGAAATTCTGATTCAGTACTTCTGGGATGAAGCCAGAGATTCTAACAAGCTTCTGGTGATGCTGATGTCTGTGGTCCATGCTACACGCTGGATAGCAAGACCATAAACAAAGGAGATATGCAAGTTATACTTTAAGGCTTTTTCATTTCACAACTGGATTGCAGGCTACAGTGATATATGTCTTCTTCCTTGTGGTTAGTGGCATAATCTGGTTGGGGGTAGGTTCCATAGTAAGTATAAAAGCATGCAGTACATGGTATCATGGTTATTTAGTACAACAGAATTTGCTGCAAGTTTTGGGGGAAAGGTAGTCTGTTGTCATACAAAAAGAGGACAGTAAAGGCTGACAAGAATTATGAAACATGATATATGTCTTTCTACTGAGTGACCAAATGGACCAAAGTGTTCATTTGCATGGAAGCTAATCTCTCCACACATGAGAAGAAAATTAAATCTCATTTGTTCTCCAATGGACTGTGCCATTCTCTGAAGTTCAAAGACTTTTTGCTCTGACAGACAACAAGAAAGTCGGGGTTCATAACTAGGAACAGGGTGCTGTCATCCAGGTATATAGTTATTATCAACAATACTCAGCACCATCTTTCTGTGGTCTCATGTGCCTTCGTGAAAATGCAGGCTTTCTAAAGACTATCTTACAAGTCTTTTGGACTGTTCCATGTTTGAGGAATAAAATATTTAGACTACCTTCAGGAAAAGGTGTGGCTTTAGAATCTAAGATCTTGGCTCAAATCCCTGTCAAGTACTAGTTTTATGACTTCGGGCAAATTAAGCTTTCTAATTCTGTTTCCTCAACTATAAAATTAGGAAAATAACCAGTTTGGGTACGGTGGGATCATGTGCTGTAGTGCCCAGTAGCTCAGTAGTTCAGTGAATGTTCACAATGGGATTATCAGTGTCACCATCAAAATAACCTTCATAACTGAACCAACCAATCTCAACACAGAATGTACTAAATATACAAGGTACTAAGCAAACTCAGCTCCCAATAAGCTGACGTTCTAATTCTGTAATGTATGGAAGTCACACCAACTTTTTAAACATCCCTGATAATTTCTCATTTCTAGATTTCTAGGTACTGATCTAAGCACTGTGGGATTCAGAGAAGAAAGATAGTAAATCATGGATACAACCATTCTCTCTACTCTCTCCAATGTTATTTCATCATTAATCCTCCTCTCTTCCTATTCTCCTCTTTCTGTTCAAAGACAGTACAGTAGCCCAAAGAGCAGCAAAAGAAGGCCTATTCCCTCAGCTCACATCAAGAAGGAGGAAACCTTCTTAAGCCAACAGCAACTCACTTCCTCAAGCATGGTGTAAGAAGGAATGGACTAAATGGTCCTTTTGCTGCCAGTTTAGATTGATCACATGGGACCAGCTATTAATTGAAAGCAAAAATCTACAACACCATTATTTACAATTAGTTGTATGTGATTGATACTTTAATATCCAGTCTTTCCCTATAGATTATTTCAATCGATTTCCACACTACCCCTGCAACATATTTAGGACTGCTCTTATTATCATCACCACACCGCAAAGATAAAAAATCACAGATTTTAATGAGTTGAGTCCCTGGTCACACAGTATGGGACCAAAGTACAAGATCCCCAGTAATAGACTGATGAGGACAGAAAAATATTTTTGTTATCAGAACCATGTATGTAATTCGATTACACACAAATTTCTGATAAACTCCCAGGGCCCATCTTTATCAGCCTGAGCTGCACCCTGTAAATGATGAGGACCTGAAAATGACAACCCAACACCTCTGCAGGCCTTAATCACAAGACTAAACAAGGCCTCCTGTATCAGAACGTAAATGGCAACACTGAGCTAAGAGTGAAGTTGAAAGCTACATTTTTCCCTCGGTGAAGGTCCTGCCCTACAGAGAGCCTTCCCTTGAGCATGTGTAGGTCTCTTCTGCTATCAAGGTAGAAAGAAACAGCCAGCCTTGAAGATCTGCAGGGCGTCTTTCACCTGTGAAAGCGCTCTCTCTCTCTCTCTCTCTCTCTCTCTCTCTCTGTCTCCCTCTCCCTCTCTCCACCCCCCATAGCCCATACACTCTTCTCCAGCTGAGAGAGCCTTTTCAAAGGGAGTAGAGGTGTGCTACAAAACTCTTCATTAACTAATTTAATAATGTGTGCTACTGGTACTTCAGTCCCCAGACAAAAAGAAATGTGCCCAGAAGCCAGCAGGGAGAGCCCTGTTCTTCTTGTTAAGCTTAAATGATGGTGGTGGGTGGACAGATCCCCAAGTGCACTGCTTTCCCAACTTTTCAATTTATAACTTGGATTTTTCTCAATTTCAAATCATAGGTTGACAGAGGTTAAAGACTGACAGGTATAAAATCATCTTCTACCAAGTCAGACTATGACAGGCAAAAGGGAACAAGGGAATAAAAGAGGCCCCGGTTCATAGGAGGGAATGGAAATCTACCCACACTATGTGGGAGGACACTAGAGTCATGAAACTGGCTCTGCAAAAGGTACAAAGCGGTGGTGATTTTGTAGAGTTTGGCGCACGGGGTGCAGTAACAAATGGGCAAGGACTGCTACACACTAGTGGTATTTTTTAGACTTTTGGTGTTTTGTTTTAATTTTTAAGGAGGGATATTCACACAAATGATTCTGCATTATTTCTAAATTTCCCTAAAAATTCTGATTGAATTCATGACCCTGTCTAATGGCACATTATTTGCAAGAGGGAACAAAAACAAACTAAAGGAACCAACCATTCTAGTCTGTTGGCATGAAAACACACACACATCACCACCACCAAAACATCAGGAGTTAATACTTGAATGAATTCTTTCAGGAATATTTACATAAATGTGGTTGACAGTCGACACCCACTCAAAACTGTGGCTTAATTTTTATGAGCTAAGTCCTTGATTTGCCCTTCAAAATGTCACATCTTTAAACCTGAATATGCCCCTAAGTTCATGCTATGGCTCTGGGACCAGTAACTTGGGCATTACCTCGGAGTTGGTTACAAATACAGAACTTCAGGCTTCAGTGCAGACATTCACCAAGCACCATCTCCTATAATGTTCTGTTGTTTTAAAATTATTTAAGTCCGTTTTAACAGTTCTGCTAAAATAGTTTTATTTACACTAAGTTGTACTGTGCCCATCTATAAGTCCCCTACATGGATGATTCCCTGTTAACTAGAAGATTTGGGAGGATAAATCTTAAGCTTACTGTGTTAAATACTTTAAAAACAAACCCTCTATTACATGCTAATGATGATCAAACATTTGTACTACCAAGAAAAATAAAGCAAATATCCACACTAAATCAAGAATATCTACTGAGCAATAAACATGGCAATAAAAGTCAAGAAAACATAATACAAGAAGAAGAAGAAGAGGAGCAGCAGCAGCAGGAGGAGGAGGAAGAAGGAAGAAGAGGAAGAAAGAAGGAAGAGGAGGAGGGGGGAGGAGGAAGGAGGAGGAGAGAAGAAGAAAAAGAAAAAGGAAGCCTCCAAGGTCAAACTATACAAAATTAGGGGCTGGGGATGTGACTCAGTGGTCAAGCTCCCAAGTTCAATCCCCAGTATGGAAAAAAAAAAAAAAAAAAAAGACAAAATTAGTCTCGTCAGGGAATTTATCCACCTCACAATTCAAACTGGGAAAGAGTACTGGAAGATGGAATATTTTTCCACCACATGCCAATCACTGTGCTTAGCATTTTATATACATTTTAACATTTATACTGCACCTCAGCCTTAGAAGGTGGGCACTACTTCAGTCATTGCTTGATTGAGGTTTAAAATGCACCTAGCCAAAAGCTCAAATGTGTTAGGTACATGTGTATGCTCATTCCGAGCAACCCATTTACTCCCTGCTCCCCGGTCAGCAGCCCCTTCCCCACAAGTAATCACTATCCTCAATTCTAACACATATATTAGTTTTGCTTATTTGCAGAAATTCACACAAATAGAATCATGTACTGTGTGTCTGCTAGAGCCGAGCATCTTTCCTTGAGTGGTTCTAGAAGGAAAGAGACTGCCTGGCTGGGAGAATAGAATGAATTAAATAGCTACAAGGGAGGAGAGTGCCCTGGGCGTGGGAGGAAATGCTGAAGAGTCTATGGAACAAAAAGGGAAAAGTGGGCCTTTCCAAGGATGAGTGGCCTTGAATGCCAGGAAAAGGATTTAGAGTTTATCCTTAAGGTAGTACTAGTATCTACAGATGTTTCAGGAGATGAATTTTATAATTAAAGAGATGCCTCGAATTTGATGTAGCAGCTTGCCCAGAGCAGAGTGAAAAGGAAAGTGGAGGCAGCACAGAGCGATCCAGGTATGAAACGATGGAGTACTAAGGGCCCATGTGGGGAAGGAGAGGAGGACAAACTCCAAGAAACCATCCTGATGTTCCAGTGTGAAGGCAGAGAACCAACCCCCAAGTCTCTTGCACCAAAAGTATTCTAAAACAAAGAATGGTGGTTAAATGCTATTCAAAACCTGATGAAGGAGGGAAAACCAGTTTCAGGGGAGAAGACAAGTTTAAGGCAAAAGGAAGCTAGCCTTTTGGTCTCTACTGAGGTGACAAATCAGACCAAAGCTCAGGAAGAGATGAAGACATGAAGACATGGAAGATGAAGAACAAGGCAGCTAGAACAAAATGGGTTTCCAAAACCCATCTGGGCATGTGAAGATGATGGGCTGAGCACAAGGAGAAGAGAAGGGACTCCAAGGGACTGCACAGGTGAACCTTGGGAAACACATACAAAATAAGAAAAAAAGAACTGACTGCTGACAGACTTTAGCATCAATTTGGCAACAATTCCCACCTAAAAGACATTCAATTTAAAGATGCTTGTTCTCAGTTCCAACTACTACAAATGCTGAGTCATTCTCCCAGATAACACAAGGTACTTCAGAAGTTTCATTAACTCTTTGCAGCCTCATCAAGGTATTACTTAGCAAATTACTGTCTGGGTTTGCTAAACTTAGTAAATTATTGTTTGGATACATTAAATAGTAGCCTATACTCTGAAAGAGTTAATGGGTCTTCCAAACTGTCTAATTTACTACTAAAATGTTTTTGATACTCAAGACTCAATTTGCCTATCACCAATGAGGATTTAAAAGGCAATCCTCTAAATTGATCATTCAAATTTCTGTTCAAAAGTGATCTAATAGGCTTTTACTTAAATTTCCTAATCATTATATTTCTTAGATGATTTGTAACTAATCAGCAGTGTTCCTCCTTGAGAAATTCACTGAATAAAAGCTGAAGAGATCAAACCCAAGATGAATGTTTGCAATGTAACAGTGTGTTTGGAAATATAAGTCTGCAGTGTATCCAGCTCACATATAAGATTATCCCTCAGCCACAGATTATAACTCAATACCTCTGGGTTTTCTTTGGCATTCATCATCTCCCTTCACCACACTATAGTGACTTCCTCCGACGACAAATAATAATAAATTTGCTCACTAAAGCCCCATCATTGAAAGGTATTAAATGAGAATCCCTAAGATGAGGAATGTTTCTTTTCTCTAAATGATGACAACAGATGATATAAAAAGGGAATTTAGCTTTTGGCTTTAAGGTAATTTGTCTGCTTAAGTCACTTTCAGTTATGTTACCAATGTTCACATTTGACATTATTCACTGAACATTCATCAAAAGCAAGTTGGCAAGTTTTATGTACAACATTAGGTAGCAATTTTTAAAAGAGAATGCACAGAAGAGAAAATGGAAGCACTGCTAAAACATTAACACTTGTTTTAATTTTTAAAACATGGCTCTCTTCCCTATGTCTCAGATGTTTTTAATGATAAATTTTATGTCATTACATACAAATTTAAAGCCAAATGTGCTCAAGTCCCCAAGCAAATCTGAACAAATCAATCTTCTGAATGACTCAACACACTAAACATTGATATTTCAATATAATACTTTTTAAAATTCCTGTTAAAATTTTTCAGTGGTTATAATTACTTTTTTGTCAGACTGACTCTTATCAGCACCCATTTATAAAAGATGTTATTCTTGCTTTGTTATTCTTTTGAAAAATATACAGCAATAAGACCTTTTTTTTTTTTTTTTTTTAAATCTCCTGTTCAATAAATACTTTGAAATGGAAATATCATCTGGTCTGGAGTAAGTCTCAGTGATAGAGGGCTTGTCTAGCAAGCACAGGACCCCGCATTTGACCCCCACTCCAAAATCAAAGACACAGTTCAGGGCGAGCATGAGTTTGGCCCTGGGTTCAATTCTCAGTACCACAAAAAAGAGAGAGAGAGAAAGAGAAAAGACAGAATCTACATATCAACATCTTCAAGTACTAGAGAGGAAAAAAGGCAACTGGAATTCTCCATTATTGTTAATAATGAAGTTATATACCCATAGTGTTCAGAGCCAAGAGGCATTCACTGAAGTTGCATACAGAAAAACTTCATCTAAACTTCAGTCCCATCATTAAGCAAAAAAGATAAGCATTCTGGGTTGCTTTTGAATTTTTCAGTTCCATCACAGTAGGAACAAACTAATTAAAATTTTAAAACTTTTTAAACTACAAATTCAATAACCAACCTACGCCTTAATTCTAAGGAGGTTATGCTTCCCCTTCCCTGACTTTTTCTGAAGGTGAATATGAGTGAAGGAACTAGGACGTGAATAACTATGGGACAGTGAATCTGAACACAGACTCTGGCATTTAAATTAGTCATCTGGAGAGAAAAAAAAAAAAACTATACCTGCTATACACGGAGAAAATTTCAAAAGGAATAGGTATATGAGATAAATAAAAGCTTCCAAAGGAAATTTTAAAAGCCTTCCTTTTCTGTTTCTCCCCAGTCTTACTTTTAGAACAAGAAAAAACTTTAGGTTCAAAGCATAAAACTCATTAAGACAGATCCCTTGGGGATTACAGGTGGAAGGTAGGTGAGATGCATAATCAATGTTCAAGTAAAAGAGAATGAAAGTCACCTAAGCAACACAAAAGATTATTTCAAACCCACAGGGGCAGAGATTTATCTTCAATTGCTGCTAATACAGCTTTTATAATGTATTTCTACACAAGATCACTTATTTAAAAAAAAAAAAAAAAGAATTTATTTTTAATTTCATTTCAACACAGTGCATTCTAGCTAGCAGACATGATTTTAAAAGTCCCTAACACATCACATCACCTTTAAGCCACTAACTGCCAAACATGCAGTCTCTTCCAGGATTTGTATCGGAGATATGGTTAGCAGCACATCCTATGAGATACATATGAAGATGGTCCAAATGTAAAACAAAATAATACAAAAAAACATATTACCAAGCTTACCAACATGATGAAGTTTTACAAATCATATCACCATAAAAATGGGTGGAGCTCAAGGTCCTAATCCTAAAGGGCAGTTTCTTGAGAAATGAATATGAGAACACACACACACACACACACACACACACACACACACACCTCACCCACTTTCAGCCTCAAGCACTCCACAGCTACTGTAAAGTTGATCTCAATCTTGTGAGGCCATTTTCTCAGTTCCAATTTAGGACATTGGCAGTAGTTTCTGAGGTCTCTTCCAAATTCTTACTATGCCTATGCCTTTTATTTGCATTTTAGGCATCTTTCAGTTAATGCTAAAAATAAATCTATTGTTTCATTATAAGAAAAAAAAAAAGGATAAAACAGAATGCATCCCAAATAAAGTAGGTCAGATACAGTTTTTGGCAGTGACTGTTTTTTCTTAGGGATTAAACCACAGGCCACTCTACCACTGAGCTACATCCCAAATCCCTTTTGATTTTGAGACAGTGCCTTCCTGAACTGCCCAGACTGGCCTCACACTTGGAATCCTCCTGTCTCAGCCTCCCACATTTCTGGGATTACAGGTGTACGCCACCTGTGCCAATGGCAGTCAGTGTACTTAATGACACTGACATTAGGTGTCCTAATGCAAAATATCTAATCCAACTCAAATCGGGTTAAAACCCTAGCTGGTCAATAAACCAAAAAAGTTGAACTGTAAGTACTGAATCTATATATCCATAGATCTATAAATATATATGGATATATATGGATATATAGATATTATATATAAATACTAAACATTTGCCTTAAAAATACAGCTGTAAATATATATTGAAGACTTGAAGTATGGTAGAACTCTTCCTTTGAAACAAGGTCCTCTGGGTAGGCTTCTGGTCAGTCTTATAAACCCACAATGTCAATGTATTGTCACCAAAGATTTAAAGTTTTTGGTCTTTTTTAAAGTGGAGGGGAAATCTACCCAACTGGACCCTTGCATATCAATCCAACCACAGAATTCTTCATAGATCCTAATCTTTTATACCGTCTGTCCACAACTAATTTATCGGCAATTTACATTTTTCTCAGGGTTCAACTTCATTCTCATAAAGAAAATTTTACATTCATATTTAATTAGCTCATTTAATATTTAATTTTTATTAATTTAGTAAACATGTACCACTGTACAAACATGCCTGAAAAGCATACCTGAGTTCCAAGAAAACTACAATTCAACTACTATACTGGGGTGCGGGGGGCTCAGGCTGCCACATTACCATTTACCAGGAGGAGTGTTTTTTCTAGGCAGTCAGGAGCCTGGATTCACGTGGTTCTTGGAAAAGTGACATCAGGCAGAAGGGCCACACAGCAAATGCTGATATCCTCACAGAAATATAAGTGTTACATAGGGGTAAAGACAGAGAACACTGCAGTATGGTTTCTTAACTATGCAATTGATGTTGAACATGACAGAAGTTGAACTACTGAAAAGTCTACTAAAAACAAAAAACTCTGTTGTTCAAGAAGTACTAAAATTAATTCTTTAAATATGGAGGAGCTGAATATTTGTTCCTACCTGCCCATCTTTCGGAAAATATGAATGGTACTAGTGTTTATGGATATGTATGTTAATTAATATGCCCCTACTACCATGTGTAACTCCCAACTAATTCATAGTTAGCTTGATGCCAAATGATGTTCTTTTTCAATTCTTTTTGCCTTTGGAATACATGGTATAGTCTGTATGTGGTCTCAGAATATTTATCTTCCCGAGTGCTATTTACATTTATATTAGAATTGATTCAAATGCCTTCAGCCTAGCACCAGACTGGCATCAAACAAGGACACCTAGGCCCTGGCATGGTTGGAAAGGTAGACAGGCCCACGTAATCTATACCCACAGAAGTCAAAGATGATGCTACTTAATGACCACAAGGCTCTGTACTGGAAGTTTTCTTCTTTAAAAATGACATAACAGGCAACATGTCTTACACAGAAAGCTCTGTATTTTCTCTCATACTTGTCTATATTACTTTCATCCCTAAAAAGTCTTACATATAAGAACAAACCACATGCCACCAGGTTGAGACTTTTTTCCACACAGAAACCAAAAGTGTATTTATTTAACATTATGGAGAGCAGAACAGCTATATGTTAACTTCCTCTTTCTAAAATTCTACTGGTTCCTATTTGACCTGCACTATTTCCTCTGGTTTTCAAACTGCTTCAGGAATGCAGATTTTGCTATGAATAATCACATTTGTTAAATGCCACAGAAACCTGAAGTCTTTGTTTCCAGAATTTAAAACCCAGTTCTTATTTCTTGAATTACAATTACTAAAAATCAAATATATAAAACTGCAGTGATGTTCTTCATCATTAATTTTTAATAATCTAATACAAAATTTTTTAAACTGGGATTCACAGAGTTTGTAACAGAAAAAGTAATTATAGTTATGTTAAAATCTCAGAAAAAGTAATTATAGTTATGTTAAAATCCTCTTAGGAAGAAAAAACTGGCAACACAAATATTCCCCCACAAAACTGAAAATATCTATCACCAGTCCTCATTTGTAGTCAGTAAAACCACACTGCAGAAAAAAGCTAATACTAAAAGGACAGCTACTAGTAAAAGTTTACCTAAATAAATAAATAGATAGAAAAATAAAACTCTTAAAACTCACTGCTTGCTGGGCACAGTGGCGCATACCTAAAATCCCAGCAATTTGGGAGGCTAAGCAGGAGGAAATCACCAAGTTTGAGGCTGCCAGAGCAATTCAGTGAAACCCTGCCTCAAAATAAAAAATAAAAATGGTTGGGGATGTAGCTCAGTGGAAGAGTACACCTGGATTCAATATCATGTAGGAAAGAAAAAAAAAAAAAATCACAGCTTAATTCTATTTTATTTCCTGATCCAGGAGTAAGTGGATGTTTCCAGGATATTTTGAGGATAATTTCAGTCTGTTTGCAGATGTTCTGTTGTAATTCTAAGTGGTCCAGTGCTTTATAGCTAGTGCTTCAAACTTTTTAACATTATTTTCATCAGTACAAACAGGAAAATTTTGTGCTCAATATCTCCCTAGTCTCAAATGTCAATGATAGGGACATGGCCCCCACTTTTCCAGCCTTATTTCCAACAGCCCAATTTCAACCCACCACACAACCACACCTGCATTTTGTTCAGTCTGTTCCTACCACCCAAAATCTCCTCTCAGTCCAGTCAAAACAGAGGCAGCTTCAGTCTCTTGAGATCATGCTGATACTTCAATGCTCATCTTAAACATTGGTCTTTATTCTTCCTGATGCTTCCCCCAATATCTCCTTTCTTTTGGGGGGGAAGGGGGATGAAGGGGATCAGAGATTGAACTCAGGCACATCCCCAGCCCAATTTTGTATTTTATTCAGAGACAGGGTCTCACTGAGTTACTTAGCTAGCGCCTTGCTTTTGTTGAGGCTGGCTGTGAACTCAAGATCCTCCTGCCTCAGCCTCCCAAGCCACTGGGATTACAGGCATGTGCCACCACACCTGGCGGAATATCTCCTTTATAGTCCCATTAATGCCCCAGGTGCTCTGCCCTCACTTGCTGGCAATGAGGGGAAACCACCTTAACAAGTGGCTGTACAAGTCCAGACTGGTAAACTCCTCAAGGTAAGGACCATGTCATCATGAACTGCAAAAAGCAAAGAACAAATCATTGGTGATCAGCAGAGACACAGAACTGACAATAATAACTAAGTGTGTGGAAGGATGCCACAAATTATACCATTAATACTACTGACACTAAACACTAAGAGATACCTCTTAATATCAGTTGACAAGTATTTAAAGCTAAGTATAAACCTCATAATACAGAAGACATACATGGATCAATAATAAAAACATCAACAAATATGGAACCACAGAAAAGATACTGACACAACAATGCAGTAGTGTTTACTATAAGGCATATTACTTAACCAAAACAATTTTTCCAGATAATCTCAAGCAAGACGAACAAATGTAAAAACTGAAGATCAAAATAACACCCATCACTTTAGTGCCAAAGTAGTTTCAAACATGCCAGACTGACAATTTTCCAAACTGAGGTTCTATCATTCTTCATACTGAGACCACACCACACCCATCCTGTCACCTGCGGCTATCTAACTTAAAACAGACTATTGCAGAGACAAGACACATTTCAGAAGTACACCAACTTCTATGAGTTTAGGAAAAGAAGGTTTTAAGTGACAGCAAATCATGTTCTCTTTTAAGGAGGGGCAGGAGCCAAATGACTTCTACAGAAGATGGAGCTTGTGTAAGGCTCCCACAGTCTTGTTTCACCTGTCTTTCCCTTCAGACTGTACTTGGGCCCCCAAAATATACTATGCCATTTTACACTTTTTGTAAACCTGTAGGTCTGGTTCATTTTTCCCTGTTCCCCAATTGAGACCACAGTCATGCTTCTTATAAGTAAGGTCTCCCTGATGTTCCTCTCCTGCATGGCTACCCTGTGCCTTGTTCAGGCCTCCAGTACAGGAGGAGGCACAGGTACTACAACTTTGTTTACACATCTGCCTTTTGGACAGAAACACTGTTTCCTTCTGTTGAACTCTGGAGTGCCAGCAACTGCTAAGGACACAAACAGAGCAAAGGACTGAATGTCTTCATCAATGCATCAATGTTTCAATTCTTGGACAACCATAACACTCCAAATCCCAAAACCCCAGAAGCAGAGAGCTGTCAGTCTTATCACTAACTGTGGATACTCACCCCACACCCCCACCACTCTAAACAAGGCATTCTTCTTGGAGACACTTTAAGGTCAGGGAATTATTCCCTAATTTCTCACATGGGGCTTCCCCTCTTTGTTCATTTGTTCCAAGTGTGCTCCACTATGAGTCAGGGACTTGCATTAGACACTATGAATGAAAGAAAAGCAAAAATGAGTAAGTAAGTGAATGAATGAATGAGAAAATAAGGCTTTCAGGGAGCATGGAGCCTAATGAGAGATTCTATAACCCCAACATGTCATTCAATAGTCATTATTCCACACTCTTTAGTATATCTAGTACTCACAGGTAGTAAGTCTCTATGTACTCAATGTTCTTATTCTTCTCCACTATCTAGCCCCACTTGGCTACTAAAGTCATTTTTGTTGACTTTGGCCCTTTACCATGCTTTACACACTTCCAAAACAAGGCAACATAATAAAGGTGGCATTGGAAATATCAATAAATGAAACCTTCATTTACGGACAGGGAATCTAATCTCAATTCTACTGGTAAAAGGAGTAAGGGAGATACGCTAGCCCAACATTTTTTATTTGACAAGAACAAGAGGTCCAAAGCAGAAATGGGTTATGTGAACTCCTAGGGTTCCTCCACAGGTGTGCTGCTAAGCCACACAGGGAACCCAGGTCTGCTGTCTTGCATCAGTGTTCTTCCCCTCTCTACTGCCCATTATCTGACTGAGCAACATATCTACCAAGGTGTGATAAATTCAATCCACATCCATAAAAAACTGAACTGGTGTTCTTGGGGCAGAGGAAAGGACAAAAGCCAAAAACAATGAAGTAGCACCATATAGTCTCAAGACCAAATGCTCCCCTCAGCTACTATTTTTAGCATTGGGGTAAAACAGACTCATTGGTCCCAATTCTTCACTACCTGCTACCTGTATTTCCATTGCCTCTTGGTGGGTGAAGTACACTTTTCTATTTCTTGGTATCAGGGTCATTTTGGCCAATAGGCTCCTAGTGAACTTCACATTAACAAAGCACAGCTTGAAACATACTTGTGCAGCAAGGTATCACCCTCTTACCTACAGGACAACTTGAGAAGAACTGACCCCAGAGTCACTCGCCCTCCTGCCAGGGTCTCAAAGTGGAACAGACAAAGTAGGCTGGTCCAGGCAACCTCATACACATGCGCAAGAAATGAATGCTCACAGTTGTAAGCCACTGAGATTTTGTGGTTGGTTGTTATGTAGCAAAAACTGACTGATATGTCTTATCCTTCAAATCAAAAGTGCAAGCTTCTGGTTATCTGTCACTGTGAATATCAGCTCACTGTGAAAGTAGCAATCACTTATTCTTTCTTATTTCCACTTACTAATTTCCCTAGGCCACCTTGCATTCAAATTCTCTTCAGAAAAGAACATGTCTCCAAATTAAAGTGTCATCTCCAAGTATTTTAATGATTCTTGAGGTAGATATTATGTAAGAGGGTAGGAGAAAAAGTTATCCTTTCAGTATCACCTCACGAAATGCCTCCTCCTTTCAAAGCAGTAAGATTTGTCACGATCACAGTTAATTTATTAAAGATAATTTTCAGCTCATATGATGAATCCTAAAGATAGGTGGGAAGGGAGTACCTGTTATCTTTCACTGCAAGCACTAAAGATTTTTAAAAGGCTGTTTTAAAATCATCAACTAGAATAAAAGCTAAAATATATTGACTTTAGATATTTTTAAGGACCTCCAGATCAGGGTAACACTAAACAACGACAACCAATGTAAATACCCTTCCGTTTTGTCATTTTCTTATTCCAGCATATAGCTCAATGTGGCTCAAACTACTTCAATTTAATTATCAGGATCATTTGTAATTTCTGAAGCCCAGTAACCCTGAAATAAAATTACATTTGTTTGACACACCCATTATGTAATAAAAGTCTTGGAAAATGCTGGGGATAGAATACCAAACTAGGAAACTACTTCTCATTTTTCCCTCTGCTTGCCATGCGGAGGTTAACTTGTTTCCTAACTTTACCCTTCTTCTGTCTAGTGAAATGAGATGGATATACTTACCTTGGAAAGGATGTAACTTCCACGGTATATACCCACACATGTACACCTACAATATTACATGCCTATAGTATGATGCATGAATACTTGTAAGTCCGTTCACTCGACATCACAGAAAACACATGAGAAGGCATCTCCCATTTTTGTTTGTTTTCAGACAGGGTCTTGCTAAGTTACCCAGACTGGCCTCCAACTCGCAATCCTCCAACCTCAGCCTCCAAAGCCATCATCATGCTCCACTGGCATCCACCTTTTGCCAACAAAGGAGTTGATCTTCTTAGGAAAATAAAGGTTCCGTTTTCCACTTTAGACTTTACAGATTACTAGAATTTGACCAGGAAAACAGAATTAAACATTCCTCCTTGGTTTTGAACCAAGAAAGGGTCTCTTCAAGGAAGACCGGATTTGTGTACATTCAAACTAATGTCTAAAGAAATTCTGCAGGGGAAAAAAAAAATCCCACGAGGTCATGGGTGTTTTTTAACCTGTAGCTCATGGCTAGAACCCAAAGCATCAGTGTTCTTTAAAAGATACAGGAGGGGGGGAAGGGAAAAAATGGCAGAATGAATCAAACAACATTACCCTATGTAAATTTATGATTACACAAATGGTATGCCTTTACGCCATGTACAAATAGAGAAACAACATGTATCCCATTTGTTTACAATAAAAAGAAAAAAAAAATAAAAAAAATAAAAGATACAGACATATTTTCATTACCCACTCACTGAAAACTTAGTATTAATTTCCATTACAAATACAGGCAACATTTTATATTGAGTACTAGTAGTACTTGTGACTTTAGTGCCAATAGAAATTTGATATCTTCACAGTTATAGCTGCTGTCAAAAATTCAAAATATTGGCTGAGGGTGTAACTCAGTGGCAGAGCACTTGCCTAGCATCTGCCAAGTACTGGGTTTAATCCCCAGCAACACACACACACACACACACACACACACACACCAGTGTTTACTCATTATCTAATTACCAAATCTGGTTACTTGATGTATTGATAAAGAAGCATATCTATTGCCATGACAATTTTGATGACTATATTTGATAGAAGTGGTTTTCTTTGCAATCCCGTGTATCTTACGCATTTTATAACACTGAAAACATACTGTGTCCACCTATCATGTCCCTACTCTTCAGCTGCCCTCTTTATTAACTAAAGACACCCAGAGTTCTTTTCGTGAAGAGAAAGATGAGTGTACTAAGGGAAGGGAAAGGAGATAACCTATTTATATATGTCTATAACAGCAAAATTAAAATTAAAAATGGTAATTACGATGAGGCATCTGTCTATTTGGCACCATCTAAAACCAGCAAGCAGTAATTGTACAACAAGGGGGTGTTTAGTGTGTGAGGTTTAGGACACTGTGCCAGTAAAGCATCCAAGTTGTAAAACATTGTAATAAGCAGGTAATCCTAGACCCAGCATCCAAGTTTCTGCCCTAACCTGTTCCTTATGATTACGATTTTAAAACATCCCAGTGTCAGCAGGTTCACTGTGAGTCAGACCTGAAATAATAAATGGCTTATTTTCCATCCTGATGGAGGAAATACATCATAGCTCATTGTGGTTCACTTAACTGAGGCTGTTTTTACAGGAAAATATAAAAATAACTAAGACTTTCTGCCTTACCATTTTTATTTTAATTTTCTTATTAACAAAGTCCTATGGTATGATCCACTTTAAAAATAAAGCCTGTTTTCAACATAGGCTATAAAAACAACAACTCACAAACATCTAGAAGGAAAAATAATATAAACACTCAGAAAATTACGTGACCAATAAACACCCTGGTTTGCCAAGATAACCAATCAAGTGCATTCACTTCATCTAGATAAAGTGCTGCCTATTTAAATGGTCAACCACATGGTAATGTTGTTAAAAAGACAGCCAAAATCTTTTTCCGCCACTTGTTATAGCTGTGAGATTTTATTAAACTACATGTATTTATACACAAACTTATACATAAGTTCTACAACCCAAAGTCTTCGTTTTTACAACTTTTCAACTAAATGTCAGAAGTAACATCTTCATAAAAAATAAATCTTATTCAGTGACACCTCTACTGATATAGATTACAAAACTTATCACAACCACGATGGAAAGCACTAGGAATGGAGCCACTATATGACAGCTATATCACTCCTCTGTATTTATCCTAAAGAATTAAAATCAGCACACTATAGTAATACACGCACATACCCATGTCTACAGCAGCACAATTCACAATAACCAAATTATAGAAGGAGACTAGGTGTTCATCGGTGGATGAATGGATAAAGAAAATGAGGTACATATACATAGTGGAGTTTTATTCAGTCATAAAGGAGAATGACATTATTTCATTTACAGGAAAACGGATGGAACTCGAAAACATTATGTTAAGTAAAATAAGCCAAACTCAGAAAGTCAAGAGTTATGTGTTTTCTCTCATATGTGGAAGCTAGAGAGGAAAAAAGTAAAGAAAGGTGGTGGTGGTGGTGAGGTCATCATGAAAATCAAAGGAAGATCAACAGAACTAGAGTAAAGGAAACTAGAACTAGAGTAAGAAGTAGGGGACTAAGAGGGAAGGGAAAGGGAAAATACTCGGGAGTGATACTGATATTGGCTCTGTTATACTGTTATGTTCTGTGCATGGACAAATGTGTAACAACAAAACCCACCATTATGTACAAATACACCAATAAAAATATGATAAAAAATAAAAATCACTATCTGCAGATAAAATAACTAAAGTAAACGAGGAATAGATCTTATCAGAACAACATTCTGCTCTGTCCTGTATCTTTCTTTCTTTCTTTTTTTTGGGGGGGGGGAGTGGGGGGTTACTGGGAACTGAACCCAGGGGCACTCAACCACTGAGCCACATCCCTAGCCCAATTTTGTATTTTATTTAGAGATAGGGTCTCACTGAGTTGCTTAGTACCTTGCAGTTGCTAAGGCTGACTTTGAACTCACAATCCTCCTGCCTCAGCCTCCCAAGCCACTGGGATTACAGGCATGCACCACAGCAGGAGGATCATGAGTTTCTTATTTAAACACATTCTACACGACTTCAAGGATTCTAGAAATCATTTATGATGCCACTGCAGAGTACAAACTTACATGTTTCCTGAAATTGTGTAAAGTGCTACTAAAAGGGGTTCACTGCATTATTAAAAAAATAAAACATCATCTTATTCTTTAAAAAAAAATACTGTAGCCAATATTAGGTATATTTTAGGATATGGCCAATAAATGTAGAATTATATGAGGTTCTCAGTGTGAAATACATTTGAAGACAAATCTATAGCTTCTGCTGACTTGCGAGTCAAGATTCCATCATCTACATACACACACACACACACATCCTTGGTACTGGGGATTTAATCCAGGGGCACTTACCACTAAGCTACATCTCCAGCCCTTTTTTAATTTAATTTTTTTTCTTTTTTTGGAGACAGAGTCTCACTAAGTTGCTGAGGATGGCCTTGAACTTGTAATCCTCCTGCCTCAGCCTCCCCAGTCACTGGGATTATAGGAATGCACCACCAAGCCCCCATCCCATCTTCTTGAATCAGTGCCAACAGGAGAAAACCCTGCTAGAGGACTTCTACCAGATGTACCAGTCCATTCCCTCCTCATATGACTCTTCTGTGCAGCTAGCATGAATGGTGTAACAGGGAAAGGACATGTAAGATGGCAAACAGAAGTTGTATCTTAAGATGGCAGTGAGATTCCATATGAAAGAGTTTCAAAAAGCAAAAAGTGCACCCTCTCATAAATCCTGTTACCACTCTCCTCCCATCAAGCTACAGTGTTACTGACAGCAAAAAAATAAAAACCTTAAGAACAAGGGAGCTAGGGTTGACCAGTAGACTCAGAGGCTGAGTAGAAAATGCAGTAACTTGAGGGTTCCAATTATCCATCTTTCATTCATTAGCTGTCACACTATGGAGATCTTCCACCTCCCTGACAAAATATGGGCTTCCCCATCTCTCCCACAGGGTGCTATAAAACTCAAGTGGAAGCTGGGAGCAGTGGCACATACCTGTCATCTCAAAAAATTCCTAAGGCTGAGGCAGGAGGATTAAAAGTTTGAGGCCAGCCTGGGTAATTTAATGACAACGTGTCTAAACAAACAAACAAACAAAAGGCTGGTTCAGTGTAAAATGTAGCTCAGTGGTAAAATGCCCCTGGTTTGTTTGGTTTTCTGTTTTGTTTTGTTTTGTCTTGTTTTTTGACAAAAAAAATCTCCAGTGGGTAGAACATTGCAGGCACACATGTGACACAATGTTAAAGAATATGTCATTTAAAGGAGAAAATGCTACAGAATCTCCCTGAAATTATCAGGTTGACACCTCAGGTTTTCAACGTTAAGGAAGGAGGAAAACAAGAGATAGGGCAGGGGCTGCATGTGGATGTTCCCATGCGCGCTCACACACACACACACACACACACACACACACACGCACAACTAAACTAGTAGCCTAAGGAGATTTCTTTGAAAAAGAAGGCTGGCAAAAGAATTTCTGTAGCCAAGAAATTTAAGGGGCTGGGGATACAGCTCAGTTTGTAGAGTGCTTGCTGGTCAAGCAGAAAGCCCTGGGTTCAATCCCTAGTGCTGCAGGGGGGGAAAAAAATTTGTAGAACAGTTAATATTTATCAGGGGCTGGGGATATAGCTCAGTTGGTAGAGTGCTTGCCTCACAAACACAAGACCCTAGGTTCAATTCCCCAGCACTGCAAAAAAAAAAAAAAAAAAAAAGGAAGAAGAGAAAAGAAATTTAAGCATTTCACACACCACATTTCTTGTTTTTTTTTAAATCAATTCCATCATTGGTATATCAACTGATCTAGAATATTAATGGCAAACCTTTCAAAGGAAAGACCCATAAACTCTACTCTCTTTGTCCCCATTTCTTTCATCAGTAAGACCAAAGCAAAGAACCAAAGCTTTATCTGTTACAGTTTTAAGAAAGCTTCAAGATGATCAAGAATCTGAAGCTCAGGATCTGGGCAGAAAAGACAACTTAATGCGCGCAGACCTTATTGGTCCATGGGGATTATCACTAGGTCAATAAATGCATAGCAAAGGCAAAATTGTCCTTACTTTGGGAGTGGCACGTATGCTGGAGGGCAGTGTCTATGAGGAGTGGCTAGAAGCAGAAAGAGATACAGTGAAAAGGTCACTGGTGTGTCATTTCTCTCTTCCTCAGGCAGGCATATAAGGATGTGACATAGTTACACATGGTTTGCAAGAGGCCTCCTCCCTTTATGATCTGCTTCTGCACCCCAATCCAAATCGATTTTTATTTTCAGTTTGGTGTTAAAAAAAAAAAAAAAAAAACAGTTACCACACACAGAGGAACTTTAAGTCAGAGACTTGAATCACATCAAAGTCTGGAACTTCAAAGTTACAGTTCCCACAGCAACAGCAACTCCCATCTGCAATTTCAGTACTACTGTATATGGCAGTCTGATTTAAGAGTTTGATATGTGTGTGGGCACTGTGGCCAAGTCACAGGCATTATGAATTTGAATTCCCTTCTCTCTTGGTTGAGCTTAGCAGATGATTATGGGGCGTTAGCATCTGTGTTTAAAACAGTCCCCAAAGAGGAAGCTCATTCAGGTCACTTGAACACACATGACTGGGGTCCACACCAGAGCACCTCACTGATTGCCTGGCAACCTGGCCTGTTCAGGTATACAGTCTTCCATCAGGACCTAGTGACAGTGTTCACTGTAAAGCTGGTACCATTCAATGGCTCATTTTTCTAAAAGTCTGGGAAGAGATTTAACAGGCAAAAATAAATCAGGCTCCTCTCTGAAGAAAGGGTAAAAAAAAAAGGGAGGAAAAAAATAACAGTTAATCCAGTATTTGAACCACTGGCAGTTTAGTTACCTTTTCTCTACCTTGCAACACAGTAGTTTCCAAAGGTATTTTCCAGCAGTTTTAGTTCCTGATTTCAGGGGCCACTGTTTCAGAAATAAGAACAAAATTCAATACAGAGACAAATGTTGGAAAAGTCCCAAGGAACAAACTTGGCGCCAGTGGTTCTGTGCAAGTTCACCCCGCCATTCCAGGATGCTTAAAATGCCAAACTGTTTGCTGTATGCACCCCAATGTCCCTTCCTCCAGTGACTGGAATTTTAAGGCTAAATATACTTAACCACCAGGATATGTGCTGACCATGACCTCAGCACACTTTAGAAAGTCAAGAACACTGCAGGGAAGAGGACTCTCACCCCAGCCCAACCTGCTTCAAAACATGGAACTGCACTTAATTCACTTGAAAATGCTACCCAGAGCCAGGCAGTAGCAAAAACCTGTAAACCCGGCTACTTGGGGGACTGAGGTAATGGGATTTCAAGTTCAAGATCAGTCTGGGCAACTTAGCAAGACCCTGTCTAAAAAGTAAAAATACAGAGCACTGAGACCCTCTCAGACACATCCAGACTTGCTGAATTTGAACTGTGTATGAAATAAGGCCAGTTATTTAACATACTTCATTCAGCTTCTCCTGGGAAGCTTGTCCTTTCCTATGTGAAAACCAGGTTTAAGTAGCTGGAAGGCTCATCAAGAATAATGTAAGGAGTGTCTCCAATGCTCCAGAAGACATGGTATAATGGAAAGTAAAAAAGGTGATGTTCCCAATGATCACCTCCAGTCACCTTAGTCTAGACAGAGAAATCCTAGACACAGAAACACATAGCAAACAGAGGTGTGTGAAAAGTGCATCCGAGCAACCAACAGGTGCTGAGCATCTACTATGTCCTGTGTTCAAGGAATGAGCAGACAGAAGATATCTGTCCTCTGTAGCAGGGCAGACAGACAAGAGAACAACCACAGGAGGTAGGTGGCAACAAATATTATGGAAAATAAAGAGGTGAGGAAGATGGGTAGTACATACTGGGAACACAGGAACCTACAATTATAAAGAGGGTGGTCAGAGCACACAGCACTAAGAAGGTGGCATCTGAGTAAGGGAGGTAGGATGGAGGGCATCAGCCATGCAGTGCTCCCAACAGGGGCCAAGGATAAGGTCAAAGTCCCAAGGCAGGAAGATGCTTGCCTGAAAGGAGGGCCATGTGACCAGAAGGACATGGGGGGGGTGGGGTGGTAAATAAGGTCAGAGAAATAGCTGGGGTCAGGCCCCCAAGATCAATGGAGAGAGTCTCAGCCCTTATGCTATGTGAGCCAGGCAGCAAGAGGAACACCTGAGCAAAGAAGCCAGTCAGGACACATGGCAATCAACCAGATGGGAAAACAGCTGGTGTGCAGCAGGGGCAGCAGTGGAAGGAGTGAAAAGTGGCAAGAATCCGAAAATGCAATCATATGCCACTAACCGTGTGCTGATTAATGACAGGCCGCACAGAGAAAGGTGGTCCCATAACACTACATGGCTCAGTGACATCACAGTTTTCTTAGTTTGTGTAAGTACACTCTGATGTCCCCACAACAATGAAATCACCCAAAGCTGCATTTTTCAGAACATATTAAGGTAAGATGATAGAATTTAACTACAAGCTGGATGTGGGATACAGAAAGAAAGGGAAAACTATCTCATTCCAAGTACCGGGAAGTTCTTTATTAACGTAGAATATTTACTCAATTTGGAAAAAAATAAGTATCTTTTGCTAAGGTAATACTGCACACCCACACACACAACAAAAAGTAAAACCAAAGCACTCTACAGAGGGTTAATGTTTTAAATACGTACGGAGAAGAGAAATGAAGAAACTAATGAGGACATAAGAACCAAAGCAGGTACCTCTAGAAAGTTCTGTGAATGAAAGGAAATGAGTCTTAAGGATGAGACAATGTGGGTCTTCTCCCCTCCCCGCTTCAGTACTGGGGACTAAGCCCAAGGGTGCTTTACCACCGAGTTACATCCCTAGCCCTTTTAATTTTTTGTTTACAGTCTCCCTAAGTTGCTCCAGGTGGCCTCAAATTTGCAGTCCTTCTGCCTCAGCCTCCCAAGTGACTGGGATTACAGATGTGCACTAAGACAATGCAGGTCTAATGAAAGAAGAAAGAGGGGACAGCAGAGGGGAAAATGCACATGGTGAAGGAAAAGTGGGCAAAAAAACTACAGGACATAGCAGAAAGCGTGGTACGAGAGGGTCATGCACAGTAACTGTATTTATCACAGGAGGTGAGTGTTGGAAACTCCCAAAGAGGAGGAACAAGACTGAGATCCATTTCACTGCTATGCTTTGGGCAGAGCTGATCAGGGAAAACAGGGTGCGAGGGAGTACAATGGGAAGAACGCGCAATAAAATTAAGACCTGAACTAGACTCGAAAATGAGAAAAATAAACTTGTATTACAAGATAGTCTAGATCAAGAGCCAGTGGGAAGGATATAGATGGAGAAAGAGCAAGGAACCAAGGCTGTACACTGCACATAACCTCAAGGTACACTGGAAGTAATTAGCAGAGGCTGATTCTCACAGAAAATACTAGGTATAACTTAAATTTCCCAAGTGTTCTTCAACCAAAATTCCCTTCTCTACAGCCTTCACCCAAACATGCGACAGAATCTTCCCACATCCAACTGCTGATTTCTAGTAGTATTATAATTGAACTGTTTTAAAATATTGTACAAAAATATTTCTGTATGGACTTTTAAGACGAAAGGCATGGTAGCATACGCCTAACCTCAGTTATTTGAGAAGCTGAGGCAGGAGGATCACAAATTCAAGGTCAGCCTGAACAACTCAGCAAGACCTTATCTCAAAATAAAATGATTTTTTAAAAGAGCTAGAGACATAGCTCAGTGGTAAAGCAACCCTGCGGTCAATCCCCAGTACTGGAGGGAGGAGAAATTTTTTTAATGGGCTGGATGCAGTGGCACATGCCTTAATCCCAGCAACCTAGGAGGCTGAGGTAGGAGGATGACAAGTTCAAGGCCAGCATCAGCAACTTAGTGAGGCCCTAAGCAACTTAGCCAGATCCTTTATCATTTCAGTGGTAAAGTGCCCCTGGGATCAATGCCTAGTACCTCAAAATAAAAAATAATTTAAAATTTAACAGAAGGATAAAAGAGAAATGACAGTTTAAAAAACAATCCATCTCTAAAGAACAGGAAATGTGAAAGGTTACTAGGAATGTTTCAGAACTCAGATTCTCGCAACTAAAAACAACCAGAAACATGTCCCTTAAAATGAGAGAACAGGTTACACTGTCCCTAAGCATCCAAGGATCAGAAAGGGCATTCAGTCCTATACCACAGAGTCACAGTACACATCAAGAGGCCAGCACTCCTTCTCTCCTAACTAGTATTCAGTGCCTACACAGAATTGTTGTTTGTTCACCTGAATAGGAGGGGAAAAAATAAGTTGCTGGGGGAAACGATCCTGATCTGAAAATGAACAAGAATTAAAATTAGATCTGCTCTTACCATCTGGCACAAAATAAGTACTCAATGGTAGAAATCTCATTACACTGTCTACAACTTAAGCTCAATTTCTACTTCCACGGCATTCCAGCAGCAGAAAGCAGTACTAAACCAGGGCTCTTCCCACTCCTTAAAACCCTAATGCACTTTGTGAAATTATTATTGTCTGTATATTTGGAGTTACAGGCAATATATCTGATACATTTACCTTATTTGTCAGCATTACATAATATTTACATATAGTATTCCATAAGATTGGTATAACTTCTAATGAGTAAGTTTGATACTCTCTTATGTACTATCAACCTATATGCCATTACTTACTCTTCATCCTAAAATAAAAATCTCAAATTTGACCTAGGTAAAAGAGATAAACTTATACAAATAATGTGGATCAACAACACGACCACCACTCTCGCTTTACTGGCTGAGCCTCAGTAAGACACTGAGATATCAGCACAGGGAAGTGCTAGCTCACTCCAGGAGTTTCTTTTCTTTCTGGCAAAAGATAAACCAAAGTCACCAAACCTGCCAACTCCCACAATTTCACTATTGCTTCAGCTATAAATCATCATTACTAATAAATTCTAATCTGTTAAAAATTATTTTCCAGTTTACTTCTACTTTACCCAAGCATTACTGGGAGCTCTAAGCAAGCATGGAGGAAGAAGAGAGCTTTGCTCACTATACAATAAGAAACAACTTCTCCACTAGGAGATTCTCCAAGGTATTAACGTGCTTCAAAAAGTATGACTAAAAAATTTAAAATCAGACCGACCATCTTATGCAGTAGCAGCACATTCATACATTCAAGTTCTCAGCTGAAAGAATTTACCATTTATCACAAGTACTACTCAATGAAAACAAAAATCATCCAGAGCTAGCCGGTGCAACTCAGTGATAAAGCACCTGCTTAGATATGCGAGACTCTGATTTGATCCCCAACACCAAAAGGGGGGAGGGGATCACCTAATTAGCATTTACTCACCTCCAATACAAAATTGGAGTTCTCCTCCAATACAAAAATTTAAAAAACAATAAAATACTATTAAGGGGAAGAGGAACAATGGAAACATAACAATCATTATATTGAGATGCATTTCTCCAACTACCAATACTTTGACCATAGGGACGAGGGTATATAGATCAGTGGTAGAGTGCTTGCTTAGCAAGCAAGAAGTCCTTGGTTCGATGCTCAATCCCTGGAGGATGTGGAGAGATGGCAATGGGGACCATGTTGGACATGAGTTGTTACTATTTCTGGCTTCTATGAAAATAAGGCTGGGACGAGTGTTTAAGGACCCCTGGGTTCCATCCCCAGTACCATATAAATAAATAAATAAACTCAGAAAAATGCTAAGGGCATACAGAAATACTATACTACTGAAGGTTTATGAAAATCTACTGAAACCTGCAAAAATGCTTTGCTTTGTAACTCTAAAAATTGTGCCAAAGAACAATACCTAAATATCATTTGCCAGGTATACACCCTATTCTATCAATTATAACTTTCTAGTTCTGATTCATATCACATGAGAATGGCACTCTGACTAAAGGAGAGAGAAGGGAATTCCACAGCCAGAGTACCCATCTCATCATAAATCAATGATCAGCCAGGCAACTTGGCATGAGGGACACCGCATAGGCATTTAATGCTTTTTAAGTTTATCAATGCCACTCAAATTATTTCTTAGAAATTTTGAAAATATATGGAATACCCATTCCCAGAATCTAGTATTTTTTTTAATAATCATGTAGTAGAACATACCCTTTCAACTTTCAGTGAGTGTTTCAGTAACAGAAATAACTCTCATTGAGAATTTTGCATAGTTTTTATGTACATAATGAAGAACACTCCTGGCAATCCACCAGACAGAAATTTTAACAATTATCAATATCAAGATTTTGCTTCTGAAGATTTTGCCACCCAATTATAAAACATGATTTTGAATGCTAATTGAAAATAACAAAAAAGTCTAGTAATCTATAAAGTTTAGGTCAATAAAAATCATGAAAGTACTTCTGTGATACATTAAGTAGGTTTTAGTAAAGGTAAAATTGTCTAAAGCTTTAATACAATGGAATTACCACACTAAATGGAAAGAAACACAAATATATTATGTTAATATGAATTCAAAGTAGGGAGGAAGAGAGGAAATAAAAATACTGTCATCACTGCCCCAAATAAAGCAATTAATGTTATTTATTTTGAGGTGGAACTAGTCTGACATACAAAAACATACCAATGATTAAGTACTAAAAATCTGTCATCCAAAAACATTAATTCAAGGGATTTCTACCTAAAAACAAATAAAATAAAAATGTTATCAATAATTTATACTGCTTGCAGTTTCCAATGTTAACAGATTACTTTTCCAGGAAGAACCTTTTTGGGGGCATAGAGAGGTACTGGGAACTGAACCCAAAGCCTTATGCATGCTAAGCAAGCACTCTACCTCTGAGCTATATATCCCCAACCCTTTTTAAATTTATTTCATTTTAAGGCAGGCCCCAAATTTGAGATCCTTCTGCCTCAGTCCCCCAAGTAGTTGGGATTATAGTTGTGCATTTCCATGCAGATTGTAAGTACTGCTTAGTTAGTGTCTATTTCTTACTATTAATAATCAAGTTAGTAAGAGCAAAAAATCTGAATGCAGTTCAACAGAAAATTCAAATATAAAACAGAGCTCTGCCAGGTGCAGTGCAGCACACCTGTAATTCCACCTACTAAGAAGGCTAAGCAGAAGGATCTCAAGTTCAAGGCCAGACTCTGAAACTCCGGAAGGACTTGCACAAAATTAAAAAAATTAAAAGGTCTGAGGACTAAAAGTGATAAAGCACCCCTGGATTCCATCCCAGTTCAATTAATCAATCAATAAGACAGTTTTTTATACTACTTGAATCTCCATTAGCTTAGACTCAACTCAAGAGAGTCTAATTTTCACACAGGAGAAAGTAGTTATATGATCTCCTGATAATCTGATATAAGCCATTGCCAATTTAAAATATTTTAAGTATAAATTAAAGCAAAATATAGCTAGTGATAGTTCAGTATGTCAACCTTTCTTTTAGCACTTGAAGATATGCCTTAGGCATATATATTCTCTAAAAGCAATCCAGTACAGTAGGATTACCAACCCTATTTTAGAGATGCTGAAACTGAGACAAGACAGTTTCAATGATATACCAGGCCAGGGGCCAGGGACTAAAGAAACAAACCTATTTTATCTTTACTACTTTTTATTTTAAAACTTAAGACTATCTTAGAAAGATGCCTGCGCTACACGACATATTCCATTAATACAGAAAAACGGGGCAGAGGATATAGTTCAGTGGTAGAGCAATTGCCTAGTGTGTGCCAGGATCTGGGTTTGATCCCAAACACTGCAAAAAAAAAAGGAACAAAAACAAATCCTACTCAACATTCTGAAAATAGAATATATTTAAGAAATCCCACTTCTCAAAACTTTGAAGAATGCAATATTCACAAGTCTACTGACAAAGGAATAAGTAGTTATGGTTATTAATGTAAGTAAAAAGTGAGGTATTGGTAAAATCATTTACAAATACCTTCTAACTCTGTCCCATTAGTGAGAGGGCTCCTGCCCACATCCCAAAATGTTCTTTACTCATGCTTAGCAAAACAAAATGTAAATGCTCTTTAACTCAGACTATAAACTGAATTCCAGGTTACTGAAGATGCCTACAATTTCTTGACTCTACAATCCTGTACAGAAGATCCAGAGGTAACAGAAATAACTAGGCTACATAAGAAAGTTGATTAACTCCAAAAATACTTCCCTTCAAAACCTGTCCTCAAGGAAAGGGCTCTACGGGTTCTCAGTTGAGGCAAGATGCCTAGTTTCACTTGCACAGACACCCAGCCATGAACTTCCCCTAAACTAGGACCCTGCCCCATGATATCAGCTTCAATTTCTTCAAACTAGAGAACAAACTTTCTTCTACCTAAGGCTATCAACAAGTGCCCAAGGTTTATCCACAGGCAACTGCAATCAATGCAATGAACTGCAATCTGGCCACAGGGTCAAAAACTAGTATTTCAGAAACTCCCCCCACCATGCTTTTTATTAGTGTAATAGAATTATACATAATGGTGGGGCTTGTCGTTACATATCCATATATACAATGATATAAAAAAAGAATGTGGTCAAAATTATTTCCCAGTACTTCCCCTTTCTCTCTCCCTCTTCTCCCCACCCACTCCCATCCTGTGTTCCTGTACTCTACTGATCTTCCTTCAGTTTTCACAAGATTCCCCACCATCACTGCCACCACCTTTTTCTTCCCTTTTTCCTATCTTCCACATGCAACAGAAAACACACTACACTTGACCTTCTTTATGGCTGAATAAAACTCCATTGTGTATATATATCACATTCTCTTTATCCATTCATCCACTGGGAGATATCTAGGCTGGGTCCATAATTTGGCTGTTGTGAACTGTGCTGCAATAAACATGGGTATGCATGCATCACTATAGAGGCTGACTTTAATTTTTTCTCTTTTTTTTTTATACTGCGAATTAAACCCAAGAGCACTTTGTACCACTGAGTTACATCTCCAGTTCTTTTTATTTTTTTACTTTCAGACAGGGTCTTGCTTAGTTACGGAGGAACTCACTAAATTGCTTAGGCTGGCCTTGAACTGGCTCAACCTCCCGGGTTGCTGGGGTTAGAGGTGTGCACCGTTCCACCCAACCTGACTTTAATTCTTTAGGACAAATACTGAGGAGTTATATAGCTGGATCATATGTGGTTTCAACCCCTGTACTGACTTCCATAGTGGTTGAAAACCTCTTTTCCAAATGGAAGCTCACCAGTTACAACATCCAGGAAGAACTATATACAAGTGACTCCCAGATACAAAACAGCTCTTTACCAGTTTTATCTTTATACCTCCTTCCTCGTTCTTCACTTCTTTAATTTTCCAGATCCTGAGCACTAGAACCCTGCAGTAACTCTGCTTCTTTTGCAGTTCTACCCACTTCCAAGCAATTTTTAGCAACACTGTCTCCTCTGCAGCTTCCACCACCTAGGCCTTAGAATTAGGGCACAAGGCCACTGTGCCAACAATTCTCCTCCCTACCACATGAACCCACCTCTCTCCTTCACACCTATTCATCTTCCCCAAGCCCAGATGGACCATGTCCACCCAAATGCTCAAAACTCTTGCACACTCTATAAAATAGTTGGTCTGGAACTTTTTCAAATTGTCAACGGTGGATGTGAGGGCAATCTGGCCCTGACATCTGTCACCCCATTGATCGCCAGGGTTGGAATTCAGCTGATACGGCTGAATAGATGGGTGTCCCCTTCCTCCCTCACCGCTCCATGTGTGTCCCTCCCCAAGTTGTGGCGCTCGGTTGAAGAGGGCGACCTTCCCCAAAAGAGAACTGTTCTTTGGTCAAGGGTATACGAGTAGCTGTGCTCCCCAGCTAGAACCTCCAAACAAGCTCTCAACTTGTCAATGGCGCAAAATGAAGAAAGACTGAGGAACTGTTCAAATCAAAGCCAACTTAAAAAAGATAATGCTCAGTTGGGTACAGTGGCACACACCTATAACTGCAGTGACTGAGGAGGCTGAGGCAGGAGAATCGCAAATTTGAGGTCAGCCTCAGCAATGTAGTGAGACTCTGTCTCAGAAATAAAAATAAGGAACTGGGTTCAAAATGGGGGGTGGGCAGGTCACATGCTTAGAAGCCCAGTTTCCTCATCTGTAAAATGGGGACAAAGCCACATAATGACAAGATCAGAAGGGAACCTCAGGGTGGTTGTGATCAGTTAACAGAGGTGGAACAAATCTAAGTACACTGTTGAATAGGCCTTATATGAAATATGCCAAAATCTGAAAGTGTCATAGTTTCTGAGTGTTCAGATTTGGAATTTTTTGGATTAGGGATACTTAGCCTGTACTTTGTAGATTGCAATAATTAATACAAAATACTGTTTTGTACTGAGTATCATTACCTCCACCCATCTATAGCTCTGCAAGCTCAACCTTCTTCACAAAGTTGTCCTCCAGGTGACTTCTCTGAAACTGATGCCCCTCACATGTCCTGAATTCACACAGTACTACTGTAGATAATCTGTGAGGCCATCTATGGTCTACCATGTTTATCCACAGTATGTCTTGTAAATAACATACACTTAGGCAAACTCCCCCAAACCAGATCCTGTGTGTACCTCCATCTTTCATGTGCTAGCCCAAAGCCTTGTCCAGTGTAAGAGCTCAATGTTTAAATTCACTAACATGTTGAACTACATACAGCTAGACCACAATGGTCTAAGGGACCCAGCCAACAAATAGCAATGAGGAGTTAAAAGGATGAATTGCCTAAGACTTCAAACCCTGTAGTGATAGAGAAGATATACGCAAGTGGGTCCACCACCAATGGTCTGCCCTTCACATAAGAGGTCGTGGACCTCAGCTAAAACCTGGCAGAAAACTACAGAGTCAAGGTTTCCCTGTAGGGCACTGGGTTCTCTATGAGAAAGCTACAGATGAGAGGATTTGAGACCATTAAATATTGTACTGGAAGACTGAGTATAAATCATTCGGAAACCAGAGGACCTAAAATGCAGATGGGAACTGGTGGTCAGAAAGCTCAGGACAGAATAAGTAGCCAACTTTATGCTTCCCTTGTACTCAGCACTAAGGCCTATCAACATACAGCATGAGAACCTTCAATTCTATCACACTTAATATTTAACTTACAAGATAATGCCCACTACACTTAAAAATGTTGTTAGTATTTTTTACCTTCCTACCTTCAAAAAATTAAGGAAGGAGGTGTAAAATGTCAGTAGCTAAACTAGGAGCTCCAGCCCTGCTACAATACTGGCATTTTGTTCTAGGAATTCAAACACTGCTAATTTAAATAGCAAGGAGAACTGAAACACTGAGAATCTTTTGATTACACAGAAAATCTGGGTGTAGTTTATACACAGGCGAGCCAGGAAGGACCCTTCAGAACAGTCTGGGGCTGTTTTTATTTTTCATTTTGTTCCTACTGCAGAGCAAAAATTATTTGTCAATACTGGAAAAAAACAGGAAAGGCTTATCCTTTAATGAATGGCCTGGCAGACAAGTAAAGAGCCTAAAACTACTTTTCCCTTGTCCTGTGAAGGCTACATGCTTTGGCAACACTATTCTGTCATTTTCTTTGTTTAAATCTTCTTAATTTCTTAAATTGGAGGGAAGTCGCCTTGAGGTACACCACCAAGATTCCCTCTGGGGCACAACTCTGCCTGAATGTGGTTTAGGACACCTTCACTCAGATGTCAACGAAAGCATCCCAGAGTAGTTACCAAGGTGCAAGGGGAACTTTCTGCTTAACATATATTATATTCTGGGGGTGGATAAGTGAGAAGGAATAAAGCCACTACAGTGAATAACAAAAAATCGAATGGCTATAAAGTCATTATTGCCAAAGCCTGACCGAGTTCTCACTACACAGGAGCAAGAGAGGCTGGATTTGGAGATTCTGCAAGGTGCCTGAGAGGCAGTGTTGTGGAGAAGGGATTCCTGACAAAAGTTTTATGCTCCAACTTTTCAGCATAACCAAAGCAAACTGAGCAACTGGTGCTAAGTTCAGAGCCACCACTCCATAAAATATGAATATGACCTCACAATATATACCAAAATTAACTCAAAAGGATCAAAGACCCAAATGTAAGACCTAATACTATAAGCTATTAGAAGAAAACACAGGCATAAATCTTTGTGACCTTGGATTAGGCAATGGTTTCTTACGCGTGACACCAAAAGCAGTAACAACAAAAAGATAAATTGGATGTCATCAAAATTTAAAACTTTTGTGCTTCAAAGGCACCATCACCAATTTGTACACCCATCATCAAAACAGCATTATTCACAGTAGCCAAAGAGGTGAAGCAACCCAAGTGTCTCAAGAGATAAACAAACGGGACATATACAAATAATGAAATACAATACATGTACACTAAGTAAAACAAACCAGTCACAAAAGAACGAACACTGTATGATTCTATTCAACTGAACTATCTAGAGTAGTCACATTCATACACAGAAAGTAGAATGGCGGTTGCCAAGGGATTACGGAGGAAATGGTGCTTACATTTCCCAAAATGAAAAATGCTCTGAAGAGGATGGTGACAATGATTAAATAACAATGTCAAAGTACTTAAAGCTACTGAACAGTCTAATTAAAAATGGTTTAGACATTGTATTTTATGTATTTTACCAAAGTATTTGGGGGAAAAAAAGGACACCATCACACACATGCAAAAAAAAAATTTTTTTTAACCCATAGCATTGGAAAAATCATTTGCAAATCATATATGTGGTAAGGGGACTTGTACCTAGAATATATAAAGAACTCTTGAAACTTGATAATAAAAGGAAAAATAACAATTTGTAAATGGACAAATGATCTGAATAGGTTATTTCTCTAAAGAACAAACAGCTAATAAGCATTTGAAAGATGCTCAGCATCATTAGTTGTCAGAAAAAAATGAAAATCAAAACCAGGACAAGATATCACTTCATGTTTACTTGGATGGTTGAAGAAAAGGGAAAGAAAAAAGGTAGCATGTGTTGCCAAGGATGTTGAAAAATTAGAATTCTCATATTCCACATGGTGGGAATAAAATGGCACAGGCACATGGGAAAACAGTTTGGTACTTCCTTAAAGGTTAAGCATAGTAGCACAGGACCCAGCAATTTCACCCTAGGTTTATATCCAAGCCAAAGGAAATGAAAACCTGTGCACCAAGAAAGACTGTACACAAATGATCACATTATTCCTAACAGCAATAATTCCAAACAGTGGGGACAACTCAAATACCCCTCAACTAACAAATGGATGAATAAAATATAGTACTTCTATATAATTGATTACTATTTGGCAATAAAAAGAATGAATTTCCAACACATGCTACAACACGGACAAATCCTAGAAATGTTATACTTGAAAAGAAGAAAGTCAGGAAAAAATCATGTACTATTTAATAACATTGATATGAAATGTCCAGAATAGGCAAATTCATTAACACAGAAAGCAGATGACTAGTTGCCAAGGGCTTAGAGTGGGGCATGCAGAGTGGCTGGTTATGGGCATGAGTTGCTTCAAGGGTGATGAAAATGTCCAAAAACTGATTGTAGTGAAGGTTGCACAATTCTGTCAATATACTGAAAACTATTGATTTTTACTAATTTTGTTGTTGCTGTTTTTTGAGATAGACTCTTAACTATGTTGCCCAGATTGATCTCAAATTCCTGAACTCAAGTGATCTTCCCACCTCGACCTCCTAAGTAGCTGAAACTACAGGTGCACACCACAAGACCCGGTCTGAAAAGTACTCTTTAAATGGGTGAACCAGTGGGTATGTGAATATCTCAGTAAAGTTATTACGAAAAAACATGAATGTAGATGACTTTATTCATCCAAACCTAAAAGATAACTAGTTACAATAACTTTCTGAATGGCAAAAAAAAAATTACAAGTCAGACACAGTGGAACACTCCTGTAATCCCAACGACTCAGAAGGCTGCAAGTTCGAGACCAGCCTCAGCAATTTAGCAAGGACTGAAGTAACTCATTGAGACCTGATCTCAAAGAATAAAAAGGGGGGCTGGGATTGTGGCCCAGTGGCAGAGTGCTTGCCTAGCATGTGTAAGGCACTGGGTTCGATTCTCAGTACCACATACAAACAAATAAAGGTTCATCAACAACTAATATTTTTTTTTTTTAAAAAGGGGGAGGAATTTGGAGGTGGTTCAGAGGTAGAGCACCCCTGGGTTCAATCCCCAGTATCTTCCCCCACCACCCCCACCCCACAAAAAAAAAGAGAGAATTCACAAGTCTCCTGTACAATTACAGCAACTCAACTTCCCTCAACACAGGCCCACATTGGTAGTAATGTATACTGTATATATTTTGCCAAGCAACCACAGTCATAAAGTTACAAAGTACTATACCAAACAAAGCACTCTCAAGCCTCATTCTAAGTTTTACAGCTTACTCTCTTAATAAAAGACAGTAGTTCTTGAACATCAAACTGTTAGTCTACATTATAGGCATGTGTCAATACCAAAACCTGAGATTCCATAGTTGTGTGATTTTACAGAGAAATTTTCACTTTTCTAATAAATGTGCCCATGACAAAGTCCACTTTTATACAGGTAGAATGTAAAAATACTTCAAAATTTTTCCTTTCTCCTTTGTATCTGAAAAATCTCTGCAAATAAAATGACTAAGGTGGCAACCCCAATCTCTTAACCCTCACAATACCTCCAGGAAGTACTCTTCTCATTTTACAGATGAGGAAACCTATACTTGGACGTTAACTTGTCCAAAGCTTAAGCTCACATTGAATGGATCCAGTGACAACTCTCAACATTACAAGACTTCTGCCCCAAGAGTACTCTTACTTAAGTAGAAATTCTACTATAATAAAAAAACTAATAACCCTCTAGATAATCCTATGCTAAATGGCACAAATCATGTGCCATCTATTAAGTACCATTTGATCAAGAAAAAGCTAATGTACCACTTCACACAAGACTCCCCCCACCCCAAGTGGGGGGATAAATCCCACAGCCTCACACATACTAGGCAAGCGCTCTACCACTGAGTTATACCCCCAGTCCCATACAAGCAATGTATGTAAAAGGTTTCAAAAGAATCAATCACTGTGAGCTGACATGATTTTTTTTAACTATATAGAAAAAGAGAGAAAGATCACTTAGCCTCTCTCTATTGGTCTCAGTTTCCAATTCATGCAATGGAGATAACACCAAATGGTAATGGGAACTGATCAGCGCTTAGTGAAATGCTAGATCTATCAGCTTAAGAATTTAATTTTGTACTTATTAATTAAATGAGGGTTCCACAGTCTTCGTAAGGCAAAAAGTCACACCAAGAACAAAGACAGCGGAGCCCCTGTCCATCTGGTGAGGAAACCATGGGGCAACTTCTCTTTACAACACTGTGAGCCATGACCAGACCACTCAGTCATCTCCTCCCAACCTCATTTATCACTGCCACAAATGTGCCTGCATTCTTCTCCTTAGAAGGAAATATCACTAACTCAAAGGTCCACTGTATCACTTTTTCTTTTTTTTTTTCTTTTTGCGGTGCTGGGGATCAAACCCAGGGCCTTGTAATTGCAAGGCAAGAATCTACCGACTGAGCTATCTCCCAAGCCCTTCACTTGTTCATTTTTAAGAGTCTAGTTAAGGGCTGGGGTACGGCTTAGAGGTATGATGCTTGCTCAGCATTTGGACCTGGCTGCAATATCCAGCACCAAAAAAAGTGAATTTGGTTAACCAGTTGGACAAGTCAGTAAGAATTCTATCCTAGGCTCAGACATGGTAGCACAAGTCTATAATCACAGAGGTTCAAGAGGCTGAGGCAGAGGGATCTCACATTCAAAGCCAGCCTCAACAAATTAAGAGAGATACTGACTCAAAATAAAAAATAGGGCCAGGTGTGGTGGCACATGCCTGTAATCTCAGTGGCTCGGGAGGCTGAAGCAGGAAGATGGCAGGTTCAAAGCCAGCCTCAGCAAAAGCAAGGCACTAAGCAACTCAGTAAGACCCTGTCTCTAAATAAAATATAAAACAAAACAGGGCTGAGGATGTGGCTCAGTGGTGGAGTGCCCCTGAGTTCAATCCCTGGTACAAAAAAAAAAAAAAAAAAAGAATTCTATCTTAGGATTGTCAGTATGCACTTGTTTATACTTCTAATTAACTGATTAGCCATTCATTTTATCTTACCTTAGAATTTCCAATTTTAACTTAAGTCTTAGTTAAGTCCAAGATTCCAAAGATAATTATTTTCTTTGATATAGCAACAAAGTGGTTAAGAGTCACAGACGACAAAGAAAACAAACAGAAAAATAAGTAAGAGTCAAAGACTTACACAAAAATCCACTACCATCTCAGTTTCATCACTTATTGCTTGACACTGGACCAACTGCTTAACTTTGTATCTCAGTTTCCTCATCTACATATTGGGGAAAATAATAATATCTATCTTAAATGTTTATGAGATTAAATAATACATAAAAAGGCAGAGCATGGTGGCTCACACCTGTAATCCCAGCCTCAGGAGGCTGAGGCAGAAGGATTGTGAGTTCAAAGCCAACGTCAGCAACTTAGCAGGGCCCTAAGCAACTTAGCAAGATTCTGTCTCAAAATAAAATAGAAAAAAGGGCTGGGGATGTGACTTAGTGATTAAATGCCCTGGGTTCAATCCCTGGTACCAAAACTAATAATACATATATCTACAAAACTAATAACATATATAATACAAGTATTTACAGCCATACCTAGGCCTAACAAGTATACAATAAATATTAGCTATTTACAGTAGCTATTTGGGAGACTGGGGATATAATTCAGTGAGAGCACTTTCATAGCATGTGCAAAGCCCTAGCTTCAATTCCAAGTTCCACAATCCATCAATACTGTTTTAAAGCTATTATAACTTCCCTGCTTTGAAAAACAGGTAAAATTCTACATATTTTCCTTTCTGCATATCTCTGGGATACCCCTGGCATATTGCTGAGATATGCAGCAAGTGCAACCAAAATCCAGTCTATACAGTCAGTAAATGTTCTCAAAATGAGCTTGGAATATATTCTGTAATTCCCTCAGTCAAGGTCTGTTTTCTTCATCATTGCACTGGTATCTGAAGCAAACTGGAAAACTTACCCTGTGAAATCCTAATTTGATCAACTCAGTCCTATCTCACTGCCTAGCAAATAAAAAACCATGAAGTCTAAATGTGGCCACTTCTCCTCCCTTTAACAGTATAATCCAATGCTCTCTCGAAGACAAAGTGAAAATCACAAACTGCAATTTCATTCAAAAATCTTAATGCTTCTTTTAAAGTGTGGGTTGGTTAAAACATGAAAAATAAGGGGAAAAAAAGAAAAACTTAACCATACTGCTACAAACCAAATATAACCCACTGCAATATCTGGAATCAGTTTATACACTTTTTTTTCCCCCTGAGATGAGGTCTCATTGTGTTACACTCCAGGTTGATCATACACACCTGGACTCAAGCAATCTCCCTGCCTAAGCCTCCCAGGTAGCTGAAATCACCAGCAGGACTACTTTCACCCAGCTTAGGTACCAACTTATATTCTGCTTTTCATGCTATCCCATCATAAGTTCTTCCACAACACAAGATTCCCACAGTGCCCTTACCAAACTGCTGAAGAATTACAAGGAAAGATCATTCTCATCATTCTAAGTGCTTGGATTCTTTCTTTGGATCTGATTTGCGTTTTTACTTTAAAATATTCCACATAATCATTAAGCCATAAATAAAAAGTGAAAGCCCCAGAGTCTTGGGTCCTCTGAATTTTAAGTCCAAGTATTTGGGCTAATGCTAAAATGTGTAATGTGGCATAATTACACAGCTCCTAGCTCAGAGCACCTCAAACTGACCTACAGGTACTTTCCAGCATTATCATTAAGCCCGCTTTACAAATGAGGAAGTTAGTACAGCACTGATGTTGACTTGTCTAAATATGAATTATCTGGTTGGCAATCTAGAAACAGAACCAAAGACTCCAAATATTTACTGCCAAACTACTGATCTGGGTTAGATTCATGAGGGCATAATTCTTAGAGTTCTGAAATAACCCTAACATGGGTTTTAGAACACCCTGGTGATTTAAGGGCATCTTCCCCGGGTGTGCTAGAAAATATATCTAACTAGACCTTTAGGCCCGGATCTCTGAGCATGCTTTGCATACACTTAGACTGGCTGGCCACTTATTACTAGCCCAAATTATAGGTGGAGAAACTGAGACATGAGATTGAAACACACATCCCCAACAATGTGTGACTCAGACAGCCTAGACTTCCTCTCCCACTGGACTCCACCCCAAGAAGCCCAAAAGACAAAGCTTCCATGTGGAGTGACAATGACTATGACTGCGAACTTTACTGCATCCAACGGACAGTAAAATGTTACTGGGAGGGAAAATGTGGAAGGGGAACAAAAGACTGGATGATCAGAAGCCAGGGCAGTTGAGAGCCAAATCCAAGTACAGCTGGAGAAGCCCCATGATCAAGGCACAGACAGTGCTGGCTTAGACTCTTCCAGAGTAGAGTGGTTGTTTTCTGGACGGTTTTTTTTCTTTCTTCTTTTCGGGGGGTTGGTGCTGGGGATCAAACCCAGACCCAGGCATTACCTATGCTAAGCAAGAAATCTGCCAATAAGCTACATTCCTAGCCCTCCAGAATAGTTTATAGTAGCTGGGAGCCCTCAGTCTTGGAGATCCAATTACACAGAGCCTGGTCTGATTGGGTCAAACCTCTGTAGTCCCAACACATTAAATGTCTGTGGAATTATTCACCCAATACAGAGGCAACATTATCTCCCATTCTAATTCAAGCACAAAATACAAACAATTCTGAGAATTTTAACCTTTTACTAACACAGACTTCTCCAGTCAGTGGTCTCATATTCCCTAGACCAGAAATTAAAATTAAGAACTTCAAGCCAGGCTCAGTGGCACACACCTGTAATCCCAGTGGTTGGAGAGGCTGAGGCAGAAGTTTGACAAGCTCTAGGCCAGCCTTTGCAACTTAGTGAGGCCCTAAGCAACTCACAGAACCTGTCTCCACACAGAATAAAAAGGGCTGGGGATGTGGGCTCAGCTGGTTGGGCACGCCTCAGTTCAATCTCTGGCACCAAAAATAAAGAACTTCAAAATGTAGCAGCACACCTATAACCTCAGGACTTGGGAGGTGGAGTCAGCATACCAGCCTGAGCAGCTTAGAACTTCAACATAAATATAAATGAGTATAAGGGGCCAGGGGGTGAGGGTTGGGAATGCAGTTCAATGGTAAACACAAAAACAAAACAAAACCTTCAATCTGTGTAGGCAGGCAACACCACCTGTATCAAAGTTAATAATCTTAGCATTCAACAAAGACGAGGCAGGAAGGTTGCAGAATCTGCTAAATCAGTCTATGGCTAGGGACACAGTTCAAGATTCACCACTGAAAAGGAAGAAGGCAGTTAGCACAATCAGAACAGATGAGGTATCGAAATGCATTCTGCTGCCATATAGTTATTAATTTAAAAGTTTAAAATTTAAAAAAAAGAAGACCAAAGAGAGTTTCTACAAAGCACAGGGCCAGAGTAGGGAGTCCTCTCGTTGTTGGCCAGGGATAGTACTGCCAACACATATGTGATTCTGACCTTTGGAGACATTTCTCTGCATTAAAATATTGTTCTTTGAAGAAAAAAAAAAAAAAAAAAAAAAACAGCTGAGGACTAGACACACCCACAACAAGACTTAAGTGACAATGATTACTTACCTTGCACCGAGCAGTTTCTGCATGAGTTTGTGGTTCTCATTCCCAAAATGCCAAATTTAGCATTAAGTGTACCATTAAGTACACGTCACAAAATGGTAAGGACTGACTACATGCAGATTCAGTAGAAATTTACACTTAATACATATCAACTATCAGATGTGTTATCGCATGTAACAGATAACCCTACTATTTCAAAGATCCTATAACCAGAACAAACCAAAGTCAGCAAAAGTATTATAAGACAGAGACAAACACACATATTTACAGATCTATAACTAAAAGGCTAACATACACAGAGTGGCTTCAATTTAGTTCACTCTCCTAAATTATTCTTATGGATTTCCTCTCTGTGGGCCCTGCTCAATGTGGCTCATATCATATTTACACCCAGCATAAAAACACTTTACCATCACCCTCAAACACTGGTTAGAAGAAAACACAGGGCCAGATGTGGTGGCAAACGCTGCTAATCCCAGCAGCTCTCGAGGCTGAGGTAGAAGGACTGCCAAATTCAAAGAGAGTCTCAGCAATTTAGCAAAGCCCTATGCAACTTAGAGAGAATCTGTCTATAAATAAAATATTTTTTTAAAAAGGCTGGGGATGTGGCTCAGTGGTTAAGTGTCCCAGGTTCAATCCCTGGTATCAAAAATAACAATAGTAATAATAACATTATTATTATATAGGCCACACGCAGTAGGGCACGCCTATAATCCCTGCAACTGAGGAGGCTGAGACAGGAGGATTGCAAATTTGAGATCAACAACTTAGCAAGGCCCTAAGCAACTTAATGAGATCCTGCCTCAAAATAAAAAATAAAAGAGCTGGATATGTGACTCAGTGGCAAGCACCAGGGGGTTCAATCCCAGTACAAAAAACAAAAAGAGTACGACACAGGCCTCTCTAGTTCTGCATTCTTTTTTTTTAAATTTTTTTCATTACTTGTTGATGAATCTTTATTTATTTGTATGTGGTGCTAAGAATAGAACCCACTGCCTCCCACATGCTAGGCAAGCGCTCTATCACTGAGCCATAATCCCATCACAGTCCTGAATTCTTTTAACCCTTTTCACCTCAATATATGACACAGCAACCAACAGCCAACACAGGCTTTCTCAAGTCACACTCCCAGAGGCCTAGTGTCCTGTCGACTCCACTGTACTCTCTGTAGGTCACTTACCATCCAGAAGTCTTAGTATAGGACCCTATATTTTGACAATGACAGTCAAGTACAGAAATTTAAATCTTCTGAGGAGCTTATTTAAGTTAGGACTAACAGGCTAGGAAAAAAGGATTTAGGGGATTAGTTTCAAGTATCTAAAGGGGAAACAAATTAAGCTAATTCAATGTAACTTCCAAACCTCCAAGAAGAAACAAATCAGAGATGAAAGAAGGGGAGATTTTAGAAGTCACAGGCTCAATATAGAAATAATATGGAACCCAGGACCTAGAGGACACTAGGCACACTCCACTACTGAGCTATATCCCCAGTCCTACAAAAAAATTTTCTAACCATGTGGAAGTAGCGGATTCTCAAAAATCTCCAAATGGTCAACCAAGCAAATCAGTTGATAAGCTTTAAAATCTGTTCAAACTGAGACTCCATGGCTCTTCAAACCTGTTGCTACACAGTTCAATAAACTCAAAAGCCCTTGAGCCAAACCCCATGAACTAGGAAACAAATGAGAATGCCAACATTTTAAAGAGAACTCTACAGATAACTTGTCAGATGTTAAATCTACTCACAAATACCTCCAAATAGGATCTGTTCTATTAAAAATTTAACAACCATTTCCAAAGGCGACAGTAAATACAATGAGATGGTTGTTGTGAATGAAAAAGTCACGCCAGCAACCAGAAATGACCTTTAAAGAAATTTTTCCCTGATTCACATCAATAGTTAGAGAAATTTATTCGAATCACATATTTTAAATGAGGGGGCCAAAAAGGAAAAGGAAAAGGAAAAGCAAAGAAGAGATGAAAATGTTGATGGGGGAGAAGAGGTTGGTCAAAAACTAGCACCCTTCTAATATGAGCCATTTATATTGGTACCTTCAGAAGCCCAGAAGTCATATGTGGCACTCTACATTAGGTGGCAATTGAGAACAAAGCAATCCCTGAGCCAGGCACAGTAGCACATGTCTGTAATCCCAGTGTCTTGGGAGGCTGAGGCAGGAGGATCAAGAGTTCAAAGCCAGCCTCAGCAATTTAGCAGGACCCCAAGCAACTTCGTGAGATCCCGTCTCAAAATAAAAAATAAAAAGGACTGGGGATTTGGCTCAGTGGCTAAGCACCCCTGGGTTCAACCCCTAGTACCAAACAAACAAAAAAACAGACTCCCATATTTTCGGTCATGGAGAAGGGCGGGATTGGGTAGAAATTGGGTGGAGGAGTGACGGGGCACTAATTAACTAGGGAGGAAAACGTTCCCATGTGTGCAGGATGTCTTTCAGAATGTCTCCTGGGGGTCCTAACCATTTAATATTAAGACTGGGGGTGGGGCTAAAATATAACATAAAGACCCATATTCAGAACATTTTCCAGGTAGAAAAAGGTTTCATAGGTCCTTTTAAGTAGACTGCCCCAGCTCTGTCCCAGACCTTTCATTGCCTCTTTCTTCCTTCTCCTTTCTAGGATCATTTTTATGTGAAGTCACATACCCCAGGTTGAATCCAGAGCCCACAGCCTCATTTATATTTACTGTCTTTCCAAGTCCCAGGTTGCAAAAGGGTTGTCATGGATTCCAGGATGAGCAAAAAGGTTTAGCATTCTTCACTTAAGCTAAGGTTTAAACTCAGAAGTGTTTTCTCAGGTCTTTGATTTTGAGGTCTTTGGTCCTTTCTGTTGGAAGGAAAACATTTTGCCTCCCCTTTGTCTATGACCAGTGCCAGAGGCACAGGTTTATAGTTTTAATCTACACTGCTGTGAGAACTTTTTCTTGTCAAACCTGAGCACTCCACTTGCCTGTGTTTCTCATTTAATTTCAGAGCGCTGTCCTCTACTCTCTAAGGCATTACTTTTCTTTCTGAGTGTGTTATCAGGCAGTTGTTAAACTAGTTAGGGCAACTCAGATTAAAAATGAAAAGATAGACTCTGCAAGTAACTGAAGTCTATTAAGAGGACCTTTTAAGCTGGTGGTTTGGGGACTCTTTCCCCCGTTTGAGAGCTCTATTTGTTCAGAGCTCCAAGACTAGACCTGGCTAACAAATAGGACACAAAGGTAGGAAACATTGATATGAGCTTTATACAGAGATTTGAACATTTGTATAATAGGCCTTTTTATGCTTCATGTGTAGCTTTTTGCCTGTAACCTTTATTACAATGTAAATTCAACGTAACTTTTGTTAGGGGTGAAAAAAAAAAAAAAAAAGACTCCTTGAGACCTACATTTTCAACTAGGTTACCCTGGACATCAGTCTAGATGGGAAATGAAAAAAAAAATTAATAAACATAAAGCAAGTCTATTAATGGAGCATTTGGGGTGATTGGAGAGTCATAGTTTTCCGCTTAAAGCACTTATATTAAAAGCTGACTTTTGTGATTCGGGGGAGGTATGAGGGATTGAACCCAGGAGTGTTCCTTTTTTATTTTTATTTGTATTTTGAGATAATGTCTCACTAGTTTGCCCATGCTGGCCTCAAACTTGTGATCCTCCTGCCCAGGCTTCCAAGTCACTGGAATTACAGGCATGTGCCACCATGCCCAGCCAACTTTTGTGACTTTTAAAAGGAAAATATTATAAAACCCTGACTTCAACAAATTTCTGCTTTTGAATATTTGAGTTCTATGGCAATTCAAAATAGATAATTATTGACGGTAGTTCTGGTTATATTGAGGAAACAAAAATCACAGATGTAAACTTTTAATTAATAGCAGCAAAACATTCCTCTTTCTCAGGGAGAAATACAAACCAGTTTCTTTTTGCAGCTCTACTTAGCTGTTGATGATGTATATAGGACTAGAAAAAGCATCAACAAAAAGACATGACAGTGATTTTAGTTCTTACCACCATGTGTACTTAAATGCAACAGTTCAAAGACCCTAAAATGTCTAACTAGTCAAAAAAAGAATAATGAATCTAGATCAAAGAAAATAAAAACTAAGTATGATTATAGCATCTTCTTAGTGTTTTGCACTAACTAAATACTTTCATAGTCTCAGATGTCTATAAAAGCATGCCAATTTAACCACACCCAGCAGAAATAAAGTCATTAATATCCTCTTCATGCATTCCAATTTTACTTTCTTCCTGTCTTGCTCCACCTCTGGGTGAAAGAGCCAAAATGTGTATTTCCCCATGCTATCACAGGAAACAAAACAAGGGAATTCCATCTAAATTGAAGGATGTCAAATTCCCATGCACAGTCAAGCAGGATGTCAAAGGTCATGCCCCATATCTGGCAAAGCCAAAATACTATTAATATATTTATAGCCAGAATTAGTAACTATAAATCCAAAAGCTTTCGCCCAATGAAAGATGGAAAGGGCATTAGATTAAATTTTCTAGACCTACAAGGGTATGCTGTCTAAAGAACAGTCAAGTTCATTTGTATTATATATGTGATCTAACAATTCATTTTGCTCTGGTTCAGTGGGCCCCTGATACGGTATGCCCTACACAGGTCTGCAGAAGGTGACTACTAATTTGTTTTAGGCCATTAGAAACAAGACAGCAACCTGAGGGAGCAGAGACATCTCCTCAGGAGAGTGAGCTTTTCTGCAAAAAGTGAAAAGGCAAGAAGAGAAAAAATTTGTTAAATGGAAGTCATTTTTTTTTTAAGTGAGTCCCTGAAATAGTCTCAGCAAACCACAGAGAATCAAGGTTAATAGGACATGTGACTAAGAGGGAGTGGGAGTGTCTCCATTTCAAATCCCAGGGGTATATTCATGTAAGTTAAGGATCACAAAGAATTTAATCATGAAAAGAATCCCTCTGGTGCATTACCTTAGAATATGAAATAACGGTTTTTATTTTTCCCTTTCTTCTTTCCAGTACTCCTTAAAATGAGATATTTGAAAGACAAATGGAGGTGGGGAGATAGAATCAACCTCAGCTCATGATTTCCATGGTTGAAAGTGTTTTCCTTTTTCCCTTCTTGCCTCTTTTATAAAAATTCAGGTAGAAGCCATGATTAGTCCATAACCATTAGTAACTTGTCTTTGATGAAAATGTCTTTATACTTTCATAACTAAAAAAATTAAATAGGATCCCCTTCTTGAAACTATCAGTATTTAATGTAACCCAAGATTTTTTATACTGTGGCATGAGACCACATGGCACAGTAATCATTATTTTAAAACTTATTCTTGGGGGCCGGGGAGATAGCTCAGTTGGTAGAGTGCTTGCCTTGCAAGCTCAAGGCCCTGGGTTCAATCACCCAGTACCGCAAAAAAAAAAAAAAAAAAAAAAAACCTTATTCTTATAACTATAATTTATAAGGCATGCAATCAAATGGCTAATGAATTCAGAAGTCAACTAACTTCAAACATGCACCTTCTGATAGTCTGTGGAAGAAAAACATTCAGTATAATTAACTACATCTGTATCCATATAATATTTTCTCCATTTAATTCTATATCTCCCAAACCCTCCACTCTTAGCTCTTATAAACACACTAGAAAGGCAATGGCACAAACTTTAACATTCAAACAACTTAGTAAATGGCTTGAAACCCAACTAAGCTAAACAGATTAAGAGCATTTTTTTCTGAGTAGAGCAGCATGGAGAGAATTCCAAGGTAATCTCACTGCGGAAGGGTAGTCTCTGATCCCATGGCATCAGGGACACTGCCAACTGCACTCAACCCTTCAAGAGCAAGCAGGGTAATTCTTGACGTCTGTGACAATTATGCTTTTAAATTTTTACATGAATAATCTTTCTGCTTTCTTTTTATTTTTCAAGTATGCTCTCAGTATAAATCAGATCATCAAAGGTGTCAAAATGACATTTTGAGAAATATGAAGCACCTTAAAAAAGCATCCCAGGATTACTGGAATAGAATATTACAAGACTAGCAGGGCAGTGTGGTCGCAGCTGGTGAAGTATCAATTACAGAACTAAAAAAGAACATCAAAACATGCATAATTACAGAAGTTTTTAACCCTCATAAAATTTCCTTAACATTTATTTTACCAAATACTTCAGGAGAGATAAAGCAAAAACCATTTTGATAACCTCTTCTAAAATGTAAAAATATCAAATGCTGAACTTTTAAAATCAATGTTATATCATAATCTGAAAATCTTAATGTTAATACAAATGTTTATGATATAAATCTAGGACCTACAGAATTTGTTCTATTTCACCAATACCTCAAATTCAAAAAACTACTAATAAGCACACAAGTAACAGAAGAGAGCAAGTAGAGATATCTTTCACATACAGTGTATGCAAATGCCATAATAGGCCACTAAAGAGACAATCAAATTCAAAAAGGTTTAAGGAGAGAGGCCAATTCAGCCACACAGATTACAGAAAACTCTATTCAGTAAAATGGTCCACAGTAAGTTTTCACATTCACTGTATGTAAATTTCATGATGGCTTACCCATCCAGAGAGAATATTTTTCCATTCAAGTTTAGAAATGCAACCAGTTTCCTACCAAGTAGGCAAACAAACGCAGTTGGTATTTAGAAGTTCTGCTAGTTCCCCTCTGCTCCCTTCCACGTCCATTCCACCCCATTCAAGAAGATGCACCCTAATGCATACAGATGAGGTAACTAACTCTTGCCTTCAGGTATCTGGGTTTCTCCAGTATTCAAAGCACAGACTGGAGGACTGACACCTGACACTGAGCTCTCACTGGTGTGACAAATCAATGATTCTGCAAATTAAGCCTCAGCATGCAGGTCAAGAAGCTATACCATCTGTGTTATAAAATTATGGTGACTGAAATCACCTATCTTAATATTATTTATGTCTACACTTCAGGTCATAGAAGACTTAAAAAACTTTTTTTCATGCCAAAATAGAAAACAATATGTATTTTAACAGTTACTACTTGAAGAATCTTGCCAAAATAAAGTTTCTAGTTAAACCATATGCAAATCATTTCCTCTGACCTTGCTTCCAAGTAATCAAACTGTCTTAAGTATTTCACATTTACTTGTACAGACCATTCCCAAATATTTATGTGGTTTTGTTTTCAAGTTTTGAAGGATACACAATATTTACAAGCCTTGGAATTAGGTGATAATTATAATTTTTCTCTCCCAATTAGATTTGAAGTTTAAATGCATTTCTTTTCAGATATAGTATGTAGAATGTTTTTTTTTTTTTTTTTTTCACTGTTACCCTGGCCACCCTGCAAAGATAAAGACCCTCTGAGTGTGGGAATTCTTATTTAATGAGAAGGGTCTTCCCTCCGACACTTGCATGGCAGGCTTCCAGGGCATAGTACTAGTGGGGGAAAAGCACCAATTTTCTATATTAAAAAAGGAAACCTGATATGAAAAGAGAGGGGAAACACTAAGGAGGCAAAGCTCAGTGCCTCTAGGACTCAGCTAACTCTTCAGACCACCAGGTCACTGAGAACACCTTTTCTAGCGCCCCCCCCCCATACTATTTTCTTAGGCTCCTAACTTGCTTAAGACCCAAATAGGACTTACAAGGTTCATCGTCCTCTTTGGCTTATTTACTGCAGTTACAAAAGCAAACGGTGAGAACCCCTCCCTTTCCTGAAGCCAGGTTCATTTAGCTACTTTCAAATTGTTAACTGTGCAAACCAATTACAGAGGCTCCTCACAAGAAGGGCAAGACAGCAGTGTATCAACTTCAAGATGGGGTAACCAAGGTTGTAAACAGAAACACCGTTTTTTTCTTACATCAAATGTTTATCAAATTCCTAGTATAATAAATGTAGAGACAAAACATGACCTGTTTTCCAGATTTATGAGAAACAGCAATTGAGGAAAACTTGTTTAGCCAAGAAATATCTTCTAATCAAACAAAAGAAAGTGACCAGAATGTATAACTGTAAAGCTCTAATTAAAGAGACAGAGAACAACCAGAAACAAGCCACCCCTCTCTTTCCACTCTCATCACGTCTTCACTTTAATCAGATGAAATCAGGCAGTAGCTCCTATGGCTGTTACAGTCACAGGGTATGGCATTAGGACCAGTTCTGTAACTTAAGACACATAAAGAATTACACTGTAATTAAGACAAATATCATCTAGGAGGGAAAATACATCAAAGCAGAAAAAAAAAAAAAAAGATTCTCTTTTTAGAGCTCAAAGATCTATACAGAGATGTTGGAGCCAAGTCACACTGAAAAAGGTGACAGCCTCAGAATTTCCATGTGCGACTGAAATAGGGCTTGCTGAAGACAACTCCAGTTCCCAGAGCAGGCATGCTTGTGTGTAGACCAATGAGACACAACACTTCGGAGGTGGCTCTTCTCTGTCAAGGCAGACATCTCTTCACCCTAAGAATTAAAGAACTCACCTGACAATGTCAGAAAGCTATCCTGAAAGGAATGTTCTCCCCACAGGCCTACACACTGAATTCTGCTTCTCCTCCCTGAAGTTGAGATAGGACCCTCCTTTTTCCCTTCCAAATTAGAACCAAGATGAGATATGAGTTGAAGGATAAGGATGTTTTACATAATATAGCTCTAATTACAGAATGAAAAGACCAAAGACAGGCCAAAATTTTGAACTTCACTGGATCTAAAACATTAATAGTGGTTGAAAAAAAAATTAGATTGGTCAATTCCCTATTATTTTCTACTGATTTTAACTAGATTAGCTTGGCGTTATTAACAACCATGCAAGTGTGATGTCTAGTGTGCTCTGAAAGCTGTTTTCTCCATGTGAAAGGTAACATACATTTAATAAAACCTCACAGCAGTAGGCTTTACCACCTATTTTTGCTTAACTGTCTCCCATCTCCCAGCAGACTATTTTTCAAACTGTCTACTACAAGTATAAACATACTAGTAAAATAGTTTTTAACACTTGTGTTGTTTCTAAAACGGTTAAGTTTTAATAAATCCTACTCCTGCCTTTTGATACATCACAATACAATTTGGGTTTTGGGGGGGAGAATGGGGGATTGAATCTATATGCTATTTTAAAAATTAAATGCAGTTTATTGGTTTTAAATTGCATTCCATCGTTCTCCATATTCATATATGAGTGAATGTGTTCCTAAAATGTTAGGTTGAGGGGGAGGGAATAGCTCAGTGGTAGAGACCTTGCTTAGATACTTGAGGCCCTGGGTTCAAGCCCCAGCATGACCAAAAAGAAAAAAGGGGGAAAAAAAAGTCGCATTTAAAAAATTAAAACTAGACAGGAACAGGGGTGCATACCTGTAATACCAGGAGGGTAAGTTAGGAGAACTGGGAATTCAAGAGAAGCCTGGGGGCAATGCGAGGATAAAGCTCAGAATACCCCAGGTTCAATACCATGTATGTACATGCAGACATGTATAAATAAATAAATACCTTTTTTCAGTTTTATTGAGGGGTGGTACTAGGGATTGAGACTAGGGGTGTTCTACCACTGAACTACAACTCCAAACCTTTCTTTAAATTTATCTTTTTATTTTAAGAAAGGGTCTTGCTAAATTGCCCAAGGTGACTTCAAACTTATGATCCTCCTGCCTCAGACTCAGGAGTCACTGGGATTATAGGCATGCACCACAACACCCGGCCTTTCATAATTTTTTATATTGCAAAAACAAAGATATAATTGGATAGAAAATTTTGGCTTTAAGGGTATATATTTTGTGAGCTGAGCTTAGTCTCTCTCTGCTTTCTGATGATCGTGTCCTGAGCCAGTTCCTCCACAACACACACTTACACCAAGGTGTTCTGCCTCATCTCAGGCCCAAGGAATAGAGCAGGCTGTCTGTGGACTGAGACCTCTGAAATTGAAAGTCCCAAAATAAACTTTTCTTCCTCTATTTGTTCTTGTCAGGTCTTTTGACCATAGCAGCAAAAAAGATGACTAAAACAAATATCAAGTAAAATGTGCAGAATTTCCAGTAGGGGCACAAGATGATCCAAGTTCTGAAAACATGATGGCCTAGGCCTGAAATAATATGATTTAGCCTACCGGAATAGTTACGGGCTGGGAAGTATAAGTCTCAAGAGACCCTGAGAAAGAAGAATTAACAGACTTGGAGATACTAAACACCATAATAGTGCTGAAAAGGAAAACCAAGTTTGAAAACTGGGACAATGGCTAACTAAACCATTTAGCCCAACTGGGGACCCAAAGAGAGGAAACGTATGTGAGAGTAGAGGGAAATACAGTAGTTTGGGTTTAGATATGTGGAATCTGAGGTCAAAATGGGCTATTTATGGCCTTCAGGTAACTGGAGACACTGGTCAGTAAAAGAATTAGAATAAGACCAGAGAAAAAGTTCACAAATAGGCCAGGCACAGTGGCCCATGCCTATAATGCCTTTCAGTGGCTCAGAAGGCCGAGGCAGGAGGATCATGAGTTCAAAGCCAGCCTCAGCAAAAAACTAAGCAACTAAGGCACTAAGCAACTCAGTGAGACCCTGTCTCTAAATAAAATACAAAATAGGGCTGAGGGGTGTGGCTCAGTGGTCCAATGCACCCAAGTTCAATCCCCAGTAACCAAAAAAAAAAAAAAAAAAAAAATCCACAACTGGTCAAGGAATATACTTAGAACTGAGAATAAGAGAAGGAAAAATAAGTGAACCACAGGAAGAAGTTAGACTGAGGGGAGGACCAGAATAGTACAATGTAATTTCTCAAAGTAAAAGTTTAGACATAGCCCCCATTCCCTAGGCTTAGTTGATTACTGACCACAGGGCACAAACACCTTTAGCAATTTTCAGAACAAAATTAAGAATGAGACTGTAGAGGGTAGTAACACTCACAGTTCTCACTTGTTTGTTTGTTTTTTTCCCTGTAATAAATATGGTCTGAAATAGAGAACACCTACTGAATTTATGCCCTTATTTAAGTAACATGCTTAGGTAAAAATTCACTACACACTATGCTGAAAGGGGTTGCAGATTTTGCTTTCCATTTGAATAAGGATTAACATCAGAACTAGAAGTATGGATGTGCATTTAGATAAATGATAAAGTACGTTTTGCTTTTCTTAGCTTTTATCAAAGCTAAAGGAAGAAGACTGAAAGAAAAAAAGGAAAGTGGTCCAAATACCTTCCAAATGACAATAAGAAGTCAACCTAAGATTCAACATTTGCAGTGCTTAACATGAAAGCTGATAAACCACAGTAGGCTGAGGGAAGTAAACTGGAATGCCACTGGGAAAAAAGTTTTTTAAAGCTTGAACCATATGAAATTATTGATGCACAAAAATGTACTTCCATGTTTCATATATTCTTTAGAAAACCAAAAATTAACAAGTACTCATTCTCTATAAAAAAAATTTGTGTCATTGATTTGATTTTTGTTAGTCCTTATAAGCAAAGAGGAAGGATGCTTCCATACCTGAGTATGTCTGTATGTAGCACGTCCACTGGAATATAAGCCTTCTACCCTGTAGACACCAGAATATAAACTTTTTTTTTTTCAAGTTTATCTGGTCCTATTTCACAACTAAAGAATAACACCACCAACTTCACAATTTTGTATAAACCAAGTGGTTATCTAACCCAAGGGAGATCCTGGAGGTTTGGGCAAGTTTCTACGAGTTGTTGCTCTGAAGACCAAGGTAAGTCTTAAGTTGCAAGAAAGTTAGGACAAACCCACTATCTTCCATGCAACTGAAAAGTCTGCTCTCTGAAATCACTATGAGATTTATATTGCCTTTCCAAGAGGATTCCAGAAAGCCCCAAAAGCTAGCACACACTTAACACCAAAAAATGGCTGGTAAATTCCCATGATACCAGGGTACTGGGTAATTTCCAAGGGCAAAGTATCCCAGAAAAATGCAAATAGTTCAGGTTCTCCCAAAGAAATTCCAGGCAAATACAGAGCTGCTGTCTTAGAAAAGTCTAAATCAAACTGCAGTTCTGGAGCTGGATGAAAAAGTCAAAAGTACAAACACAGAAAAACATTTCTGGCCTACTGGGGATTCTAACTTACCAGTGAATATTCTCTCTCATCCCCATTTCACATGGCCACCAAGAAGATTCCCTGTGCGGAGCATGAAATGAAGAAATATTTGTCTGCTAGTACCCTTCTGGCAATTTTCAGGTCTTAAATAACTTCAATGTTTTTAAGTTTATATGAAAATTAAGATGCCTTCTTTTCAATACTCAAATGGGTACCAAAAAAAAAAAAAAGCTACTGCCCAAAAATTACTCTTCCCATCATTTCCCCAAGAATTTACCACAAAAACATAGGATATCTCAGCTATTTCATAATAAAGCAGTCTAAAAATCTCTTTTAACAACACTAAAATACTATAGTAAAAACATTCTTAAATGAAGTGTTCCAAATAATATCAAACAAAAAGATTCAACTCAGACCACCACTAAAAAAAAAAAAAAAAAAAAAAAAATCAGAGCTCACAATACTACTTCCCAGGCTTTAGAAAACTTTCTATGTGAGAAAACTGGCCATGGAAATCAAGTTTCACTATTTATAAATAAGGCCCTGGTTTAAAAGATCCTGGGCTTTCCCAAAGTCTTAGGTTCCACTTTATTTAAAACCTTATGATAGTTCTAACCAATGCTAAAACAAGTTTAAGACAGATGTCACGTACATCCCCATAAACATGAAAGGCATAAGTCTCAAATAAAATCAGAATCTAGGGAACTACATTAAAAGATTAAAGTTTTTAAATACTAACCACTTTCCAATTACTGTCCTATGCAGCAAATGAGTTTTAAATTCTCAGGCAGGCCCCAGGAAATAGAGTACAAGAAACTATATGTAATTAAAGATTCAGTCTAATTTCCAGTAGCAAATCCCAGGAAATATTTTGTTCCAAAGCAGCCTCTCCTCAGTCCTAAAACAGTTAAGTTTGGGTTCATTTGCATTTTAGAAGTGGATTCTTAAATTAAAAGTCATAGTGTAATTTCTCCCTTTTATGAATTTTTAATCTTTTAGATCTGAGAGTGAAACTTGGTTTTGCAAGTAACTCATTTTTATGAAAACTCTAACCAGAAGACTAGTTATGAGTTAAAACAGTTCAGGTTGTTTCCTTTCTTCTTAAAATACCCTTTTACTCAAACTGAAAATACACTCTGACTTGCACCCACTGACTCCCATTACACCTGAAACATCTACTCATTTAAGAAAGGCAGCCTGCTCCCTCCCAAACTCCACTAGGTTCAGTGGGAGCTGCTGCTCCTGGGCCTCCAATTTTAGACACTTAACAGGTCTCCTGGCCCCAGTAAGCAAGTTATTTTTTTAATAAAATAAAATTATTCTTAAAAAAAAATTAAACAAGAACCTATTAAATTGATCGACCAAATAATATAATCTTGGAATCTATTTTTAAATTTAAGTTATACTCCTAGTTTAAGAATCCCTTGGCAATGCCATTTGAGACAAAACTAAAAATATCCTAACACACTGCCTTCTCTATCTTTAAAGGCACTCCAACAAGTCCAGAAGTAGGTTGTATGCATTTCCAAAGACATAAAAGAATGGTGTAAGTACACACTGTACTTTGAATGCCCCCACAAAAGAATTTTTCAAATGCCAAATGTTTTCTAATAGCTGAAGGAGGATTGATAGATAAGAAAGTCAGTCAAGTACTTAAAATCAAATGTTAAGTAAAATTGGATTTGGTTAACAATTCTGATTTTGTGACTTAGAATGTGTAATAGGTCCAGCTTAACTTTGGAAAAAATAAAATAACTCCAGGCTCCTTCTCCTGGAATTTCAATATAACATGAGTAACCTGACCTTTTTGACACATTAAGCGCAGGGAAGACTCTGTGAAACAATCTTGGTACACCAATCGCGCGGTAAAGACTGATCTTTATAGCAGTACAGTCATGATGAGGAACAAGAAAGGAGTGAGAAAGGTGACTGTTCAACTGAAGAGCCCTTATATCAATCCCACCACCTGTGACCGTGAGAAACTGTCAGTAAGGGGAGGCCGCGAGTCTGCTAGACTTCCCGGTAAGCCTTCCAGTTCCAGTCCTAGGGACCACAGGGCCTTCTAAACCTCGGGGTAGGGTGGTGCCAGCCCCCACACTGTGCCTCTAGGCTCTATAAATATACAATCCTCAGTCGAGGAAGGAGCTCCCTTCCAGTTCCCGAGGCGCGCACCTCCAACTCGGATTTCCCCCAAACACCAGTTCCAAAGCTCCTGGCTCTGCCCCTCACTGCTTCATAGCACTTAGGTGGGAGGCAAGAGAAGGCGCACACGACATTTCCAGCTTCTGGTCACTCCGTTTCTAATTACGAGACCAAGTTTGGGGCGCTTCCCTCCATGAAAAAGTGCTGGAACCCAAGGCCCGGACGCGCTGGCCCTTTAAAGGCGCTCGCTTCCTGAGCCCGCGATCCCTCCCTCGCCGTCGCCAGCTCCCGCCCCCGCCGAGGGTCACACTTGAACTTTAGCTCGCCCAGCGCGGCCAGGCGCCGGCGCTCCACAGGCGGTGGCCGCCCCTTCGCACGTGTCGGAGGCGCTACCTCAGGCTCCGCGCGCCGGCCCCCTTAAGTCGGGGCCACTCTGGACAAAAACAAAACAAAGCAAAATGCGCACTGGCCTCCAGAACCTGCGCGGCCCGTCCCGCACCATCCCCAACCGGTTGTGCCCTGCCTGTCCCCTACACCTGCAGCCAGAGCGCCAGGCGGGGTCTCCGGTGTACCCCGTCGTGCTCTGGTTGGCCTTGCGCAGCAAAGGCTCGGCAGCTCGGCCCAAGGCTGGAGGAACGCGCGCCGCGGGGGCGGAAAGAGGCCGCCCTCCCCTCGGAGGTGCTAGAGAAAAAGGGACAACCTTCCCGAGTGAATCCCGTTCTCGTTTTACCGGCAAACTTTTCTGCTCATCCCTAAGTCCACTTCTTGGCGTTAATTTCTTCACTCCCAAACCCTTTCCCCGTCCCACCAAAACTCTCTTGCGCACGCGCCCGCACAGACACATTTACACTAATCCCCCGACCAGTCCCGGGCAAGCCCCCCACCACCCCTGCCACTTCTCGCCCGCTCGCTCCATGCGCGCCTCTCTCCTGCCCTCAGCTTTCAGGCAGGCAAACCTGCAAAACCCTCCCCTCGCCTGCCCCGCGGCGCCCCCCAGGTCTGGCCGCGCGCCCCGAGGTCGCTCACCTTCCAGCCCGCGGAACTGTTGCTGTCACCCTTATCTTTGAAGTAGGGCACGCTCTTGACCATCCACTCGTAGATCTGCGACAGTGTAAGCCGCTTCTCAGCCGAGCTCTCGATGGCCTTGGTGATAAGGTCGGCGTAGGACAGGTTGCCCCACGCGTTGCGGCGGGACGAGCTGCTCTTGCGCGGCTGCCCCGCGAGCGGCCCTGCGGTGGCGGGGGGGACCGGAGGGTGCTGCGGCAGCGGCCCGGGCGGCGGGGGCTGCGGCGGCGCCGGATGCAGGCAGCCCGCCTCGGGGCCCTGGAAGTCCCCGCACAACCCCCCGGTGGCGGCAGCTGCGGCCGCCGCCACCGCCGCCGCCACGGAGCCGGGCGCCTGCGGGAAGTCCTCGCTCTCTTCCAGCAAGCTCAGGTTGCTCATGAAGTCGGCGCTGACAGCCGCCGCCGAGGCTGGGGGCAGGCCCGCTGCGGCGTCGGGGTTCGCGGCTGCGCCACCCGACGGCGCCGGACTGGAGGTGGCCGAGTTGGACTGGCTAAACTCCGGCCTGGGCAGCGGCCAGGTGCACGAGCGCGGCCGGGGCAGCGGCTCGAAGTCCGGGTCGATCTCCACCACCTGGGGCGCTTCGGCCATGGTGACCCCCCGCCCCTCCCCCAGCCGCGGGAGAGCCAAGAACCGGGAGAGCGCAGCACCAAGGTGCGGAGGGGGAGGGGGCGCCAAGAGTCGGTCTGAGATTTGGGGGGCCGAGGTCGGTGCCGCGAGCGGACGGAAACCGGGAGGAGGCGCGGCGGAGTGGAAGAGCGAGCCCAGAACTTAACTTCGCGGGTCCATCAACATCCAGGCTCCTCCAGGTTCGCTGCGCGGACGGGACGGCGGGCCGGAGCCGCCGGACCGGGCAGCGCCGGCGCCGCGCTCCTGCTGACAGGACCGCGGACACAAGGACAGACAGACGGACGCCGCGAGCCGCTCGCTTTCCGGGCGGCGCGACCGCGGCGGTGCTGCCTGTTGAATGTGGCGGCGGCGGCTGCAGCAACTACGCGGCCGCCCGACTTACGGGATCTGCTGCCGCCCCCCGCCCGCGGCGGCGCGCGCGCCGGCCCGCCCCTAATTGACAGCCCGTACAGCCAATGCGAGTGTGGCGCTGCCTCCCAGGCAGCCAGTGGGCGCGGGCCTGGGCGGGGGCCGGTTTTCCACGGGGAGGAGGCAGTGGTTTGGTGGGGGGTAGTGGGGTGTTTTTCTCTTTCTCTCTTATGGTCGCTGTCTCTCTTTTTCTCTCTCTCTCTCTCTCTCTCTCTCTCTCTCGCTCTCTCGCTCTCTCGCTCTCTCTCCTCCCTCCCGCCACCCTCCCCCCCCTTTTGAATCTGTTATTATTTTATGGTAATTCTCGAGTGCTTCTGTGAGTCTCTCACCCTCTCAGTGTTTTGATTGCTAGGAGGCAAATCAGCGGCGAAGACACTTTTGTTTACTACGGAGGAGCAAAGCCGAGTACTCGCGAAGCCCAAGTGGAACTAGTCGCCTGCTTTGCCCAAACGAGTCGCCCCCGCTCCGAGCCCAAACCCGGGTGGGGCGGGGCCCAGGACGCCGCTCGCTGCGGAGGCGCGGGTGGGCGGCAGAGGCGACCTCGCGGAATTCCACGCAGTCGCCCCCTCTCAGTTCCACCCACCATGTCTTTAGAGACCGACGTGGGGAAGTCGGTGGTGTTTGTTTTGTAGAATGTTTTCTTTCGCTGCGATCTGTCAAGTCCCTCCCCCCCGCCCCCGCGGGCCGCACACGCCCCCCAGCGCCGCGGCCCTTGCAGGTCTGGTCTGCAGGGAGGGCGCGCTGCCTGCCGCCCAGCGCAGGGATCCCACCTGTGGGCACCCGGGAGCTGAGCCTCAGCCATTCGGTCTACACTTGGCCAATTGCCCAAACCTCGGCCACTCTCCGGATTCACTACATTCTCAACCTAAAAGCCTAAGAAAATTGGGGAGAGGGGCTCGGCGTGGGGAGAAGATACTCCGGTTGAACACGCACACGCAGATCCAAAGGCACCCTAGACCGCATACCCTCGGTGGGAACCTCTTCCCCTGAGCGGAAACCTCATTAGGTCCACCAAAAACGGGCAGTGGCAAAGGGGTCAGAGGACAAAGTTTAATGAGAACCTTGTCACTTACTTACCCCTAATTAAGCTTAGCTGGTTCCTTGTTTCTTTTTTTATTTAGGATGGAAGTGATGCGGTGTTGAGTAAAAACGCAAGAGGAGATAAGAACAGAGTCTTGGGGCGCAACCCTGCCCTAACCCCAGGTTCTTTCTGGCTGCCTGCTGTTACATCAACCAAGCCCCCACCCCCACCCCCACCTTTCCTCCTCTGGGATCCTGGTTCGGGACGTCCTGTACAGGATCCGTGAGGCCAAAGGTAGAAGACAATGGCCTCACTGTCTGTCGTGGAGCAGAAGAGACAGTTTTCAAGTTTTGTTTTGTTTTGCTCTTGCTTTTTTAGGCGGAATATGGAAGGCATTTCCTTTTAGAGGGATGGGATCACTTAGAATGGAAGATGCTCAGTAGGGTTTTAAATATCTTGTTCAAAACCACAGCTCCTAATTCTTAAAAAAAAAAAAATCCCTTTCTTACAAGTAATTCTTCAAGTGACAGCTAAAAAACTAGGCCTCTTAAAAAGTTAAAAGGATTTAGAGATTTATTTATTCCTCTCTATATATTTCTTCATAATCCATTTATCACAGCAGCTTTCCACTGATAATGGAGGCGGAGTGGGGATTTTGAGGCGGATAGGTTGGAAATAGGGGTTCATTGGCACCCTCTTCCTCTAGTGGTCTCTTCACATCTACTATCAAATTTAAATAGGTCGGGCCTCCTCTGCCAACCTCTAGGGGACCTCAGTAACCCAGATGATGAGCTCAAGGGAAGGCCACAAAGTACAACTCTTACCCCCAACCTTTCCAATTACACTCTGCAGAAGCAGCCCCCATTCAGACAGCCGCACCCTACAAATAGGCGGTGACATACTGGATCATTCTTGGCAAAGAAAACCAGCTACGAATTTGGCCTTGCCTTCAATTCTGTTCTGGGTTTTCAGGGCCTCAATCACAGAAGAGTGTTTGGTTATGGAAGTTTTCCTATAGACTTTCCCTAAATTCTTGATATTTTGAGACTGTTCTGCCAAACTTATTTATTTTACTTTATTTTATTCTGGGTATTGAACCCAGCGGTGCTCTACCGAACTACATCCCCAGCCCCCTTTTTTTATGTTTTTATTTTGAGATTAGGGTCTGGTTAAGTTGCTGAGGGCCTCTCAAAATTGCTGAGCCTGGTCGGAACTTGCCATCCTCCTGTATCAGCCTCTGAGTTGCTGGAATTACAGGTGTGCGACACCATGCGGAGTGTTGTGATTGTTAGTCTTACACGAGCCTTTTATTTACGTATAAGGAAATGGAGACACTGAGAATTTAAGTGATTTGCCCAAAGGCAGTTAATAGTGCTGGGACCAGAATTCAAATCTCCTAGTTCCCAAAACCTTGTGCATGGTAGACATGCACTGTACCACTGAGCTATACATCCAGCCACCAAGCAAAAACTCTTGACATTCCATTACTTCGTTTTTTGTGGCATTACCTTTGTGGAATTTTTTCAGACTATTTGATGCAATTCAACCTATTTTAAACACTAGGTCCTTAACTCTCTTTGGAACATTCCAATAACTCTGCATACACATTAAAATTAAGATTTTTCTAACATTGAGGCCTCATAACATTTCCATAAAATTAATGGATGGCACATGAAATACCAAATTCTCTGAATGTCACAAAATCTGAACCTTGCATTCATGTTTGAAACACAATGTGTTTTCACTATTTTATTTCTGCTTCTTGTCACATTAAAACTCTTAACATGCTTCTCAAAAAGGGGGGACATATGTATTAAATAAGAAAACGCTGCCATGTAGAACACAGATGGTAGGGCATTTTTGGCAGAAAGGAAGTTTAACAAGGCATTTTACTGATTTACTTGGAAAACTAATGTGCATAAATGTTCAAGTTAAGCAGTAAGAAATTAATTGCTGTTTTAAAATAATCAGTTCATTTTTCCCTGATCTAATTTAGCCCTATTTCCATCACATTATAACAGGGAAAGAGAGTCACATGTGATTGTAAACAAACAACCCACTAAGGGAGTTCAGGATAGTAGTATAAGAATGAAGGAATAAGAGACTGCTAGCATTTTATAGTAACTAACCAAGTTGCTTGTCATTTGTTGATAAAAATCATTAACAAGAGGTAATGGCTGTGTAGTTAGAGTGCATGTGTTTTTAATATGATACATAGAGTCATTGACTGTGTCAGTTCGGGTGTAAAAACAGGAGGCAAGAGTTTATCAAATTTCAGATTTGGCTGACTCAGAGGGCCCACCCATATGCAAAGGGTCCTGTGCCAGAAAGTTAGCATAGATGAATGGTGACTATCTCTCCAGGATGTCAGGTTTCTATTTTGTGGTAAATACAGCCTTACACACACACTGAAATATTCTGTATTCTAAGGTTTAACATTTAAAAATGGAATTTCTAATTAGCTGATCGCTGATGTAGTGCTGGAGGAAAAATTGGTTTGTCTTATATGATGCCATATGTACTTTAAATAATTTTGTGTTTCAACAACAAACCAAAAACAGAACATTTGACAGTTATGTTGCATGTGAGATCTAGAAGACTCCAACCTGGAAACTCTTGCCACAATTCAGAATTAGGCTTCATAAAATTCTTGCTGGGCGTGGTGGCACATGCCTGGAATCCCAGCAACTTGGGAACTAAGGCAGGAGGATTGAAAGTTCCAGGTCAGTCTCATCAAGTTAGTGAGGCCATAAGCAAATTAGCGAGACCCTGCCTCAAAATTAAAAAAAAATTAAAAATGACAGTTGATGTGGCTCAGTGGTTAAGTGCTGGGTTCAATCCCAGTACAAAAACAAAAAACAAGCCACGACAACAACAAAAAAAAACCTGTCTTTTAGACTTATAAATCATCTGAGAGAAAGTGATATATAACATCATGTACCCTAGGTTCAATCCCTAGCACCCCCCAAATGAAAGATAAGTATACTTAATGTACTTAATGTGTACATCACTTTTTTCAAAATATTTTCAATCTTTTTTTTTTTTTTTTTTTTTTTTTTAAACCCAGAATCAGGATACAAGGGGTATAACTCACCTGGTAGAATCCTTGCCTAGCATGCATGAGGTGAGGCCCTGGGTTATTTTCCATACACCGAAAAAATAAAAAGAACATACACATAAAAGTTATTTTCTTAATGCTTCATTGTTAATAAAAACTTTTTCTGCCATGGATCAAGCACTTTACAGCTATTACCTGAGTCAATCCTTCAAAATACCCAATAATGTAAAAGTATGTTTTACTTTTCACAGAAATTAAAACTGAGGTACAGTGAACTACGAAATTTACCTAAAGGCTTATCTATGAATCTGAATTATATTCAGATTTAAACAACCATTATCCAAACTCAAAGCTTATCTTCTCTTTACTACACTTTCTGTCTCCGTAAAATGTAGGAATTTTTCTAGAGGACTAGAAATAAACTTCTACTTCAATTTTTTTTTTCCAAAAAATTGATATTTTAAATTATTTTTTTTCTTCTTAGGTAATTGTTGCCAATTAGCTCTGCTGGAAAGCAGTTCAGTTTGTGTTAAGAAGCCTAGAGACAACATAAATAGCAATAATAATGCTGATGTTTGCATTTGTATAGCACAAATCAGGTAGGGGATTCTGAGCTATTAGCACTTGCTTAAACAATCAACCTCAGTCTATATACAAAAAGAGCAACCAGACCTTCCGGAATGTTGGCTTATCTGGAACTCTTTCCAAAACTTTCCTTATCCTGAACAAAAGCACATCAAATCAAGCTCTACAGCCATATTGAGCTCTGTCTGCCCCAATGAAATTGATTAGTGTTGGACTTTTATCTAATAGCCTTCCCTCACTCAGTTAAGTTTCAGAACTTGGATTTACAACAAACATGTATTTTAATGGTGGGCCTTATTCCAACTGTATTTTATCCAGCTCTATTGCCATACCTGCTGGGGACTGGTCAAAGTCATAAGTTTTACATTCATGAGGCAATAAACAAAATTAAAAGCAAAACAAACAAAGCCCTTGTCTCCCTCTCTATTTTAAAGTTGGCCTCAGAGTGAACTGGAGAGTATCCCCCTCTACTGCCCAGTGAGCATAAAATAAAAACAGTGATATTTTAAAAGCACCTTTAGAAAATCTTACTGTGGGAATCATGTGGTATTAGGTATCCCTGTCCCCAGTTTTTCACAAAAAGCATGAATAAAACATCCTGCAACTGAGAGTTGAGACTCTGCACTGTTTTCTTCAACCTGACATTGCAGAGAAGTACAAACCACCTGCACCCACTGTAGACCAGGGGGCAGTTTTCTTCAGAAGAGCTTATCTGGGGCAATTCGCCTTTGGGTGGGCAACAGTTCAATTGTCAATGACCCATTGAACACTGCTCAGTGCTTCCAGCAGCTGTGAGACATCAGCACATGTTGAAGGTCAATGTCAACTTTTGTATGACACTTAAGCAAAACCAGTGAATCCTCCAAAACTTTTCATATACTTGATACTTGATTTAATTTTTTCACTTTCACTGCAGACACAACCATATTAGACGCCAGACAAAGGCCTGGGGAAGTAGGGTGGAGAAGCAAGGGGATGTTCATGGATGTGGCAGCTGTGTCCCTCAGTCATCTCCAGCAAAGCTGATGTAAGTAGAAAGCTGTGGAAACACAGTGGCTCTGTACAGATCAACGTAGCCCTTAAGTAAGAATGCCATGATGTTGGCCCTATATGCAAAATATGAGAAAGGAAAAATCACAAATGAATCTTCCAAGAAGAGCAGAAGATCAGCAAAGCATGACTAGAAGTTCTTTGTTCCCTAAGTAGTGCTCCATTTATTCTTCATTTTGAATTTTTATCTTGGTATGACTTACCACCTACATACCTCAAAGAGGTTTTGTAAGAATTAAAATAATGTCTTTAAGTGCTTTGAAACAGGGATGAAATGTTTGTTCTTAGACATTGGTACAACCTCGTGGGTAGGTTTTTGTTGCTATCCAGATTACTTTAACTTAGGTAAATACACGATTTCTAAATCACTGATATTTGTTCTAAATCTTACTACAGCTCCTTCATGTTCACGTGTTACCCACATCGGCTGCCAGAATCCAACCACTCCGTGAATTCAGAGACAACATGTATTATGTCCAGGTCATAGCAAGGGTTGAGGAAAGGTCTCTAATCGCAGGGATTTTTACTACCTATCCATGCCCTACAGCTACAAGGGGTTTTTTAAAGTCTTTTTTTTTTTTTTTGAGATGATGCGGGTAGACCCTCAGGCCTCACACATGCTAAATAAATACTTGCTCTGCCACTCAGCTGTACCCCCAGTCCAGCTATGAGTTTTGTTCTTGTTTTTGTTTTGCTTGGAGATAATGGTCTCCCTGTGTGCCCAGGCTGGCCTTAAGCTCCTGGATTCAAGTGTTCCACCTGCCTCAGCTTCCCCAGTAGGTGGGACTACAACAGGCATGTGTTCCCATACTTGGCCTGCTGGGTAGGCTATTATTTCTTTAGCCATGCTGGGGATCTGACCCAGAGCCTCACACATTCTAGGCAAATGCTTACCAGCCCTTTTCTTTTTATTTTGAGACAGGGTCTGGCTAAATTGCACAGGCCAGCCTTGAACTTGCAATACTGTTTCAGTCTTCACAGTAGCTGGGATTTGCAGGCTATGCCACCATGGACCCAGCCAGCTAAGAAGTTTGAAAGGAAAGAAAAAAAGGAAATCGGTTGAGAATTCTGAATTTTTGCTCCACCTTTTTGTATGGTCTGATATGAGAAAATTATGCTATAAAACCTTTTAAAATCCTCTTATATTATTCTTGATAATCTCAGCAGGCAATTAAAAAGCAGTTAAAAATAAAGTTAGCTGACTCATTTTAGGAGTTTAGCTGCTGATGCCAGCTTCAACTGAACAGATAATGTTATCATAGAAAGCAACACAACAACTTTAACAATGGAGCAAATTTCTCTAAAATAATTGCAAATGTACAATGTAGTCTTTGATTTTCTGTGGTTCTTTGGTGTAATTTTTTTTCTTTTTCTTTTTCTTTTCTTTTTTTTTTTTTGTACTAGGGATTGAACCCAGGAGTGCTTTACCACTGAGCTATATCCCCAGCCCATTACCCCACCTCCATCCCCTGTTTCTGAGACAGGATCTTGCTAAGTTGCTGAGACTGACCTGGAACTTGTGATCCTTCTGCCTCAGCCTCCCAAATCTCTGCACCACCAAGCCCGGCTACAAGTGACTTATTTTACGAACAAAAAAATTAGCTCTCGGAAAAAAAGAAAAGAAAACATATAGAACAGTAACAACAAAAAATATACAACTTAAAGGGAATTGAAATATACTGGCTTCTTAAATCCTGGACCTTTTTTTCTGGGTTAATTTTTTTTTTTTTTTTTTTAAGACTAATTAAGCACTTCTTTAGGAAGAAGACAGCAGTTTAATTTTAATGTTCACTTTTAAAAGTAGAAGGGATTCGTGTTTCTTCATGTCAACAAATTATTTCTAACAAGGCACACCACTTGTATTATCAGATTCTGCAGTTATTCCTAGATTAGTTATTCTTGGCAGTTTTACTGTAAAACCACGTGTTATCTTGTGTTTGTATGTGTATACACACCAGGATTCTATTAAAAGATACCATATATGCCACCTTATTTTCAGTGTAATTAAAATATACAACAAATTTAGTCAGTAATAAACAAAAATTGAACCATGGAAACCTCTTAAATTAGAAATCAGGAGAACCTGAAATTAAAACACAAAATAAGTTGCTAACTGACATAATCAAGCTAAGAATTTGTATTATAAATGTTACCCCCCTTAAAAAAAATTTAAAGATGTGAACATTTGTTTTGTTGTTGTTGTTATTTTGTTTTTTGGGTAGCAAGGACCGTCTTAGCTACCTTTGCTAATAAATTCTTAAACTGAACATAATGAAAGAATTATTTTTAAGCAGGTCATGATGGAGAAGTTATTGAAGTAGACATACTGGATAAGGTACCCTTGTTCCCCAGAGAGAGTCGAGGGTCTTTTGTGTGTTTTGTATTTTTTTTTTTTTTTTTTTTTTTTTTTTTTGGTACTGGAATTGGACCCAGGGCACTTAACCACTGAGCCATGTCCCCAGTAAAAACTTTTGAGACAGGGTCTCACTAAGTTGCTTAGGTCTTTGTTAAATTGCTGAGTCAATTATGATCTTCCTCCTACCTTGGGCTCTGGAGTCACCAAGATTAAAGGCATACACCACCACACCCAACAGGTCTTTTTTGATTTGGACCAAGATGGAAGGACATCCAAGTTCCCAAAATAGTTATAGACAAAGCTCACCACCTCCCTCTGCTCTACCCTACCACTTTCCCTCTTCTCTCAGCTAAGAAAAGGGATTAAGAAAAAGAAACTAGAGAAAAATTTAAAATCATGATTTCCTAATCAATTTAAAATCCTAAGTATACTGTGGTCCTGGTACATACCCATAATCCTGTGACGGCACTTCACTAATGTCCACCAGTGACCAGGCTGCTCCCAAGGACTGCACGAATTCACTTTAAATGGTACCTGTTGACCCCAGTCGTCCTGCGACTGATCCGCAGATCCAGAGGGCACCTCCTGTCGCTGTCTGTTCTGGTAGTGGTCCTGCCCATGGTTTTGGAAGGCCCAGTTCCAGCTCAGGCTGCCCCAAACGTCTCCAGCGCTTGGAGGTGAGGAGTTTGTAAACACCCTTGGGTACAAGGTCGGGCAGCCATGGACCACATTAAACAGAGTGACATTCCTGCCACCACCTGAAGTTGGTTTTCTGAGACATTCAACAAAGTGAAGAAGAAACTCAAAGCTACCTTCTCCTGAATGCCTGCAGGACGGAGCTAAGCAAAGACTCCCTCCATGATGCCCGAGGTGGCCCTCATTTCACACTAATAAAAATACTATAAAGAAAACAATAATAATAAATGGTCCCTGTCAGTTCAGTGGTAGAGCACTTGCCTAGTATGTGTAAAGTTCTGGGTTCCGACTCCTGCATCCAAAACAAAACTAAATAACACACAGGTGGCACTGGTGGCCCATGCCTATAATCCCAGAGACTCTGGAGACTGAAGCAGGAGGACCGCCAGTTCCAGGCAACTTCAGCAATTTAGCAAGGCCCCATTTAGAGACACAGAGATGCGCCTGCACAGGGAAAAGGCCAGGCGAGGACCCAGGGAGAAGGTGGCCATCTGCAAGTCAAGGCAAAAGTCCTCAGGAGAAATCAAAACCCCTTCCAGCCTCCAGAACCATGAGGAAAAACACTTCTGTTGTTTAAACCCCCTAGTCTTGGTATTTTGTTATAGCAGCCCTAGGCATGCATACGCCACCACAACCGCCTGGGTTGGGATTTTTTATTTTTCATTCTAGAGATTGAACCCAGGGGCACTTTACCACTGAGCTGTATTTCCTGCCCTTTTTATTTTTTATTTTGAGATAGGCCGTGCTAAATTGCTTAGGGCCTCCTTAAATTGCTGAGGCTTGGTCTGGAACTTGTCATCCTCCTGCCTCAGTCTCCCAAATTGCAGAGATTACAGGGATGCTCCACCACGCCTGTTTTAGGTTAGATTTTAACATTCAATTGAGGACCGAAAGGACCCTAATCCAGCAGTTAAACACATAAAGCACTAATGTGACAGTCAAAATCTCAATGGAACTTTCAACTAAACCCTAAAGCATAGCTTATTAACAAACGTCATGGCCTTCATCACAGATGTTGTGTCACAGATGATGGCACTTACTTAAGTGCCCGATATTGTTCTAAGCACTTTCCTGTGGAAATTCATTTAACCTTCACAAAACCCTGAGGGGCAGTGTTATGTTACAGATGAAGAAATTGAGGTTGAGTTACTTGCATGAGGTTGTGTAGCTAGCACATTGGAACTGTGATCCCAACATCTTTGCTTTTAAGTAGTGATCCATGCTGCTCCTTTAATTAATAGATCTAATACTTATTACCCCTCCCTCACGCACAACAGTGCGGAAGTAGGAGAAATCTACTTAGACCTGGAGTTAAAAGACCTAACTTCCGCCAGGCACAGAGGCAACTCTGTGAGGCTAGCAATTCTGGAGATTAAGGCAGGAGGATGGCAAATTCAAGGTCAGAACTGGCCATTTAGTGAGACCCTGTCTCAAAATAAAAAATAAAGTGTTTCAGGTTCAATCCCCAGTGGAGGGGGGTGACCTAACTTCCGATTCAAGCTCTATTGGTATTCTTCCAGGAAGTTTCCTTATCTGAATAATTGGCATCATAATACACGCCTGCTGTGGGGGTCAACAGAGATAATGGTATAAAGATGCTTGCAGGTGGGATTAGCCCCAGGCTTTGCCGGCCTGTTTACCAGTCCTTTTATCTCAAGTCTGAAGTTCCTTTTTATGATATTCAGAGGGTCTGTCTGCCGAGCGGGGATCCACATGGCCTCAGTCCCACCAAGGGTTTCCACCCCTTTCCTGCTGGTCTCCAATCTGCAATGCATGCAGATTCAATCCTGCCTATTCATACAGGTCCATTAGCCCTTGTCCTTAGTAAACCAAAACGTGGACAAGGAAGAGGAGTCTCTGGACTGTGGAAAGCATTTGCAGAGGAACCTCCATGAAAGGAAAAGCCAGCAGATTAAAGTTAGGCAAGCACAGACCAGATCCATCCTGTGGCCCCGTCACAGGGGCCTACAGAACCATAGAGACCCTCCTTCCCACACCGTTTCCCAAAGTGAAATTCAAACGCCTCACCCGCCCTGGCTTGCTGTAAAATGCCCTAAAGCCAGATCAGCTTTCCCTGGAGCTGGTCTCAACTGGACCGGATGGTCTGGGCAGAATGCAGTCCCACCAGATTATAAAAGTTCAGCCCTTCCCATAGCCTCTGCGGTTTTCTCCAAAGCTTATAGTTTGGTCCTCTTGGAACCACAATTGGGTTTTTATTTTGTATTTACTTTTCACCTTTTTTTTTTTCTTTAACTTTTCACTTATTGACATTTTTTGTCGTGCTGGGATTTGAACCCAGGGCCTCAGACAATGCTAGGCAAGGGCTCTACCGCTGAGCCCCAGCCCTTGAATCGCAACTGATAATGTGAATTCACCTCTGGGCCTTCACCTTGTCCTTGCCTTTGCCATTCTCCCATTCTGGCTAATTGGGGCATTTCATGAATTTCCCTCCTAGTCTTATTAAAGAGCCAGACCTTTAAAAGCCACTCCCCAGAGGCCGTTGCTGCCCTTCCAGCTCCTGTGACTGAAACTGCGCCAGTGTCTGGTCTAAACTGTCCCATCTCGCCCTCCCCAAGCACCCCCTCCGAATCACGCTTCAGAGAGGGCTTTCTGCAGGGAGGAGTGCGTTGTGGAGTCTTGCCCCTGGAGACTGGCTGTCAAACTGAACATCCTCAGGTTTCTTTCTATACTATTAAAGTTCACTGTTAATCTTTTTCTTTTCTTTAAATCTTTTCTTAAGTTGTCAATAGCTCTTTTATTTATTTATATGTGGTGCTGAGGATCAAACCCAGGGCCTCACACATGCCCACTAAGCCCTCTACCACTGAGCCACAACTCCAGCATCCCCCTGCCCACGTTTTTTTTGCCAGGGTCTCACTGAATTGCCTAAGCTGGCCTCAAATTTACCATCCTTTACTCTTAACCTTCTGAGTAGCTGGGATTACAGGCCTGTGCTGCCACACCCAGCTTTTCTACCACTAACATTTGCTTTGCAAATGATAAAAATGCTACAGGCTGAGCTAAGATCAGTGCACAGTCTCTAGTTGTTCGGTGTGGCCAACAGGGTACGCATGATCTTGCTTTCCCTTCTCCTCGTTCTCATGGAAATAAACAATCCAAGAAATGGCACAATTTCTTTTTTTTTTTTTTTAAGGATCAGATGTGCATTAACTCCTGGTGTTGATTGTCCCTGCCAGTTAATGAGCAGGGAATCTATTATTCCAGCCTGTCCAGGTAAATATAGCTCATTGACACCTGAGAGTGCATCAGGCCAATCCCCAGCATATCCTCCTGCCACACGCCAAGTGGACACTAAATAGTTCATGCCCAAGTGACAAGCGATCTGGAAGCTATCACCATCTAGATTTTTTTTTTTTTTTTTTTTTTTTTTTTTTTTTTTTTTTTTTTTTTGCAGTGCTGAGGATTGAACCCAGGGCCTTGTGTTTGCAAGGCAAGCACTCTACCAACTGAGCTAAATCCCCAGCACCATCTAGATTTTTAAAGTAACAAATTGTAGACCATCAAAATATGCAGCAGACTACGTGCAATTAGAGTGGAGTTTTCTTTTTTTTGGGGGGGGGCGGTAACTGGGGACTGAACCTAGGGGTGCTTTGCCACTAAGCTCCATCCCCAACCCTTTATGTTTTATTTTGCAACAGGGTCTCACTAAGGTGCACAGGACCTCCCTAAGTTCTTGAGGCTGGCTTTGAACTCGTCATCCTCCTTTCTCAGCATCTGGAGTTGCTGGGATTACAGGCACGCACCACCGCCCCCAGCTGCAACTGAGTTTTTAACATTCATTTCAGCTTGGAGGACCCCATACATAATGGCCCACAGAAGTTCTGGAGTGTGAGAGAGCTAGTTGAGATTCACATCCCTGAGACATTCACCAACACTGAACATCCCTCTCATGTTGGTTTTTACAAAGAAAATTATTTTCTCCCTTGTCAGCTTAGATCACAGTAACTTGTTAGTTGTGATCTTCTCATCGAACTGTTCCTCTTCTTTGCCATGTCCTCATCATTTTCTTTTTCAAGGGGAAAAAAGTTGCTGGAAAGTTCTTTCTCACTCTAATGAAGTTTTTTAAATGTTTTAAAAGCAATGTTGTAGCGCCCCCTACTGGTATATTGTGTTAGCAACTATTTGTGAAAAGAGTTTAGTATTTTTAGAGAAAAAGTAATAAAATTGACCAAAAATGTTTAAAAGGAGGATCTTTTATGTACCTCTTTTCCCCCTTGGATTGGGGATTGAACCTAGGGGCACTTCACATTGAGCTACATTCCCAGCACTTTTTATTTTATTTTGAAACAGGATCTCGCAATAGCTGCTAGCCTGGAACTTTCTGGAAGTTTTGATTCTCTTGCCTCAGCCTCCCAAGCTGCTGGGATTACAGGCATGGGCCACTGCACCCAGCACAATTATAATAATTATTGAAGTCAATCTATGAATTGATTTTATAAAACCCTAAATTCCTATAAGGATGGTAGATGGAAGCATCATGCCACATGAGATCAGTACAACTGACAAGAATAGGAACTAAGTCAAACAGACCAGTGGTGGGGAAGACTGTCAGAGCTGGAACTAGAAAGATTATGAATTAAATAAGGAGGAAAACTTTGTCCCTAATAAAGCAAACCGGAATAATTTTGCAACATCAGTTTGCACATGGAAACAATTTTCGCCCTATTCTCTTTGGCTACAAAGCACAGCCAATCAGGGTAAAAGGGACCCTGTATAGTCAAGAACTCCCTGTCCACTCTCAGCCAGAACAAGGGAAGCAAATGCAAGCAAACCTCCAAGCATCCCACAGCCAAGTAGAGCCTGCCTGCAGAGAGGCACCAGGCCCAGGGTGGACACATGCCACTCAGTGATTTGTGGTTTCCCATTCAGCAATGGGTGGGCCCATTTTTGTAAAGCCAGAAGAAAGCTAGGGCACACAGATTCATGCGAAAAGTGCACCAAGTGAAGTCATTTTACTTATGATCTTGTGCCAGATTTGAAAGATTAGCTCTGACAGTGAAAAATACTCTCACGGTATCTTCAAAACCAGGGAAGCTTCCCAGGAAATTCTAATTGCCTAAAATGGTCTTCTGTTAGTTCTTTCTAAGCTGTTTTTAATCCTTTTGGTTGAAAAAAAAAGGATGATCTTCCTCTCATCTTTTGCCTTCTTATCCTAATTTTACCTCTATTTATTTTTATTTATTTATTTTTGCAGTCCTGGGGATTGAATCCAGGGGCACTCTACCACTGAGCTACATTCCCAGTCCTTTTTCTTTTTTGTTTTGAGACAGAGTTTCGATAAGTTGCTGAGGCTGACCTCAAACTTGGAATCCTCTGGCCTCAGCCTCCTGAGTTGGTGGGATTACAGGGGAGTGCCACCACACCTAGCTCCTAAATTTACTTTTAAAATTCATGAGAGGAGACGCATTTGAAGTACATTTGTCATATAACTTTTATTTGTCACTTACCTTTGCCTCTTGCTTTTCAAACCTGTTAATAAGAAGTGAACAAGGGAACATTTAATCAAGGCAGATAGTTAAAATGTCCCGAACTATGGAATGTCTCAGTGTGTCCTGCCAAAATCTTAACTCTAGGTATTTCAGCTTCAATTTTAATAACTGCCATTATTAGTCATACTGGAGTGGGGAAAGCTGCCTTAACTGACAGTTAAACCTAAAACTACCCATGATATTTTCACAGGAACTAGAAAACTTGATGACCAATGCCATCTCCATGTTTTATTTCTCCTAAAGTCAGAAATTCAGCTCTTTCTCCAGGGAAAGGGAAGATGCAGGAAGAATGCTTTTTATAACCATGTTATAAAGTGCAGATCACTGGCCTTGGGCTGTAGCTCATGGTAGAGGATGTGCTTAGCAGGCCAGAGGTCCTGGGTTCCATCCCTAGCATCCAGCAGGAAAAAGAAAATTCTTACTGCATTCTGTAGTTCTTCTAAATACCTAGCTCAAAGAAAAGGGTAAAAATAGTCACCTACAAACACATGGTGACCTTCACAGTAGGGAATGAATGGAAATGCAGAGGCTTCTTGTGTCAAAAGCACAACTTTTGCCAGAGCTTGGTGACACGCATCTATAATCCCAGCAATTTGGAAGGCTGAGGCAGGAGGATCACAGGTTCAAGGCCAACTTAGCGAGACCCTGTCTTAAAATAAAAATAAAAAGGACTGGGGAGATGCAGCTCGGTGGTAAAAGCCCCCTGGGTTCAAAGCCCAGTTCCTTCTCCCAGAAACACACACACACACACACACACACACACACACACACATAAACAAACACACACAAAACACACACAATCCCCACAGGTAGAAAAAGCTGGAAACTCGAATTTAAAAAATAGTTGCCATATTTTTCTTTTTGACAACTCCCACCACTAACTTACTTAGAAGAAACCTTTGATTGCCATTCCATAGCTATTCAACAGGAAATTCACTGATGCCTGCATACACTGTGTTAATGTAGAGAGACAGATAAGCACTAACATTCATTTTTGGGCACTTTGGCACATGTAAGCATCCCCCCTTATCACTTCATCCCCACCCCCACTCAACCCCCTCAAGCTGCTTTTGGGTAAGACAAGAATGGGATGCCTCAGAAGGAGGTGCAAAGTGTCTGCTAGTGTCTTCACTGTATGCTAAATTGTGCTCTATTGGGGGAACCTCCTCCTGCAAATCTGCATTTGGCCAGCTCTGCGCTTAGGGATTGTGGGAGGATCTCACAGACTAGAGCGTGTGCAGGTGCGGAGCTCAGATGTGAGGACTGACTGATCTGGGGATGGACCCCCCCCCCGCCCCGCCCCTGGGGTGCTGGGAACTGAGACTGGAAAAACATAGATGTGGCTGAGCTGCCAGAGTCCCTCCAGTGGGGAAATCAAAAAAATGCACAAAAATGTGAATTTTCAGGACAAGAAAGTAGGTAGAGATTTTCTTGTGCTGTGATAGTTTATGAAAACCTTATCATTTTGTTCTATTTTCACCAAACATCTATTGAATGTCAGTTCGGACAGCCAAACTGTAAGCTTTAAAAACATGCAAACTCAGCCAGGTGCCAGGCACACGCCTGTAATCCCAGCTGAGGCAGGAAGATTTCAAGTTCAAAGCCAGTCTCAGCAATTTAGTGAGACCCTAAGCAATTTTGCAAGACCCTGCCTCAAAATAAAAGGGTTGGGGATGTTGCTCAGTGGTTGAGTGTCCCTGGAGTCAATCCCCAATACAAAAAAAAAAAAAAAAAGCAAATTGTTCTTCATGTCACTGTCTGGTGGTGAGAGGTGAGGCCAAGAAACTTCATGTTCCAAGTGCTGCTGGTTGAAAACCATTACCACAGGTGATGTGTGGAAAAGCCAGGAGAGAACTTACAAACGAAGAATGTGACAAGGTACCATGACGCAACTTCTGTCTTGAAACGTATCCCAGCCACGTCTGCCAGGCAGACACAGGGCTTTCTACACTTTGCTTCCCCTTCTAGATGAAACTGACCTGCCACAGTCCATGCTCAGGAGAACTGCTGGGGCTGGGTGAGGCAGGTTTGACTCTGACTGGACAGGAGGGACCAGAGGATCTGATCCAAGGCAGGATTGAACCCAGGGCCGTTTAACTGCTGAGTCACGCCCCCAGCCCTTAATATGTTTCCTTAGGGCCTTGATAAATTGCTGAGGCTGGTCTTGAACTTGTGATCCTCTTTGAGTTGCTCGGATTACAGTTATATACCATTGCGCCCAGCTCAAGGGCAGGATCTTAAGGTGGCCTGATGACTCTGACCAATAGGGACTATGGTCATTACCATAAGCAGCCAGGGTCATCCCCAGTTGGAGTATATTTGGATGAGACTAAATTGGCCAATTGGTAGGAGAGGAGGCCAGGGCAGCGTTAGTGGGAGCACAAAAACCATGAGATCCAGATAGAGGAGCTGCCTCCTAGAATGGCCTGTCATCCAGGTTCAGTCTGTGTGAACTTGTCACAAACCCTTTTCCCCTTAAGGACACTGGAGTGTGTCTATACTTACGGTGTAACTAGCATCTAGCAACCATTCCAGTGTGGAAGATGATGTTTGTTTTCTGTTACTATAACAAAATGCCTGAGACTTAGTAATTTATAAAGAGTAGAGGTTTATTTGATTTATAGTTGTAGAGGTTGGGATATCTAAGATGACTCTGGCCTCTGCTCAGCATCTGATGAGAGACTTTATGTTGTATCATAACACAGCAGAGGTTATCACATGCCAAGTGCTAGCTCTAGTCTCTCTTTTTAAAATTAATTAATTAACTTTTTTCAGATTCTTAATTTTTATTATTTATACTTTTCTTTTACATAGCTCACTAAGAAAAAATAAATACAGAAGACCAACCTCAAAACCTCAACAGGGGGAAGAAAATTACAAAAAGAAATGTGAGAGTTCTTAAATGTTTCTGGTCTCTCTCTTCTTAATAAAGCCACAATGCCATCAAGGGGACCTGCCCTCATGACCTTATTTAATCCTAGTAACTTCCCAAAAGTCCACCTTCAAATATCATTACCATATGAATTGGGGGATTAAGTTTTTGATACATGAACTCTGAGGGACACATTGGAACTATAGCAGATGGATTGGTACCTCCATTTAATAAAAATTAAATTTTTGGTACCTCCATTTAATAAAAATATTTTATTGAGCTATTTTCAAATTCTTAGTCCAGTTGATTTGCATTAGACACTGTCAGTTCTCCTTTAGGTTCTAATTTTTCAGGCACTTTCTTGTCACTTTCAGTTCCAGAATGTCCAGTGTGGTGTACCTTAAACTTTGCATCTGCTGGGTCCTCTATAAATATTTGTTAAATTTAGAATGAATGATTTGTTTGTCATTTATTTTTGTGGTGCTGGGCATTGAACTTAGGACCTTATGCATGCCAGGCAAACACTCCACCACTGAGCCACATTCCCAGCCCTTTTAAATTTTTTATTTTGAGACAGGACCTCTGTAAGTTGCTTAGGGCCTCACTAGGTGGCTGAGGTTGGCTTTGAACTGGTGATCCTCCTGTCTCAGCCTCCCGACCAACTGGGATTACAGGCATATATCACTGTGCCCTACTAGTATGATGTTCTTAAGGACAAAACTCTGCTTAACTTATCATTCCTTGTGCAGGCCATATAGCGCACCTCATAAGTGCCTGCCTCTCATGCTGGAGGCCTGGGTTCGAGTCCCCAGCACTGTGGGGTTGTGGAAATAACAAACAAACGAAACTTATCATGCCTTGTGTGTGAGTGTATGCATGTGCACATGTATAGGACTAGGTATGGATCCAGGGACACTACCACTGAGCTACATGCCCAGCCCTTTTTATTTATTTTGAAACAGGGTCTAGCTAAGTGACCAAGGCTGGTTTCAAACATGCAATCCTCCTGTCTCATCCTCCCAAGTAGCTGAGATTACAGGCTTGAACCACTGCACCTGGCTTGCTATTTTCTTTCTTGAGCTCCTGCTCTGTGTCAGGCTCAACGTTCTGCTCAGCTTTTGGTGAATATGCTCAAGACTCTCTGGGACATTCCATAGTCACTAAACGAAGTGCATCTACTTAGCAGCAGAACTGGAAGCCTTTCAAACTTGTATTCTGCACCATTAATTTTCTTTCTTTTTTTTTTTGGCAGGGGGTCGATACTGGGGATTGAACTCAGGAGGCGCTACCGCTGAGTTACACCTTGAGTCCCTTTGATTTATTTATTTTTTATATTTTTTAAGTTGTTGATGAACTTTAATTTTATCTATTTGTTTATATGCAGTGCTGAGAATCAAACCCAGGGTGTCACACATGCCAGGCAAGTGCTCTACCACTGAGCCACAACCCCAGCCCCCTGTTATTTTGTTTCTGAGACAGGGTCTCACTAAGTTGCTGAGCCTGGCCTGGAAATTGCAATCCTCTTGCCTCAGCCTCCGGCATAGCTGGGATCACAGGCATGTAGCACTGTGCCTGGTCACAATTAATTTTCAAATCTTACTCATTTGAAGCTCTAGAGCCAACATCTGCCCCCTGCCCCTTTAAAATTGTTACATGCTGTTTTGTAGATGATACATTTTGTGACACAGTGGCCTTGTTACTGGTAGGAAGAGGGTTAGAAATCCTGCCACACAATCCTGGGTGAGGTCCAACAGAGTATTAATGAAAGGACCTCATTTCCATTCTAGGTTAACATAAAGGGTAAACTAGGTCAACCTCTCACACAACATTTGCTCCTTCAGGCTCCTGAGAAAATTCCTCAGCGTCTCCTAATTCTAGGATGATCTGTGAGGCATTTATAATGTACTTATTTTACTAAAAGGAGAACCTGAAGCCAGGCTTTTTGCATCTCTCTCTCTCTCTCTTTCTCTTTTTCTCTCTCTCTTTTGGTACCAGGAATTGAACTCAGGGGCACTCAACCACAAAGCCACATCCCCAGCCCTATTTTGTATTGAGTTGCTCATTGAGTTGCTTAGCACCTCGCTTTTGCTGAGGCTGGCCTTGAACTGGCGATCCTCCTGCCTCAGCCTCCTGAGGCGCTGGGATTACAGGCATGCACCAGCTCACATCTTTCTTCTTATACCGATTATGATTCAGGTTGGTTTGCAATTAAACCACCCGCCCAAAAAATTCAGCCCATATCCCAAAAATACATGTATAGGTTTGAGGGAGTGTCAACTATTCAAACTACACAGTACCTAGCACAACAAAGGCATTCAATAAACGTAGGACATCAACAGATAAGTGAAAAATGCCTAATCTGATGGGTTCAAATATACTGCCCTCTGATTAGCAGTGTATTGTGGTTAATTACTTGTGTACCCTTCTCTCACTCTAGACTGAAGCTGCTATTGCTAGGGATAACATGTGTATGTGTGTGTGTGTAGGACAAGGATCGAACCCAGAGACAGTCTGTCACTAAGCCATATCCCCAGCCCTCTTTTTTATTTTTTTTATTTCAAGACAGGGTCTTAGGCTGGGGTTGTGGCTCAGTGGTAGAACACTTGCCTAGTATGTGTGAGGCACTGGGTTCAATTCTCAGCACCACATAGAAAAATAAATAAGGATATTGTGTCCATCAACAACTAAAAATAAAAAATTAAAAAATTTTAAAAAGACAGGACCTCACTAAGTTGCCCCGGCTGGTCTTGAACTTGTGATCCTCTGGCCTCAGCTTCCAGAGTCACTGGAATTACATGTGTGCACTGCATTGCCCAGTGGGATCAGAACTTGTTGAGCCTTCTCTTGAACAATGCATTTGTTTTTTTTTTTTTGTTTTTTTTTGTGCTGGGAATCGAACCCGTGGCCTTGTGCTTACAAGGCAAGCACTTTACCAACTGAGCTATCTCCCCAGCCCTGAACAATGCATTTGTTAATAACAAGGTATATCCTCAAATATAGTAAATGTCAAAATCAGTGGGAAGTGATGAAAGATAAAAGTAATTGAGTTAGCTGGTAGCACCGTTTATTAAAACACTGGTCTCCTGGCTCTATTTCTACATCATCCTGGGGAAGGGCAAAAATTTCAGATTCTCAAGACTCTTCTGTGACCCTTTGAAATTGTGGTCAGACTATTATTGAATAAGCAACATTTGCTTTTTTTTTTTTTTTTTCTTTTGCCGTGCCAAAGATTGAACCTACAGCCTCACAAATGCTAGGCAAACACTCTACCCCTGAGCAACATCCCTACCCATGTTTGGATTTGGGGGTTTTGTCTGTTTTTTGTACTGAGGATTGGATCCAGGGGTGCTCTATCATTAAGCTTCATCACCAGCCCTTTCTATTTTTCACTTTGAGACAGGGTCTTGCTAAATGACCCAGATTGACCTTGAATTTGTAATCCTCCTGCCTCAGCCTCCTGAGTTGCTGGGACTACAGGCTGCATCCCTGTGCCTAGCTACATTTGGAATTTTATCTAACTCCCCAGATGGCTCCAACATGCCTGCCTGGGCAGATTTTGAAGAGCCAGGTAGAGAAACCTTCATCCACAGCCGTGCTTCTCACACTTGCCAGATGTTAGAATCATATGAGTGGCTTAAGTTAACTTCCAATTCTCCGCCTGGGAGATTCTGATCACACACGTGGGGTTGGTCCTAGGAATCTGTTTAATAAGCTTCACAAGGAATTCTTAGGACCTATTGAGATTACTCATCTGTAGGGATTTCTGCTGACTCTGGTCTGCATACTGAAGGCCTAGATAGATGCCCCCTTAGGTTTGTGATTAGTTGTTAGTTGGTATGTTATAGCAAGAGCTAACCTATACTCCATTTCTCAGAAAGCTGTTGAAGGATGTGCTTCATCAGAAGATGAAGTAAACTAAGAAAGAGTAAGACATGGGCTATAAGAAACAATACAACCAACTTGAGAGAGCGATATCCATAGGAGAGCAGTAGCCTTCAGAAGTTGAAACGACCAGACACAGTGGTGCAAGCCTGAAATCCCAGCAGTTTGGAAAGCTGAGGCAGGAGGATCACAGTTCAAAGTCAGCCTTAGCAACTTAGTGAGGCCCTAAACAAGACTTCATCTTAAAATAAAAAATAGAAAGGGCTGGGAGTGTGGCTCAGTGGTTAAGCACCCCTGGGTTCAGTCCCTGGTACAAAAGAAGAAGGGGAAGGAGAAGGAGAAAGAGAAGGAGGAGAAAGAGGAGGAGGAGAAAGAGGAGGAGGAGGAGGAGGAGGAGGAGGAGGAGGAGAAAGAGGAGGAGGAGGAGGAGGAGGAGGAGGAGGAGAAAGAGGAGGAGGAGGAGGAGGAGGAGGAGGAGGAGGAACTGAAACAACAGGCACAGTGGTGCACGCCTGTAAGCCAAAGACTTGGGAGGCTGAGGCTGGAGAATCACAAGAACAGAATAACTTAGCAAGGTGCTAGGCAATTTAGTGAGACCCTGTCTCAAAATAAAAAGGGCTCAGTGGTAAAGTACTTCCAGTTACAATCCCTAGTACCGAGAAAAAAAGGGAGTGACAGTGATGTGAATGGCACCAGGGAAGTGACATAGGTGGCACCTGATGCATCTCAATAGGAGATTTACATTCTTTTCATTTCAATCTGGCTATGGCAGATACAATCACTTTTCTTTCTTTTTTGTGCTGGGGATTAACCCCCGGAGCTTCAGGCATGTCTTTATCACTGAGCTACATTCCCAGCCCCAGTACAGCACTTCAACAGTGCCTGGCGCCTTCTCCGCACCTTCTGTTTCTCTACAACAAATTTTTTGCCAGAGTAGGGTAGGGGACATAGACACCTTCCTGCTTCTTAAGGAGATTTTTAATCAGTCTTTCCTCTTTTATGTATATCCTCTGTTTCAGAGAAATCTGGTGTCATTAATTACTGATTTTGGCCAGGGGAAAGCAGGGGAACAGAATTAATTCTGTAGTGCAAAACACAATGGCCCTATTTTCTTAGTTTGCTTATCCCTTATCATCCATCATTTATCCAGCTTCTAAAAGTTATTGGTCCTTTCTCCCATCCCTCCAATTTTGTGCTCTTAAGGTCTTTTTTTTTAAGTTTTTAAGTTGTAGATGGATACAATACCTTCGTTTTATTTATTTGTTTATTTTTATGTGGTGCTGAGGATCAAACCCAGTACCTCACACATGCTAGGCAAACACTGAGCTATAACCGCAGCCCCTCTTAGTGCATTTTTTTAAAAATATATTTTTAGTTGTCAATGGACCTTTATTTTATGTATATATGTATGTATATATATATTTATTTATTTTTATGTGGTGCTGAGAATCGAAGCTAGTGCTTCACACATGCCAGGCAAGCACTCTACCACTGAGCCACAACCCCAACCCTCTGAATGCCTTTTTAAAGAAAAATCCTTTTAAAGAAAAATCCTTACTGTCATTGAATAGTTTCAGGAAGCAAAGTAGATGGCATGCTTTCAATCTGTTATCTTTAGACACAAATTCTGGTGCAGACTGACATGTCAAAACTTCATTATGGCTTCGCACACCTGTAATCCCAGGGGCTCTGGAGGCTGAAGCAGGAGGATCAAGAGTTCAAAGTCAGCCTCAGCAAAAGCAAAGCTGCTAAGCAACTCAGTGAGACCCTGTCTCTAAATAAAATACAAACAAGGGCTGGGATGTGGTTCAGTGGTTGAGTACCCCTGAGTTTAATTCCTGGTACCAGGGGGGAAAAAAACCTGTTTATTATGGAAAGTTTCAAAGACATACAAAATACAAAGAATGTTTATAAACCCCACTATATTTATATAGATATAGATAGATAGATAAATAGATACACACACACACACACACACACACACACACACATTTGTGTGTGTGTGTGTGTCCATGTCAGGGATTAAACCCAGGGGCACTTAACCATTGCAACACATCCCCATCTCTTTTTTATATTTATAAAATATAAATATAAATAAATAATAAACATAATTATATTTATTTAGAGACAGAGTCTCACTAAGTTCCTTAGGGCCTTGCTAAGTTGCTGAGGCTGGCTTTGAACTCGCCATCCTCTTGCCTCAGCCTCCCAAGCTGCTAGGATTACAGGTGTGTGCCACTATGCCTGGCCCCACTCCCCATATTACCCACTGCCCAGCTTCAACAATTACCAAACTCATGGCCAATCTTATTTCATCCAAATCTTTACCCATCGCTTCTCTTCCTGGATTATTTGGAGGTAAATCCTAGACATTATATCATTTCATTTGTAAATCAATAATGGATCTGAAGTGCTCATGTAACTACCCCTAGAGAATGAATTTCTGATTACAGTCCTTCAAATGCTAACTAACCAGGGTGCTGGTTCTAATTAGGGTATTTCAAATGTGAACAGCTTCCATGATGTTAATCTATACACACATACATTGCACCATTTGTTCATATGAATGTGAATCACGGTACAGAGCATCTAAAACAGTGAAGCTCAAGTGTTGAGGAGAATCATTGGGTTTTGTTTTCTGACTAGCAGAAGCTTAAGAGACGAAGCACTCAGTTGATAGCTGTGTTTTGCTCTAGAGTAGAAGAGAGCTA